>NC_072412.2:14434906-14736851 GCF_028858775.2 Pan troglodytes | reverse complement strand
CAATGCGCATGCGCGAGTCGCGAACCGTTTCTCCCGTCACAGTGGTTCCCAAGATTGTCGTAGAAACCAGGCCCCGAGGCTTGGCAGAGCAGGAGCCCTCCGTGGCAGTGCTTGGGTATCGAGGCTCTGAGGCTAAGGCCTCACCTCGCCACGGGGTGGAAGGGAACGTCTCCGGATGCCAGGAGTCGCAAAGGGCCGACCATGATGATGAAACCCCAGGCAGAGTCGGGGGAAGCAGCACGGGATCCCAGCCTCAGGCCTGCATGGACGGTGTTGGTTGGGGTGAGTCTCCCCAAAAGTCGTGCCGCCATCCGTGATCTCAAGGACGGGTCTTCCTGCGTGCCCCTGGGCTGCTCTCCTCTGCTGTATGACTGTGAGTGTGTGTGTGTGTGTGTGTGTGTGTGTAGGTGTCTGTGTATGTGTCTCCCATTCTCCCTTCTCTGTCTGTCTCTCAGTCTCTGTGTGTTTCCTTCCCACTGTCTGTGGGTTTGTGCCAGCCGAAGTTGCGTCAGGGCTACCGGGTCGGTGGAGGATTGGGGATGATGCGAATTTTGCAGAACCCTCTTTGCTCCTCTGGTAGGCATTTGAAAACGTGGCTTGGGCAGGCACAGGCGGCCCCCCCAACCCCCGGGTCCCAGGTGTTCTTTGATATTCCTTGGCATTGATGGAAACGTCAGCCGTTTCCCCCTTCCACTGGCACATACCTGGACATGATGCTTTGTTTGGCCGTCACCGCGTATGCCTCCACTGACACATATTAACACCAACTGCTGTGGGATTGGCCAGTGCCACGCGTGGTCACATGGTCACCCCCTCGGATTCGCCTCTGTTCCTCATTGCAGGTGTCCTGGAAAGCGCGGTCGGCTTTCCGGAACCCCAGGGCTTTTACAAGCCGGGCAGGCCACTGCTCTTTCAAAGGAGGAGGGAGGCAGAGGGCTGATGGATGAGTGAATTTGCAGCTGACACTAGGCCTTGAGACCTATGGGATCATTCTGGGCTGCAGCCAGGCCCTGCCGGCCTGACCAGATGCGGTGAGCCCATCCTGTCTCACTCGGAAAGGGCCAAAATCGGATCTCAACGGGAGTCCGGAGAACACAGCAGGCGTCCTGAAGCTCCCCCTCCTTCGGTGGAAGTGGGCTCATGCAGCTCCTGAGGACAGGTCCACTGGGGTTTTGGGCCTGGGACAGGACGAGACACCCGCGGCCCCCTCTCCCACGCCGCCCCAAACAGGTCCCAGGATCCAGCCGCTGCCGTGGCAGCAGGAGGAGCATCATGGCCGCCGCGCGGCGGTGGCGATATTTAAAGGGGACACAGCCTATCTGTCAGGAGTGGAGCGCGAATCGGCTCAGCCAATGCGCATGCGCGAGTCGCGAACCGTTTCTCCCGTCACAGTGGTTCCCAAGATTGTCGTAGAAACCAGGCCCCGAGGCTTGGCAGAGCAGGAGCCCTCCGTGGCAGTGCTTGGGTATCGAGGCTCTGAGGCTAAGGCCTCACCTCGCCACGGGGTGGAAGGGAACGTCTCCGGATGCCAGGAGTCGCAAAGGGCCGACCATGATGATGAAACCCCAGGCAGAGTCGGGGGAAGCAGCACGGGATCCCAGACTCAGGCCTGCACGGACGGTGTTGGTTGGGGTGAGTCTCCCCAAAAGTCGTGCCGCCATCCGTGATCTCAAGGACGGGTCTTCCTGCGTGCCCCTGGGCTGCTCTCCTCTGCTGTATGACTGTGAGTGTGTGTGTGTGTGTGTGTGTGTGTGTGTGTGTGTGTAGGTGTCTGTGTATGTGTCTCCCATTCTCCCTTCTCTGTCTGTCTCTCAGTCTCTGTGTGTTTCCTTCCCACTGTCTGTGGGTTTGTGCCAGCCGAAGTTGCGTCAGGGCTACCGGGTCGGTGGAGGATTGGGGATGATGCGAATTTTGCAGAACCCTCTTTGCTCCTCTGGTAGGCATTTGAAAACGTGGCTTGGGCAGGCACAGGCGGCCCCCCCAACCCCCGGGTCCCAGGTGTTCTTTGATATTCCTTGTCATTGATGGAAACGTCAGCCGTTTCCCCCTTCCACTGGCACATACCTGGACATGATGCTTTGTTTGGCCGTCACCCCGTATGCCTCCAGTGACACATATTAACACCAACTGCTGTGGGATTGGCCAGTGCCACGCGTGGTCACATGGTCACCCCTCGGATTCGCCTCTGTTCCTCATTGCAGGTGTCCTGGAAAGCGCGGTCGGCTTTCCGGAACCCCAGGGCTTTTACAAGCCGGGCAGGCCACTGCTCTTTCAAAGGAGGAGGGAGGCAGAGGGCTGATGGATGAGTGAATTTGCAGCTGACACTAGGCCTTGAGACCTATGGGATCATTCTGGGCTGCAGCCAGGCCCTGCCGGCCTGACCAGATGCGGTGAGCCCATCCTGTCTCACTCGGAAAGGGCCAAAATCGGATCTCAACGGGAGTCCGGAGAACACAGCAGGCGTCCTGAAGCTCCCCCTCCTTCGGTGGAAATGGGCTCATGCAGCTCCTGAGGACAGGTCCCCTGGGGTTTTGGGCCTGGGACAGGACGAGACACCCGCGGCCCCCTCTCCCACGCCGCCCCAAACAGGTCCCAGGATCCAGCCGCTGCCGTGGCAGCAGGAGGAGCATCATGGCCGCCGCGCGGCGGTGGCGATATTTAAAGTGGACACAGCCTATCTGTCAGGATTGGAGCGCGAATCGGCTCAGCCAATGCGCATGCGCGAGTCGCGAACCGTTTCTCCCGTCACAGTGGTTCCCAAGATTGTCGTAGAAACCAGGCCCCGAGGCTTGGCAGAGCAGGAGCCCTCCGTGGCAGTGCTTGGGTATCGAGGCTCTGAGGCTAAGGCCTCACCTCGCCACGGGGTGGAAGGGAACGTCTCCGGATGCCAGGAGTCGCAAAGGGCCGACCATGATGATGAAACCCCAGGCAGAGTCGGGGGAAGCAGCACGGGATCCCAGCCTCAGGCCTGCACGGACGGTGTTGGTTGGGGTGAGTCTCCCCAAAAGTCGTGCCGCCATCCGTGATCTCAAGGACGGGTCTTCCTGCGTGCCCCTGGGCTGCTCTCCTCTGCTGTATGACTGTGAGTGTGTGTGTGTGTGTGTGTGTGTGTGTGTGTGTGTGTGTAGGTGTCTGTGTATGTGTCTCCCATTCTCCCTTCTCTGTCTGTCTCTCAGTCTCTGTGTGTTTCCTTCCCACTGTCTGTGGGTTTGTGCCAGCCGAAGTTGCGTCAGGGCTACCGGGTCGGTGGAGGATTGGGGATGATGCGAATTTTGCAGAACCCTCTTTGCTCCTCTGGTAGGCATTTGAAAACGTGGCTTGGGCAGGCACAGGCGGCCCCCCCAACCCCCGGGTCCCAGGTGTTCTTTGATATTCCTTGGCATTGATGGAAACGTCAGCCGTTTCCCCCTTCCACTGGCACATACCTGGACATGATGCTTTGTTTGGCCGTCACCGCGTATGCCTCCAGTGACACATATTAACACCAACTGCTGTGGGATTGGCCAGTGCCACGCGTGGTCACATGGTCACCCCCTCGGATTCGCCTCTGTTCCTCATTGCAGGTGTCCTGGAAAGCGCGGTCGGCTTTCCGGAACCCCAGGGCTTTTACAAGCCGGGCAGGCCACTGCTCTTTCAAAGGAGGAGGGAGGCAGAGGGCTGATGGATGAGTGAATTTGCAGCTGACACTAGGCCTTGAGACCTATGGGATCATTCTGGGCTGCAGCCAGGCCCTGCCGGCCTGACCAGATGCGGTGAGCCCATCCTGTCTCACTCGGAAAGGGCCAAAATCGGATCTCAACGGGAGTCCGGAGAACACAGCAGGCGTCCTGAAGCTCCCCCTCCTTCGGTGGAAGTGGGCTCATGCAGCTCCTGAGGACAGGTCCACTGGGGTTTTGGGCCTGGGACAGGACGAGACACCCGCGGCCCCCTCTCCCACGCCGCCCCAAACAGGTCCCAGGATCCAGCCGCTGCCGTGGCAGCAGGAGGAGCATCATGGCCGCCGCGCGGCGGTGGCGATATTTAAAGGGGACACAGCCTATCTGTCAGGAGTGGAGCGCGAATCGGCTCAGCCAATGCGCATGCGCGAGTCGCGAACCGTTTCTCCCGTCACAGTGGTTCCCAAGATTGTCGTAGAAACCAGGCCCCGAGGCTTGGCAGAGCAGGAGCCCTCCGTGGCAGTGCTTGGGTATCGAGGCTCTGAGGCTAAGGCCTCACCTCGCCACGGGGTGGAAGGGAACGTCTCCGGATGCCAGGAGTCGCAAAGGGCCGACCATGATGATGAAACCCCAGGCAGAGTCGGGGGAAGCAGCACGGGATCCCAGACTCAGGCCTGCACGGACGGTGTTGGTTGGGGTGAGTCTCCCCAAAAGTCGTGCCGCCATCCGTGATCTCAAGGACGGGTCTTCCTGCGTGCCCCTGGGCTGCTCTCCTCTGCTGTATGACTGTGAGTGTGTGTGTGTGTGTGTGTGTGTGTGTGTGTGTGTAGGTGTCTGTGTATGTGTCTCCCATTCTCCCTTCTCTGTCTGTCTCTCAGTCTCTGTGTGTTTCCTTCCCACTGTCTGTGGGTTTGTGCCAGCCGAAGTTGCGTCAGGGCTACCGGGTCGGTGGAGGATTGGGGATGATGCGAATTTTGCAGAACCCTCTTTGCTCCTCTGGTAGGCATTTGAAAACGTGGCTTGGGCAGGCACAGGCGGCCCCCCCAACCCCCGGGTCCCAGGTGTTCTTTGATATTCCTTGGCATTGATGGAAACGTCAGCCGTTTCCCCCTTCCACTGGCACATACCTGGACATGATGCTTTGTTTGGCCGTCACCCCGTATGCCTCCAGTGACACATATTAACACCAACTGCTGTGGGATTGGCCAGTGCCACGCGTGGTCACATGGTCACCCCCTCGGATTCGCCTCTGTTCCTCATTGCAGGAGTCCTGGAAAGCGCGGTCGGCTTTCCGGAACCCCAGGGCTTTTACAAGCCGGGCAGGCCACTGCTCTTTCAAAGGAGGAGGGAGGCAGAGGGCTGATGGATGAGTGAATTTGCAGCTGACACTAGGCCTTGAGACCTATGGGATCATTCTGTGCTGCAGCCAGGCCCTGCCGGCCTGACCAGATGCGGTGAGCCCATCCTGTCTCACTCGGAAAGGGCCAAAATCGGATCTCAACGGGAGTCCGGAGAACACAGCAGGCGTCCTGAAGCTCCCCCTCCTTCGGTGGAAGTGGGCTCATGCAGCTCCTGAGGACAGGTCCACTGGGGTTTTGGGCCTGGGACAGGACGAGACACCCGCGGCCCCCTCTCCCACGCCGCCCCAAACAGGTCCCAGGATCCAGCCGCTGCCGTGGCAGCAGGAGGAGCATCATGGCCGCCGCGCGGCGGTGGCGATATTTAAAGGGGACACAGCCTACCTGTCAGGAGTGGAGCGCGAATCGGCTCAGCCAATGCGCATGCGCGAGTCGCGAACCGTTTCTCCCGTCATAGTGGTTCCCAAGATTGTCGTAGAAACCAGGCCCCGAGGCTTGGCAGAGCAGGAGCCCTCCGTGGCAGTGCTTGGGTATCGAGGCTCTGAGGCTAAGGCCTCACCTCGCCACGGGGTGGAAGGGAACGTCTCCGGATGCCAGGAGTCGCAAAGGGCCGACCATGATGATGAAACCCCAGGCAGAGTCGGGGGAAGCAGCACGGGATCCCAGCCTCAGGCCTGCACGGACGGTGTTGGTTGGGGTGAGTCTCCCCAAAAGTCGTGCCGCCATCCGTGATCTCAAGGACGGGTCTTCCTGCGTGCCCCTGGGCTGCTCTCCTCTGCTGTATGACTGTGAGTGTGTGTGTGTGTGTGTGTGTGTGTGTGTGTGTGTGTGTGTGTGTAGGTGTCTGTGTATGTGTCTCCCATTCTCCCTTCTCTGTCTGTCTCTCAGTCTCTGTGTGTTTCCTTCCCACTGTCTGTGGGTTTGTGCCAGCCGAAGTTGCGTCAGGGCTACCGGGTCGGTGGAGGATTGGGGATGATGCGAATTTTGCAGAACCCTCTTTGCTCCTCTGGTAGGCATTTGAAAACGTGGCTTGGGCAGGCACAGGCGGCCCCCCCAACCCCCGGGTCCCAGGTGTTCTTTGATATTCCTTGGCATTGATGGAAACGTCAGCCGTTTCCCCCTTCCACTGGCACATACCTGGACATGATGCTTTGTTTGGCCGTCACCCCGTATGCCTCCAGTGACACATATTAACACCAACTGCTGTGGGATTGGCCAGTGCCACGCGTGGTCACATGGTCACCCCCTCGGATTCGCCTCTGTTCCTCATTGCAGGTGTCCTGGAAAGCGCGGTCGGCTTTCCGGAACCCCAGGGCTTTTACAAGCCGGGCAGGCCACTGCTCTTTCAAAGGAGGAGGGAGGCAGAGGGCTGATGGATGAGTGAATTTGCAGCTGACACTAGGCCTTGAGACCTATGGGATCATTCTGGGCTGCAGCCAGGCCCTGCCGGCCTGACCAGATGCGGTGAGCCCATCCTGTCTCACTCGGAAAGGGCCAAAATCGGATCTCAACGGGAGTCCGGAGAACACAGCAGGCGTCCTGAAGCTCCCCCTCCTTCGGTGGAAATGGGCTCATGCAGCTCCTGAGGACAGGTCCCCTGGGGTTTTGGGCCTGGGACAGGACGAGACACCCGCGGCCCCCTCTCCCACGCCGCCCCAAACAGGTCCCAGGATCCAGCCGCTGCCGTGGCAGCAGGAGGAGCATCATGGCCGCCGCGCGGCGGTGGCGATATTTAAAGGGGACACAGCCTATCTGTCAGGAGTGGAGCGCGAATCGGCTCAGCCAATGCGCATGCGCGAGTCGCGAACCGTTTCTCCCGTCACAGTGGTTCCCAAGATTGTCGTAGAAACCAGGCCCCGAGGCTTGGCAGAGCAGGAGCCCTCCGTGGCAGTGCTTGGGTATCGAGGCTCTGAGGCTAAGGCCTCACCTCGCCACGGGGTGGAAGGGAACGTCTCCGGATGCCAGGAGTCGCAAAGGGCCGACCATGATGATGAAACCCCAGGCAGAGTCGGGGGAAGCAGCACGGGATCCCAGCCTCAGGCCTGCATGGACGGTGTTGGTTGGGGTGAGTCTCCCCAAAAGTCGTGCCGCCATCCGTGATCTCAAGGACGGGTCTTCCTGCGTGCCCCTGGGCTGCTCTCCTCTGCTGTATGACTGTGAGTGTGTGTGTGTGTGTGTGTGTGTGTGTGTGTAGGTGTCTGTGTATGTGTCTCCCATTCTCCCTTCTCTGTCTGTCTCTCAGTCTCTGTGTGTTTCCTTCCCACTGTCTGTGGGTTTGTGCCAGCCGAAGTTGCGTCAGGGCTACCGGGTCGGTGGAGGATTGGGGATGATGCGAATTTTGCAGAACCTTCTTTGCTCCTCTAGTAGGCATTTGAAAACGTGGCTTGGGCAGGCACAGGCGGCCCCCCCAACCCCCGGGTCCCAGGTGTTCTTTGATATTCCTTGGCATTGATGGAAACGTCAGCCGTTTCCCCCTTCCACTGGCACATACCTGGACATGATGCTTTGTTTGGCCGTCACCCCGTATGCCTCCAGTGACACATATTAACACCAACTGCTGTGGGATTGGCCAGTGCCACGCGTGGTCACATGGTCACCCCCTCGGATTCGCCTCTGTTCCTCATTGCAGGTGTCCTGGAAAGCGCGGTCGGCTTTCCGGAACCCCAGGGCTTTTACAAGCCGGGCAGGCCACTGCTCTTTCAAAGGAGGAGGGAGGCAGAGGGCTGATGGATGAGTGAATTTGCAGCTGACACTAGGCCTTGAGACCTATGGGATCATTCTGGGCTGCAGCCAGGCCCTGCCGGCCTGACCAGATGCGGTGAGCCCATCCTGTCTCACTCGGAAAGGGCCAAAATCGGATCTCAACGGGAGTCCGGAGAACACAGCAGGCGTCCTGAAGCTCCCCCTCCTTCGGTGGAAATGGGCTCATGCAGCTCCTGAGGACAGGTCCCCTGGGGTTTTGGGCCTGGGACAGGACGAGACACCCGCGGCCCCCTCTCCCACGCCGCCCCAAACAGGTCCCAGGATCCAGCCGCTGCCGTGGCAGCAGGAGGAGCATCATGGCCGCCGCGCGGCGGTGGCGATATTTAAAGGGGACACAGCCTATCTGTCAGGAGTGGAGCGCGAATCGGCTCAGCCAATGCGCATGCGCGAGTCGCGAACCGTTTCACCCGTCACAGTGGTTCCCAAGATTGTCGTAGAAACCAGGCCCCGAGGCTTGGCAGAGCAGGAGCCCTCCGTGGCAGTGCTTGGGTATCGAGGCTCTGAGGCTAAGGCCTCACCTCGCCACGGGGTGGAAGGGAACGTCTCCGGATGCCAGGAGTCGCAAAGGGCCGACCATGATGATGAAACCGCAGGCAGAGTCGGGGGAAGCAGCACGGGATCCCAGCCTCAGGCCTGCACGGACGGTGTTGGTTGGGGTGAGTCTCCCCAAAAGTCGTGCCGCCGTCCGTGATCTCAAGGACGTGTCTTCCTGCGTGCCCCTGGGCTGCTCTCCTCTGCTGTATGACTGTGAGTGTGTGTGTGTGTGTGTGTGTGTGTGTGTGCAGGTGTCTGTGTATGTGTCTCCCATTCTCTCTTCTCTGTCTGTCTCTCAGTCTCTGTGTGTTTCCTTCCCACTATCTGTGGGTTTGTGCCAGCCGAAGTTGCGTCAGGGCTACCGGGTCGGTGGAGGATTGGGGATGATGCGAATTTTGCAGAACCCTCTTTGCTCCTCTGGTAGGCATTTGAAAACGTGGCTTGGGCAGGCACAGGCGGCCCCCCCAACCCCCGGGTCCCAGGTGTTCTTTGATATTCCTTGGCATTGATGGAAACGTCAGCCGTTTCCCCCTTCCACTGGCACATACCTGGACATGATGCTTTGTTTGGCCGTCACCCCGTATGCCTCCAGTGACACATATTAACACCAACTGCTGTGGGATTGGCCAGTGCCACGCGTGGTCACATGGTCACCCCCTCGGATTCGCCTCTGTTCCTCATTGCAGGTGTCCTGGAAAGCGCGGTCGGCTTTCCGGAACCCCAGGGCTTTTACAAGCCGGGCAGGCCACTGCTCTTTCAAAGGAGGAGGGAGGCAGAGGGCTGATGGATGAGTGAATTTGCAGCTGACACTAGGCCTTGAGACCTATGGGATCATTCTGGGCTGCAGCCAGGCCCTGCCGGCCTGACCAGATGCGGTGAGCCCATCCTGTCTCACTCGGAAAGGGCCAAAATCGGATCTCAACGGGAGTCCGGAGAACACAGCAGGCGTCCTGAAGCTCCCCCTCCTTCGGTGGAAATGGGCTCATGCAGCTCCTGAGGACAGGTCCCCTGGGGTTTTGGGCCTGGGACAGGATGAGACACCCGCGGCCCCCTCTCCCACGCCGCCCCAAACAGGTCCCAGGATCCAGCCGCTGCCGTGGCAGCAGGAGGAGCATCATGGCCGCTGCGCGGCGGTGGCGATATTTAAAGGGGACACAGCCTATCTGTCAGGAGTGGAGCGCGAATCGGCTCAGCCAATGCGCATGCGCGAGTCGCGAACCGTTTCTCCCGTCACAGTGGTTCCCAAGATTGTCGTAGAAACCAGGCCCCGAGGCTTGGCAGAGCAGGAGCCCTCCGTGGCAGTGCTTGGGTATCGAGGCTCTGAGGCTAAGGCCTCACCTCGCCACGGGGTGGAAGGGAACGTCTCCGGATGCCAGGAGTCGCAAAGGGCCGACCATGATGATGAAACCCCAGGCAGAGTCGGGGGAAGCAGCACGGGATCCCAGCCTCAGGCCTGCACGGACGGTGTTGGTTGGGGTGAGTCTCCCCAAAAGTCGTGCCGCCGTCCGTGATCTCAAGGACGGGTCTTCCTGCGTGCCCCTGGGCTGCTCTCCTCTGCTGTATGACTGTGAGTGTGTGTGTGTGTGTGTGTGTGTGTGTGTGTGTGTAGGTGTCTGTGTATGTGTCTCCCATTCTCCCTTCTCTGTCTGTCTCTCAGTCTCTGTGTGTTTCCTTCCCACTGTCTGTGGGTTTGTGCCAGCCGAAGTTGCGTCAGGGCTACCGGGTCGGTGGAGGATTGGGGATGATGCGAATTTTGCAGAACCCTCTTTGCTCCTCTGGTAGGCATTTGAAAACGTGGCTTGGGCAGGCACAGGCGGCCCCCCCAACCCCCGGGTCCCAGGTGTTCTTTGATATTCCTTGGCATTGATGGAAACGTCAGCCGTTTCCCCCTTCCACTGGCACATACCTGGACATGATGCTTTGTTTGGCCGTCACCCCGTATGCCTCCAGTGACACATATTAACACCAACTGCTGTGGGATTGGCCAGTGCCACGCGTGGTCACATGGTCACCCCCTCGGATTCGCCTCTGTTCCTCATTGCAGGTGTCCTGGAAAGCGCGGTCGGCTTTCCGGAACCCCAGGGCTTTTACAAGCCGGGCAGGCCACTGCTCTTTCAAAGGAGGAGGGAGGCAGAGGGCTGATGGATGAGTGAATTTGCAGCTGACACTAGGCCTTGAGACCTATGGGATCATTCTGTGCTGCAGCCAGGCCCTGCCGGCCTGACCAGATGCGGTGAGCCCATCCTGTCTCACTCGGAAAGGGCCAAAATCGGATCTCAACGGGAGTCCGGAGAACACAGCAGGCGTCCTGAAGCTCCCCCTCCTTCGGTGGAAATGGGCTCATGCAGCTCCTGAGGACAGGTCCCCTGGGGTTTTGGGCCTGGGACAGGACGAGACACCCGCGGCCCCCTCTCCCACGCCGCCCCAAACAGGTCCCAGGATCCAGCCGCTGCCGTGGCAGCAGGAGGAGCATCATGGCCGCTGCGCGGCGGTGGCGATATTTAAAGGGGACACAGCCTATCTGTCAGGAGTGGAGCGCGAATCGGCTCAGCCAATGCGCATGCGCGAGTCGCGAACCGTTTCTCCCGTCACAGTGGTTCCCAAGATTGTCGTAGAAACCAGGCCCCGAGGCTTGGCAGAGCAGGAGCCCTCCGTGGCAGTGCTTGGGTATCGAGGCTCTGAGGCTAAGGCCTCACCTCGCCACGGGGTGGAAGGGAACGTCTCCGGATGCCAGGAGTCGCAAAGGGCCGACCATGATGATGAAACCCCAGGCAGAGTCGGGGGAAGCAGCACGGGATCCCAGCCTCAGGCCTGCACGGACGGTGTTGGTTGGGGTGAGTCTCCCCAAAAGTCGTGCCGCCGTCCGTGATCTCAAGGACGGGTCTTCCTGCGTGCCCCTGGGCTGCTCTCCTCTGCTGTATGACTGTGAGTGTGTGTGTGTGTGTGTGTGTGTGTGTGTGTGTGTAGGTGTCTGTGTATGTGTCTCCCATTCTCCCTTCTCTGTCTGTCTCTCAGTCTCTGTGTGTTTCCTTCCCACTGTCTGTGGGTTTGTGCCAGCCGAAGTTGCGTCAGGGCTACCGGGTCGGTGGAGGATTGGGGATGATGCGAATTTTGCAGAACCCTCTTTGCTCCTCTGGTAGGCATTTGAAAACGTGGCTTGGGCAGGCACAGGCGGCCCCCCCAACCCCCGGGTCCCAGGTGTTCTTTGATATTCCTTGGCATTGATGGAAACGTCAGCCGTTTCCCCCTTCCACTGGCACATACCTGGACATGATGCTTTGTTTGGCCGTCACCCCGTATGCCTCCAGTGACACATATTAACACCAACTGCTGTGGGATTGGCCAGTGCCACGCGTGGTCACATGGTCACCCCCTCGGATTCGCCTCTGTTCCTCATTGCAGGTGTCCTGGAAAGCGCGGTCGGCTTTCCGGAACCCCAGGGCTTTTACAAGCCGGGCAGGCCACTGCTCTTTCAAAGGAGGAGGGAGGCAGAGGGCTGATGGATGAGTGAATTTGCAGCTGACACTAGGCCTTGAGACCTATGGGATCATTCTGGGCTGCAGCCAGGCCCTGCCGGCCTGACCAGATGCGGTGAGCCCATCCTGTCTCACTCGGAAAGGGCCAAAATCGGATCTCAACGGGAGTCCGGAGAACACAGCAGGCGTCCTGAAGCTCCCCCTCCTTCGGTGGAAATGGGCTCATGCAGCTCCTGAGGACAGGTCCCCTGGGGTTTTGGGCCTGGGACAGGACGAGACACCCGCGGCCCCCTCTCCCACGCCGCCCCAAACAGGTCCCAGGATCCAGCCGCTGCCGTGGCAGCAGGAGGAGCATCATGGCCGCTGCGCGGCGGTGGCGATATTTAAAGGGGACACAGCCTATCTGTCAGGAGTGGAGCGCGAATCGGCTCAGCCAATGCGCATGCGCGAGTCGCGAACCGTTTCTCCCGTCACAGTGGTTCCCAAGATTGTCGTAGAAACCAGGCCCCGAGGCTTGGCAGAGCAGGAGCCCTCCGTGGCAGTGCTTGGGTATCGAGGCTCTGAGGCTAAGGCCTCACCTCGCCACGGGGTGGAAGGGAACGTCTCCGGATGCCAGGAGTCGCAAAGGGCCGACCATGATGATGAAACCCCAGGCAGAGTCGGGGGAAGCAGCACGGGATCCCAGCCTCAGGCCTGCACGGACGGTGTTGGTTGGGGTGAGTCTCCCCAAAAGTCGTGCCGCCGTCCGTGATCTCAAGGACGGGTCTTCCTGCGTGCCCCTGGGCTGCTCTCCTCTGCTGTATGACTGTGAGTGTGTGTGTGTGTGTGTGTGTGTGTGTGTGTGTGTGTGTGTGTGTAGGTGTCTGTGTATGTGTCTCCCATTCTCCCTTCTCTGTCTTTCTCTCAGTCTCTGTGTGTTTCCTTCCCACTGTCTGTGGGTTTGTGCCAGCCGAAGTTGCGTCAGGGCTACCGGGTCGGTGGAGGATTGGGGATGATGCGAATTTTGCAGAACCCTCTTTGCTCCTCTGGTAGGCATTTGAAAACGTGGCTTGGGCAGGCACAGGCGGCCCCCCCAACCCCCGGGTCCCAGGTGTTCTTTGATATTCCTTGGCATTGATGGAAACGTCAGCCGTTTCCCCCTTCCACTGGCACATACCTGGACATGATGCTTTGTTTGGCCGTCACCCCGTATGCCTCCAGTGACACATATTAACACCAACTGCTGTGGGATTGGCCAGTGCCACGCGTGGTCACATGGTCACCCCCTCGGATTCGCCTCTGTTCCTCATTGCAGGTGTCCTGGAAAGCGCGGTCGGCTTTCCGGAACCCCAGGGCTTTTACAAGCCGGGCAGGCCACTGCTCTTTCAAAGGAGGAGGGAGGCAGAGGGCTGATGGATGAGTGAATTTGCAGCTGACACTAGGCCTTGAGACCTATGGGATCATTCTGTGCTGCAGCCAGGCCCTGCCGGCCTGACCAGATGCGGTGAGCCCATCCTGTCTCACTCGGAAAGGGCCAAAATCGGATCTCAACGGGAGTCCGGAGAACACAGCAGGCGTCCTGAAGCTCCCCCTCCTTCGGTGGAAATGGGCTCATGCAGCTCCTGAGGACAGGTCCCCTGGGGTTTTGGGCCTGGGACAGGACGAGACACCCGCGGCCCCCTCTCCCACGCCACCCCAAACAGGTCCCAGGATCCAGCCGCTGCCGTGGCAGCAGGAGGAGCATCATGGCCGCTGCGCGGCGGTGGCGATATTTAAAGGGGACACAGCCTATCTGTCAGGAGTGGAGCGCGAATCGGCTCAGCCAATGCGCATGCGCGAGTCGCGAACCGTTTCTCCCGTCACAGTGGTTCCCAAGATTGTCGTAGAAACCAGGCCCCGAGGCTTGGCAGAGCAGGAGCCCTCCGTGGCAGTGCTTGGGTATCGAGGCTCTGAGGCTAAGGCCTCACCTCGCCACGGGGTGGAAGGGAACGTCTCCGGATGCCAGGAGTCGCAAAGGGCCGACCATGATGATGAAACCCCAGGCAGAGTCGGGGGAAGCAGCACGGGATCCCAGCCTCAGGCCTGCACGGACGGTGTTGGTTGGGGTGAGTCTCCCCAAAAGTCGTGCCGCCGTCCGTGATCTCAAGGACGGGTCTTCCTGCGTGCCCCTGGGCTGCTCTCCTCTGCTGTATGACTGTGAGTGTGTGTGTGTGTGTGTGTGTGTGTGTGTGTGTGTAGGTGTCTGTGTATGTGTCTCCCATTCTCCCTTCTCTGTCTGTCTCTCAGTCTCTGTGTGTTTCCTTCCCACTGTCTGTGGGTTTGTGCCAGCCGAAGTTGCGTCAGGGCTACCGGGTCGGTGGAGGATTGGGGATGATGCGAATTTTGCAGAACCCTCTTTGCTCCTCTGGTAGGCATTTGAAAACGTGGCTTGGGCAGGCACAGGCGGACCCCCAACCCCCGGGTCCCAGGTGTTCTTTGATATTCCTTGGCATTGATGGAAACGTCAGCCGTTTCCCCCTTCCACTGGCACATACCTGGACATGATGCTTTGTTTGGCCGTCACCCCGTATGCCTCCAGTGACACATATTAACACCAACTGCTGTGGGATTGGCCAGTGCCACGCGTGGTCACATGGTCACCCCCTCGGATTCGCCTCTGTTCCTCATTGCAGGTGTCCTGGAAAGCGCGGTCGGCTTTCCGGAACCCCAGGGCTTTTACAAGCCGGGCAGGCCACTGCTCTTTCAAAGGAGGAGGGAGGCAGAGGGCTGATGGATGAGTGAATTTGCAGCTGACACTAGGCCTTGAGACCTATGGGATCATTCTGGGCTGCAGCCAGGCCCTGCCGGCCTGACCAGATGCGGTGAGCCCATCCTGTCTCACTCGGAAAGGGCCAAAATCGGATCTCAACGGGAGTCCGGAGAACACAGCAGGCGTCCTGAAGCTCCCCCTCCTTCGGTGGAAATGGGCTCATGCAGCTCCTGAGGACAGGTCCCCTGGGGTTTTGGGCCTGGGACAGGACGAGACACCCGCGGCCCCCTCTCCCACGCCGCCCCAAACAGGTCCCAGGATCCAGCCGCTGCCGTGGCAGCAGGAGGAGCATCATGGCCGCTGCGCGGCGGTGGCGATATTTAAAGGGGACACAGCCTATCTGTCAGGAGTGGAGCGCGAATCGGCTCAGCCAATGCGCATGCGCGAGTCGCGAACCGTTTCTCCCGTCACAGTGGTTCCCAAGATTGTCGTAGAAACCAGGCCCCGAGGCTTGGCAGAGCAGGAGCCCTCCGTGGCAGTGCTTGGGTATCGAGGCTCTGAGGCTAAGGCCTCACCTCGCCACGGGGTGGAAGGGAACGTCTCCGGATGCCAGGAGTCGCAAAGGGCCGACCATGATGATGAAACCCCAGGCAGAGTCGGGGGAAGCAGCACGGGATCCCAGCCTCAGGCCTGCACGGACGGTGTTGGTTGGGGTGAGTCTCCCCAAAAGTCGTGCCGCCGTCCGTGATCTCAAGGACGGGTCTTCCTGCGTGCCCCTGGGCTGCTCTCCTCTGCTGTATGACTGTGAGTGTGTGTGTGTGTGTGTGTGTGTGTGTGTGTGTGTGTGTGTGTAGGTGTCTGTGTATGTGTCTCCCATTCTCCCTTCTCTGTCTGTCTCTCAGTCTCTGTGTGTTTCCTTCCCACTGTCTGTGGGTTTGTGCCAGCCGAAGTTGCGTCAGGGCTACCGGGTCGGTGGAGGATTGGGGATGATGCGAATTTTGCAGAACCCTCTTTGCTCCTCTGGTAGGCATTTGAAAACGTGGCTTGGGCAGGCACAGGCGGCCCCCCCAACCCCCGGGTCCCAGGTGTTCTTTGATATTCCTTGGCATTGATGGAAACGTCAGCCGTTTCCCCCTTCCACTGGCACATACCTGGACATGATGCTTTGTTTGGCCGTCACCCCGTATGCCTCCAGTGACACATATTAACACCAACTGCTGTGGGATTGGCCAGTGCCACGCGTGGTCACATGGTCACCCCCTCGGATTCGCCTCTGTTCCTCATTGCAGGTGTCCTGGAAAGCGCGGTCGGCTTTCCGGAACCCCAGGGCTTTTACAAGCCGGGCAGGCCACTGCTCTTTCAAAGGAGGAGGGAGGCAGAGGGCTGATGGATGAGTGAATTTGCAGCTGACACTAGGCCTTGAGACCTATGGGATCATTCTGTGCTGCAGCCAGGCCCTGCCGGCCTGACCAGATGCGGTGAGCCCATCCTGTCTCACTCGGAAAGGGCCAAAATCGGATCTCAACGGGAGTCCGGAGAACACAGCAGGCGTCCTGAAGCTCCCCCTCCTTCGGTGGAAATGGGCTCATGCAGCTCCTGAGGACAGGTCCCCTGGGGTTTTGGGCCTGGGACAGGACGAGACACCCGCGGCCCCCTCTCCCACGCCGCCCCAAACAGGTCCCAGGATCCAGCCGCTGCCGTGGCAGCAGGAGGAGCATCATGGCCGCCGCGCGGCGGTGGCGATATTTAAAGGGGACACAGCCTATCTGTCAGGAGTGGAGCGCGAATCGGCTCAGCCAATGCGCATGCGCGAGTCGCGAACCGTTTCTCCCGTCACAGTGGTTCCCAAGATTGTCGTAGAAACCAGGCCCCGAGGCTTGGCAGAGCAGGAGCCCTCCGTGGCAGTGCTTGGGTATCGAGGCTCTGAGGCTAAGGCCTCACCTCGCCACGGGGTGGAAGGGAACGTCTCCGGATGCCAGGAGTCGCAAAGGGCCGACCATGATGATGAACCCGCAGGCAGAGTCGGGGGAAGCAGCACGGGATCCCAGCCTCAGGCCTGCACGGACGGTGTTGGTTGGGGTGAGTCTCCCCAAAAGTCGTGCCGCCGTCCGTGATCTCAAGGACGGGTCTTCCTGCGTGCCCCTGGGCTGCTCTCCTCTGCTGTATGACTGTGAGTGTGTGTGTGTGTGTGTGTGTGTGTGTGCAGGTGTCTGTGTATGTGTCTCCCATTCTCTCTTCTCTGTCTGTCTCTCAGTCTCTGTGTGTTTCCTTCCCACTATCTGTGGGTTTGTGCCAGCCGAAGTTGCGTCAGGGCTACCGGGTCGGTGGAGGATTGGGGATGATGCGAATTTTGCAGAACCCTCTTTGCTCCTCTGGTAGGCATTTGAAAACGTGGCTTGGGCAGGCACAGGCGGCCCCCGCAACCCCCGGGTCCCAGGTGTTCTTTGATATTCCTTGGCATTGATGGAAACGTCAGCCGTTTCCCCCTTCCACTGGCACATACCTGGACATGATGCTTTGTTTGGCCGTCACCCCGTATGCCTCCAGTGACACATATTAACACCAACTGCTGTGGGATTGGCCAGTGCCACGCGTGGTCACATGGTCACCCCCTCGGATTCGCCTCTGTTCCTCATTGCAGGTGTCCTGGAAAGCGCGGTTGGCTTTCCGGAACCCCAGGGCTTTTACAAGCCGGGCAGGCCACTGCTCTTTCAAAGGAGGAGGGAGGCAGAGGGCTGATGGATGAGTGAATTTGCAGCTGACACTAGGCCTTGAGACCTATGGGATCATTCTGGGCTGCAGCCAGGCCCTGCCGGCCTGACCAGATGCGGTGAGCCCATCCTGTCTCACTCGGAAAGGGCCAAAATCGGATCTCAACGGGAGTCCGGAGAACACAGCAGGCGTCCTGAAGCTCCCCCTCCTTCGGTGGAAATGGGCTCATGCAGCTCCTGAGGACAGGTCCCCTGGGGTTTTGGGCCTGGGACAGGACGAGACACCCGCGGCCCCCTCTCCCACGCCGCCCCAAACAGGTCCCAGGATCCAGCCGCTGCCGTGGCAGCAGGAGGAGCATCATGGCCGCCGCGCGGCGGTGGCGATATTTAAAGGGGACACAGCCTATCTGTCAGGAGTGGAGCGCGAATCGGCTCAGCCAATGCGCATGCGCGAGTCGCGAACCGTTTCTCCCGTCACAGTGGTTCCCAAGATTGTCGTAGAAACCAGGCCCCGAGGCTTGGCAGAGCAGGAGCCCTCCGTGGCAGTGCTTGGGTATCGAGGCTCTGAGGCTAAGGCCTCACCTCGCCACGGGGTGGAAGGGAACGTCTCCGGATGCCAGGAGTCGCAAAGGGCCGACCACGATGATGAAACCCCAGGCAGAGTCGGGGGAAGCAGCACGGGATCCCAGCCTCAGGCCTGCACGGACGGTGTTGGTTGGGGTGAGTCTCCCCAAAAGTCGTGCCGCCGTCCGTGATCTCAAGGACGGGTCTTCCTGCGTGCCCCTGGGCTGCTCTCCTCTGCTGTATGACTGTGAGTGTGTGTGTGTGTGTGTGTGTGTGTGTGTGTGTGTGTGTGTGTGTAGGTGTCTGTGTATGTGTCTCCCATTCTCCCTTCTCTGTCTTTCTCTCAGTCTCTGTGTGTTTCCTTCCCACTGTCTGTGGGTTTGTGCCAGCCGAAGTTGCGTCAGGGCTACCGGGTCGGTGGAGGATTGGGGATGATGCGAATTTTGCAGAACCCTCTTTGCTCCTCTGGTAGGCATTTGAAAACGTGGCTTGGGCAGGCACAGGCGGCCCCCCCAACCCCCGGGTCCCAGGTGTTCTTTGATATTCCTTGGCATTGATGGAAACGTCAGCCGTTTCCCCCTTCCACTGGCACATACCTGGACATGATGCTTTGTTTGGCCGTCACCCCGTATGCCTCCAGTGACACATATTAACACCAACTGCTGTGGGATTGGCCAGTGCCACGCGTGGTCACATGGTCACCCCCTCGGATTCGCCTCTGTTCCTCATTGCAGGTGTCCTGGAAAGCGCGGTCGGCTTTCCGGAACCCCAGGGCTTTTACAAGCCGGGCAGGCCACTGCTCTTTCAAAGGAGGAGGGAGGCAGAGGGCTGATGGATGAGTGAATTTGCAGCTGACACTAGGCCTTGAGACCTATGGGATCATTCTGTGCTGCAGCCAGGCCCTGCCGGCCTGACCAGATGCGGTGAGCCCATCCTGTCTCACTCGGAAAGGGCCAAAATCGGATCTCAACGGGAGTCCGGAGAACACAGCAGGCGTCCTGAAGCTCCCCCTCCTTCGGTGGAAATGGGCTCATGCAGCTCCTGAGGACAGGTCCCCTGGGGTTTTGGGCCTGGGACAGGACGAGACACCCGCGGCCCCCTCTCCCACGCCACCCCAAACAGGTCCCAGGATCCAGCCGCTGCCGTGGCAGCAGGAGGAGCATCATGGCCGCTGCGCGGCGGTGGCGATATTTAAAGGGGACACAGCCTATCTGTCAGGAGTGGAGCGCGAATCGGCTCAGCCAATGCGCATGCGCGAGTCGCGAACCGTTTCTCCCGTCACAGTGGTTCCCAAGATTGTCGTAGAAACCAGGCCCCGAGGCTTGGCAGAGCAGGAGCCCTCCGTGGCAGTGCTTGGGTATCGAGGCTCTGAGGCTAAGGCCTCACCTCGCCACGGGGTGGAAGGGAACGTCTCCGGATGCCAGGAGTCGCAAAGGGCCGACCATGATGATGAAACCCCAGGCAGAGTCGGGGGAAGCAGCACGGGATCCCAGCCTCAGGCCTGCACGGACGGTGTTGGTTGGGGTGAGTCTCCCCAAAAGTCGTGCCGCCGTCCGTGATCTCAAGGACGGGTCTTCCTGCGTGCCCCTGGGCTGCTCTCCTCTGCTGTATGACTGTGAGTGTGTGTGTGTGTGTGTGTGTGTGTGTGTGTGTGTAGGTGTCTGTGTATGTGTCTCCCATTCTCCCTTCTCTGTCTGTCTCTCAGTCTCTGTGTGTTTCCTTCCCACTGTCTGTGGGTTTGTGCCAGCCGAAGTTGCGTCAGGGCTACCGGGTCGGTGGAGGATTGGGGATGATGCGAATTTTGCAGAACCCTCTTTGCTCCTCTGGTAGGCATTTGAAAACGTGGCTTGGGCAGGCACAGGCGGACCCCCAACCCCCGGGTCCCAGGTGTTCTTTGATATTCCTTGGCATTGATGGAAACGTCAGCCGTTTCCCCCTTCCACTGGCACATACCTGGACATGATGCTTTGTTTGGCCGTCACCCCGTATGCCTCCAGTGACACATATTAACACCAACTGCTGTGGGATTGGCCAGTGCCACGCGTGGTCACATGGTCACCCCCTCGGATTCGCCTCTGTTCCTCATTGCAGGTGTCCTGGAAAGCGCGGTCGGCTTTCCGGAACCCCAGGGCTTTTACAAGCCGGGCAGGCCACTGCTCTTTCAAAGGAGGAGGGAGGCAGAGGGCTGATGGATGAGTGAATTTGCAGCTGACACTAGGCCTTGAGACCTATGGGATCATTCTGGGCTGCAGCCAGGCCCTGCCGGCCTGACCAGATGCGGTGAGCCCATCCTGTCTCACTCGGAAAGGGCCAAAATCGGATCTCAACGGGAGTCCGGAGAACACAGCAGGCGTCCTGAAGCTCCCCCTCCTTCGGTGGAAATGGGCTCATGCAGCTCCTGAGGACAGGTCCCCTGGGGTTTTGGGCCTGGGACAGGACGAGACACCCGCGGCCCCCTCTCCCACGCCGCCCCAAACAGGTCCCAGGATCCAGCCGCTGCCGTGGCAGCAGGAGGAGCATCATGGCCGCTGCGCGGCGGTGGCGATATTTAAAGGGGACACAGCCTATCTGTCAGGAGTGGAGCGCGAATCGGCTCAGCCAATGCGCATGCGCGAGTCGCGAACCGTTTCTCCCGTCACAGTGGTTCCCAAGATTGTCGTAGAAACCAGGCCCCGAGGCTTGGCAGAGCAGGAGCCCTCCGTGGCAGTGCTTGGGTATCGAGGCTCTGAGGCTAAGGCCTCACCTCGCCACGGGGTGGAAGGGAACGTCTCCGGATGCCAGGAGTCGCAAAGGGCCGACCATGATGATGAAACCCCAGGCAGAGTCGGGGGAAGCAGCACGGGATCCCAGCCTCAGGCCTGCACGGACGGTGTTGGTTGGGGTGAGTCTCCCCAAAAGTCGTGCCGCCGTCCGTGATCTCAAGGACGGGTCTTCCTGCGTGCCCCTGGGCTGCTCTCCTCTGCTGTATGACTGTGAGTGTGTGTGTGTGTGTGTGTGTGTGTGTGTGTGTGTGTGTGTGTAGGTGTCTGTGTATGTGTCTCCCATTCTCCCTTCTCTGTCTGTCTCTCAGTCTCTGTGTGTTTCCTTCCCACTGTCTGTGGGTTTGTGCCAGCCGAAGTTGCGTCAGGGCTACCGGGTCGGTGGAGGATTGGGGATGATGCGAATTTTGCAGAACCCTCTTTGCTCCTCTGGTAGGCATTTGAAAACGTGGCTTGGGCAGGCACAGGCGGCCCCCCCAACCCCCGGGTCCCAGGTGTTCTTTGATATTCCTTGGCATTGATGGAAACGTCAGCCGTTTCCCCCTTCCACTGGCACATACCTGGACATGATGCTTTGTTTGGCCGTCACCCCGTATGCCTCCAGTGACACATATTAACACCAACTGCTGTGGGATTGGCCAGTGCCACGCGTGGTCACATGGTCACCCCCTCGGATTCGCCTCTGTTCCTCATTGCAGGTGTCCTGGAAAGCGCGGTCGGCTTTCCGGAACCCCAGGGCTTTTACAAGCCGGGCAGGCCACTGCTCTTTCAAAGGAGGAGGGAGGCAGAGGGCTGATGGATGAGTGAATTTGCAGCTGACACTAGGCCTTGAGACCTATGGGATCATTCTGTGCTGCAGCCAGGCCCTGCCGGCCTGACCAGATGCGGTGAGCCCATCCTGTCTCACTCGGAAAGGGCCAAAATCGGATCTCAACGGGAGTCCGGAGAACACAGCAGGCGTCCTGAAGCTCCCCCTCCTTCGGTGGAAATGGGCTCATGCAGCTCCTGAGGACAGGTCCCCTGGGGTTTTGGGCCTGGGACAGGACGAGACACCCGCGGCCCCCTCTCCCACGCCGCCCCAAACAGGTCCCAGGATCCAGCCGCTGCCGTGGCAGCAGGAGGAGCATCATGGCCGCCGCGCGGCGGTGGCGATATTTAAAGGGGACACAGCCTATCTGTCAGGAGTGGAGCGCGAATCGGCTCAGCCAATGCGCATGCGCGAGTCGCGAACCGTTTCTCCCGTCACAGTGGTTCCCAAGATTGTCGTAGAAACCAGGCCCCGAGGCTTGGCAGAGCAGGAGCCCTCCGTGGCAGTGCTTGGGTATCGAGGCTCTGAGGCTAAGGCCTCACCTCGCCACGGGGTGGAAGGGAACGTCTCCGGATGCCAGGAGTCGCAAAGGGCCGACCATGATGATGAACCCGCAGGCAGAGTCGGGGGAAGCAGCACGGGATCCCAGCCTCAGGCCTGCACGGACGGTGTTGGTTGGGGTGAGTCTCCCCAAAAGTCGTGCCGCCGTCCGTGATCTCAAGGACGGGTCTTCCTGCGTGCCCCTGGGCTGCTCTCCTCTGCTGTATGACTGTGAGTGTGTGTGTGTGTGTGTGTGTGTGTGTGCAGGTGTCTGTGTATGTGTCTCCCATTCTCTCTTCTCTGTCTGTCTCTCAGTCTCTGTGTGTTTCCTTCCCACTATCTGTGGGTTTGTGCCAGCCGAAGTTGCGTCAGGGCTACCGGGTCGGTGGAGGATTGGGGATGATGCGAATTTTGCAGAACCCTCTTTGCTCCTCTGGTAGGCATTTGAAAACGTGGCTTGGGCAGGCACAGGCGGCCCCCGCAACCCCCGGGTCCCAGGTGTTCTTTGATATTCCTTGGCATTGATGGAAACGTCAGCCGTTTCCCCCTTCCACTGGCACATACCTGGACATGATGCTTTGTTTGGCCGTCACCCCGTATGCCTCCAGTGACACATATTAACACCAACTGCTGTGGGATTGGCCAGTGCCACGCGTGGTCACATGGTCACCCCCTCGGATTCGCCTCTGTTCCTCATTGCAGGTGTCCTGGAAAGCGCGGTTGGCTTTCCGGAACCCCAGGGCTTTTACAAGCCGGGCAGGCCACTGCTCTTTCAAAGGAGGAGGGAGGCAGAGGGCTGATGGATGAGTGAATTTGCAGCTGACACTAGGCCTTGAGACCTATGGGATCATTCTGGGCTGCAGCCAGGCCCTGCCGGCCTGACCAGATGCGGTGAGCCCATCCTGTCTCACTCGGAAAGGGCCAAAATCGGATCTCAACGGGAGTCCGGAGAACACAGCAGGCGTCCTGAAGCTCCCCCTCCTTCGGTGGAAATGGGCTCATGCAGCTCCTGAGGACAGGTCCCCTGGGGTTTTGGGCCTGGGACAGGACGAGACACCCGCGGCCCCCTCTCCCACGCCGCCCCAAACAGGTCCCAGGATCCAGCCGCTGCCGTGGCAGCAGGAGGAGCATCATGGCCGCCGCGCGGCGGTGGCGATATTTAAAGGGGACACAGCCTATCTGTCAGGAGTGGAGCGCGAATCGGCTCAGCCAATGCGCATGCGCGAGTCGCGAACCGTTTCTCCCGTCACAGTGGTTCCCAAGATTGTCGTAGAAACCAGGCCCCGAGGCTTGGCAGAGCAGGAGCCCTCCGTGGCAGTGCTTGGGTATCGAGGCTCTGAGGCTAAGGCCTCACCTCGCCACGGGGTGGAAGGGAACGTCTCCGGATGCCAGGAGTCGCAAAGGGCCGACCACGATGATGAAACCCCAGGCAGAGTCGGGGGAAGCAGCACGGGATCCCAGCCTCAGGCCTGCACGGACGGTGTTGGTTGGGGTGAGTCTCCCCAAAAGTCGTGCCGCCGTCCGTGATCTCAAGGACGGGTCTTCCTGCGTGCCCCTGGGCTGCTCTCCTCTGCTGTATGACTGTGAGTGTGTGTGTGTGTGTGTGTGTGTGTGTGCAGGTGTCTGTGTCTGTGTCTCCCATTCTCTCTTCTCTGTCTGTCTCTCAGTCTCTGTGTGTTTCCTTCCCACTATCTGTGGGTTTGTGCCAGCCGAAGTTGCGTCAGGGCTACCGGGTCGGTGGAGGATTGGGGATGATGCGAATTTTGCAGAACCCTCTTTGCTCCTCTGGTAGGCATTTGAAAACGTGGCTTGGGCAGGCACAGGCGGCCCCCCCAACCCCCGGGTCCCAGGTGTTCTTTGATATTCCTTGGCATTGATGGAAACGTCAGCCGTTTCCCCCTTCCACTGGCACATACCTGGACATGATGCTTTGTTTGGCCGTCACCCCGTATGCCTCCAGTGACACATATTAACACCAACTGCTGTGGGATTGGCCAGTGCCACGCGTGGTCACATGGTCACCCCCTCGGATTCGCCTCTGTTCCTCATTGCAGGTGTCCTGGAAAGCGCGGTCGGCTTTCCGGAACCCCAGGGCTTTTACAAGCCGGGCAGGCCACTGCTCTTTCAAAGGAGGAGGGAGGCAGAGGGCTGATGGATGAGTGAATTTGCAGCTGACACTAGGCCTTGAGACCTATGGGATCATTCTGTGCTGCAGCCAGGCCCTGCCGGCCTGACCAGATGCGGTGAGCCCATCCTGTCTCACTCGGAAAGGGCCAAAATCGGATCTCAACGGGAGTCCGGAGAACACAGCAGGCGTCCTGAAGCTCCCCCTCCTTCGGTGGAAATGGGCTCATGCAGCTCCTGAGGACAGGTCCCCTGGGGTTTTGGGCCTGGGACAGGACGAGACACCCGCGGCCCCCTCTCCCACGCCGCCCCAAACAGGTCCCAGGATCCAGCCGCTGCCGTGGCAGCAGGAGGAGCATCATGGCCGCCGCGCGGCGGTGGCGATATTTAAAGGGGACACAGCCTATCTGTCAGGAGTGGAGCGCGAATCGGCTCAGCCAATGCGCATGCGCGAGTCGCGAACCGTTTCTCCCGTCACAGTGGTTCCCAAGATTGTCGTAGAAACCAGGCCCCGAGGCTTGGCAGAGCAGGAGCCCTCCGTGGCAGTGCTTGGGTATCGAGGCTCTGAGGCTAAGGCCTCACCTCGCCACGGGGTGGAAGGGAACGTCTCCGGATGCCAGGAGTCGCAAAGGGCCGACCATGATGATGAAACCGCAGGCAGAGTCGGGGGAAGCAGCACGGGATCCCAGCCTCAGGCCTGCACGGACGGTGTTGGTTGGGGTGAGTCTCCCCAAAAGTCGTGCCGCCGTCCGTGATCTCAAGGACGGGTCTTCCTGCGTGCCCCTGGGCTGCTCTCCTCTGCTGTATGACTGTGAGTGTGTGTGTGTGTGTGTGTGTGTGTGTGTAGGTGTCTGTGTATGTGTCTCCCATTCTCTCTTCTCTGTCTGTCTCTCAGTCTCTGTGTGTTTCCTTCCCACTATCTGTGGGTTTGTGCCAGCCGAAGTTGCGTCAGGGCTACCGGGTCGGTGGAGGATTGGGGATGATGCGAATTTTGCAGAACCCTCTTTGCTCCTCTGGTAGGCATTTGAAAACGTGGCTTGGGCAGGCACAGGCGGCCCCCCCAACCCCCGGGTCCCAGGTGTTCTTTGATATTCCTTGGCATTGATGGAAACGTCAGCCGTTTCCCCCTTCCACTGGCACATACCTGGACATGATGCTTTGTTTGGCCGTCACCGCGTATGCCTCCAGTGACACATATTAACACCAACTGCTGTCGGATTGGCCAGTGCCACGCGTGGTCACATGGTCACCCCCTCGGATTCGCCTCTGTTCCTCATTGCAGGTGTCCTGGAAAGTGCGGTCGGCTTTCCGGAACCCCAGGGCTTTTACAAGCCGGGCAGGCCACTGCTCTTTCAAAGGAGGACGGAGGCAGAGGGCTGATGGATGTGTGAATTTGCAGCTGACACTAGTCCTTGAGACCTATGGGATCATTCTGTGCTGCAGCCAGGCCCTGCCGGCCTGACCAGATGCGGTGAGCCCATCCTGTCTCACTCGGAAAGGGCCAAAATCGGATCTCAACGGGAGTCCGGAGAACACAGCAGGCGTCCTGAAGCTCCCCCTCCTTCGGTGGAAATGGGCTCATGCAGCTCCTGAGGACAGGTCCCCTGGGGTTTTGGGCCTGGGACAGGACGAAACACCCGCGGCCCCCTCTCCCACGCCGCCCCAAACAGGTCCCAGGATCCAGCCGCTGCCGTGGCAGCAGGAGGAGCATCATGGCCGCCGCGTGGCGGTGGCGATATTTAAAGGGGACACAGCCTACCTGTCAGGAGTGGAGCGCGAATCGTCTCAGCCAATGCGCATGCGCGAGTCGCGAACCGTTTCTCCCGTCACAGTGGTTCCCAAGATTGTCGTAGAAACCAGGCCCCGAGGCTTGGCAGAGCAGGAGCCCTCCGTGGCAGTGCTTGGGTATCGAGGCTCTGAGGCTAAGGCCTCACCTCGCCACGGGGTGGAAGGGAACGTCTCCGGATGCCAGGAGTCGCAATGGGCCGACCATGATGATGAAACCCCAGGCAGAGTCGGGGGAAGCAGCACGGGATCCCAGCCTCAGGCCTGCACGGACGGTGTTGGTTGGGGTGAGTCTCCCCAAAAGTCGTGCCGCCATCCGTGATCTCAAGGACGGGTCTTCCTGCGTACCCCTGGGCTGCTCTCCTCTGCTGTATGACTGTGAGTGTGTGTGTGTGTGTGTGTGTGTGTGTGTGTGTGTGTGTAGGTGTCTGTGTATGTGTCTCCCATTCTCCCTTCTCTGTCTGTCTCTCAGTCTCTGTGTGTTTCCTTCCCACTGTCTGTGGGTTTGTGCCAGCCGAAGTTGCGTCAGGGCTACCGGGTCGGTGGAGGATTGGGGATGATGCGAATTTTGCAGAACCCTCTTTGCTCCTCTGGTAGGCATTTGAAAACGTGGCTTGGGCAGGCACAGGCGGCCCCCCCAACCCCCGGGTCCCAGGTGTTCTTTGATATTCCTTGGCATTGATGGAAACGTCAGCCGTTTCCCCCTTCCACTGGCACATACCTGGACATGATGCTTTGTTTGGCCGTCACCGCGTATGCCTCCAGTGACACATATTAACACCAACTGCTGTGGGATTGGCCAGTGCCACGCGTGGTCACATGGTCACCCCCTCGGATTCGCCTCTGTTCCTCATTGCAGGTGTCCTGGAAAGCGCGGTCGGCTTTCCGGAACCCCAGGGCTTTTACAAGCCGGGCAGGCCACTGCTCTTTCAAAGGAGGAGGGAGGCAGAGGGCTGATGGATGAGTGAATTTGCAGCTGACACTAGGCCTTGAGACCTATGGGATCATTCTGGGCTGCAGCCAGGCCCTGCCGGCCTGACCAGATGCGGTGAGCCCATCCTGTCTCACTCGGAAAGGGCCAAAATCGGATCTCAACGGGAGTCCGGAGAACACAGCAGGCGTCCTGAAGCTCCCCCTCCTTCGGTGGAAGTGGGCTCATGCAGCTCCTGAGGACAGGTCCACTGGGGTTTTGGGCCTGGGACAGGACGAGACACCCGCGGCCCCCTCTCCCACGCCGCCCCAAACAGGTCCCAGGATCCGGCCGCTGCCGTGGCAGCAGGAGGAGCATCATGGCCGCCGCGCGGCGGTGGCGATATTTAAAGGGGACACAGCCTATCTGTCAGGAGTGGAGCGCGAATCGGCTCAGCCAATGCGCATGCGCGAGTCGCGAACCGTTTCTCCCGTCACAGTGGTTCCCAAGATTGTCGTAGAAACCAGGCCCCGAGGCTTGGCAGAGCAGGAGCCCTCCGTGGCAGTGCTTGGGTATCGAGGCTCTGAGGCTAAGGCCTCACCTCGCCACGGGGTGGAAGGGAACGTCTCCGGATGCCAGGAGTCGCAAAGGGCCGACCATGATGATGAAACCCCAGGCAGAGTCGGGGGAAGCAGCACGGGATCCCAGACTCAGGCCTGCACGGACGGTGTTGGTTGGGGTGAGTCTCCCCAAAAGTCGTGCCGCCATCCGTGATCTCAAGGACGGGTCTTCCTGCGTGCCCCTGGGCTGCTCTCCTCTGCTGTATGAATGTGAGTGTGTGTGTGTGTGTGTGTGTGTGTGTGTGTGTGTAGGTGTCTGTGTATGTGTCTCCCATTCTCCCTTCTCTGTCTGTCTCTCAGTCTCTGTGTGTTTCCTTCCCACTGTCTGTGGGTTTGTGCCAGCCGAAGTTGCGTCAGGGCTACCGGGTCGGTGGAGGATTGGGGATGATGCGAATTTTGCAGAACCCTCTTTGCTCCTCTGGTAGGCATTTGAAAACGTGGCTTGGGCAGGCACAGGCGGCCCCCCCAACCCCCGGGTCCCAGGTGTTCTTTGATATTCCTTGGCATTGATGGAAACGTCAGCCGTTTCCCCCTTCCACTGGCACATACCTGGACATGATGCTTTGTTTGGCCGTCACCCCGTATGCCTCCAGTGACACATATTAACACCAACTGCTGTGGGATTGGCCAGTGCCACGCGTGGTCACATGGTCACCCCCTCGGATTCGCCTCTGTTCCTCATTGCAGGAGTCCTGGAAAGCGCGGTCGGCTTTCCGGAACCCCAGGGCTTTTACAAGCCGGGCAGGCCACTGCTCTTTCAAAGGAGGAGGGAGGCAGAGGGCTGATGGATGAGTGAATTTGCAGCTGACACTAGGCCTTGAGACCTATGGGATCATTCTGTGCTGCAGCCAGGCCCTGCCGGCCTGACCAGATGCGGTGAGCCCATCCTGTCTCACTCGGAAAGGGCCAAAATCGGATCTCAACGGGAGTCCGGAGAACACAGCAGGCGTCCTGAAGCTCCCCCTCCTTCGGTGGAAGTGGGCTCATGCAGCTCCTGAGGACAGGTCCACTGGGGTTTTGGGCCTGGGACAGGACGAGACACCCGCGGCCCCCTCTCCCACGCCGCCCCAAACAGGTCCCAGGATCCAGCCGCTGCCGTGGCAGCAGGAGGAGCATCATGGCCGCCGCGCGGCGGTGGCGATATTTAAAGGGGACACAGCCTACCTGTCAGGAGTGGAGCGCGAATCGGCTCAGCCAATGCGCATGCGCGAGTCGCGAACCGTTTCTCCCGTCATAGTGGTTCCCAAGATTGTCGTAGAAACCAGGCCCCGAGGCTTGGCAGAGCAGGAGCCCTCCGTGGCAGTCCTTGGGTATCGAGGCTCTGAGGCTAAGGCCTCACCTCGCCACGGGGTGGAAGGGAACGTCTCCGGATGCCAGGAGTCGCAAAGGGCCGACCATGATGATGAAACCCCAGGCAGAGTCGGGGGAAGCAGCACGGGATCCCAGCCTCAGGCCTGCACGGACGGTGTTGGTTGGGGTGAGTCTCCCCAAAAGTCGTGCCGCCATCCGTGATCTCAAGGACGGGTCTTCCTGCGTGCCCCTGGGCTGCTCTCCTCTGCTGTATGACTGTGAGTGTGTGTGTGTGTGTGTGTGTGTGTGTGTGTGTGTAGGTGTCTGTGTATGTGTCTCCCATTCTCCCTTCTCTGTCTGTCTCTCAGTCTCTGTGTGTTTCCTTCCCACTGTCTGTGGGTTTGTGCCAGCCGAAGTTGCGTCAGGGCTTCCGGGTCGGTGGAGGATTGGGGATGATGCGAATTTTGCAGAACCCTCTTTGCTCCTCTGGTAGGCATTTGAAAACGTGGCTTGGGCAGGCACAGGCGGCCCCCCCAACCCCCGGGTCCCAGGTGTTCTTTGATATTCCTTGGCATTGATGGAAACGTCAGCCGTTTCCCCCTTCCACTGGCACATACCTGGACATGATGCTTTGTTTGGCCGTCACCCCGTATGCCTCCAGTGACACATATTAACACCAACTGCTGTGGGATTGGCCAGTGCCACGCGTGGTCACATGGTCACCCCCTCGGATTCGCCTCTGTTCCTCATTGCAGGTGTCCTGGAAAGCGCGGTCGGCTTTCCGGAACCCCAGGGCTTTTACAAGCCGGGCAGGCCACTGCTCTTTCAAAGGAGGAGGGAGGCAGAGGGCTGATGGATGAGTGAATTTGCAGCTGACACTAGGCCTTGAGACCTATGGGATCATTCTGTGCTGCAGCCAGGCCCTGCCGGCCTGACCAGATGCGGTGAGCCCATCCTGTCTCACTCGGAAAGGGCCAAAATCGGATCTCAACGGGAGTCCGGAGAACACAGCAGGCGTCCTGAAGCTCCCCCTCCTTCGGTGGAAATGGGCTCATGCAGCTCCTGAGGACAGGTCCCCTGGGGTTTTGGGCCTGGGACAGGACGAGACACCCGCGGCCCCCTCTCCCACGCCGCCCCAAACAGGTCCCAGGATCCAGCCGCTGCCGTGGCAGCAGGAGGAGCATCATGGCCGCTGCGCGGCGGTGGCGATATTTAAAGGGGACACAGCCTATCTGTCAGGAGTGGAGCGCGAATCGGCTCAGCCAATGCGCATGCGCGAGTCGCGAACCGTTTCTCCCGTCACAGTGGTTCCCAAGATTGTCGTAGAAACCAGGCCCCGAGGCTTGGCAGAGCAGGAGCCCTCCGTGGCAGTGCTTGGGTATCGAGGCTCTGAGGCTAAGGCCTCACCTCGCCACGGGGTGGAAGGGAACGTCTCCGGATGCCAGGAGTCACAAAGGGCCGACCATGATGATGAAACCCCAGGCAGAGTCGGGGGAAGCAGCACGGGATCCCAGCCTCAGGCCTGCACGGACGGTGTTGGTTGGGGTGAGTCTCCCCAAAAGTCGTGCCGCCATCCGTGATCTCAAGGACGGGTCTTCCTGCGTGCCCCTGGGCTGCTCTCCTCTGCTGTATGACTGTGAGTGTGTGTGTGTGTGTGTGTGTGTGTGTGTGTGTGTAGGTGTCTGTGTATGTGTCTCCCATTCTCCCTTCTCTGTCTGTCTCTCAGTCTCTGTGTGTTTCCTTCCCACTGTCTGTGGGTTTGTGCCAGCCGAAGTTGCGTCAGGGCTACCGGGTCGGTGGAGGATTGGGGATGATGCGAATTTTGCAGAACCCTCTTTGCTCCTCTGGTAGGCATTTGAAAACGTGGCTTGGGCAGGCACAGGCGGCCCCCCCAACCCCCGGGTCCCAGGTGTTCTTTGATATTCCTTGTCATTGATGGAAACGTCAGCCGTTTCCCCCTTCCACTGGCACATACCTGGACATGATGCTTTGTTTGGCCGTCACCCCGTATGCCTCCAGTGACACATATTAACACCAACTGCTGTGGGATTGGCCAGTGCCACGCGTGGTCACATGGTCACCCCTCGGATTCGCCTCTGTTCCTCATTGCAGGTGTCCTGGAAAGCGCGGTCGGCTTTCCGGAACCCCAGGGCTTTTACAAGCCGGGCAGGCCACTGCTCTTTCAAAGGAGGAGGGAGGCAGAGGGCTGATGGATGAGTGAATTTGCAGCTGACACTAGGCCTTGAGACCTATGGGATCATTCTGGGCTGCAGCCAGGCCCTGCCGGCCTGACCAGATGCGGTGAGCCCATCCTGTCTCACTCGGAAAGGGCCAAAATCGGATCTCAACGGGAGTCCGGAGAACACAGCAGGCGTCCTGAAGCTCCCCCTCCTTCGGTGGAAATGGGCTCATGCAGCTCCTGAGGACAGGTCCCCTGGGGTTTTGGGCCTGGGACAGGACGAGACACCCGCGGCCCCCTCTCCCACGCCGCCCCAAACAGGTCCCAGGATCCAGCCGCTGCCGTGGCAGCAGGAGGAGCATCATGGCCGCCGCGCGGCGGTGGCGATATTTAAAGTGGACACAGCCTATCTGTCAGGATTGGAGCGCGAATCGGCTCAGCCAATGCGCATGCGCGAGTCGCGAACCGTTTCTCCCGTCACAGTGGTTCCCAAGATTGTCGTAGAAACCAGGCCCCGAGGCTTGGCAGAGCAGGAGCCCTCCGTGGCAGTGCTTGGGTATCGAGGCTCTGAGGCTAAGGCCTCACCTCGCCACGGGGTGGAAGGGAACGTCTCCGGATGCCAGGAGTCGCAAAGGGCCGACCATGATGATGAAACCCCAGGCAGAGTCGGGGGAAGCAGCACGGGATCCCAGCCTCAGGCCTGCACGGACGGTGTTGGTTGGGGTGAGTCTCCCCAAAAGTCGTGCCGCCATCCGTGATCTCAAGGACGGGTCTTCCTGCGTGCCCCTGGGCTGCTCTCCTCTGCTGTATGACTGTGAGTGTGTGTGTGTGTGTGTGTGTGTGTGTGTGTGTGTAGGTGTCTGTGTATGTGTCTCCCATTCTCCCTTCTCTGTCTGTCTCTCAGTCTCTGTGTGTTTCCTTCCCACTGTCTGTGGGTTTGTGCCAGCCGAAGTTGCGTCAGGGCTACCGGGTCGGTGGAGGATTGGGGATGATGCGAATTTTGCAGAACCCTCTTTGCTCCTCTGGTAGGCATTTGAAAACGTGGCTTGGGCAGGCACAGGCAGCCCCCCCAACCCCCGGGTCCCAGGTGTTCTTTGATATTCCTTGGCATTGATGGAAACGTCAGCCGTTTCCCCCTTCCACTGGCACATACCTGGACATGATGCTTTGTTTGGCCGTCACCCCGTATGCCTCCAGTGACACATATTAACACCAACTGCTGTGGGATTGGCCAGTGCCACGCGTGGTCACATGGTCACCCCCTCGGATTCGCCTCTGTTCCTCATTGCAGGTGTCCTGGAAAGCGCGGTCGGCTTTCCGGAACCCCAGGGCTTTTACAAGCCGGGCAGGCCTCTGCTCTTTCAAAGGAGGAGGGAGGCAGAGGGCTGATGGATGAGTGAATTTGCAGCTGACACTAGGCCTTGAGACCTATGGGATCATTCTGGGCTGCAGCCAGGCCCTGCCGGCCTGACCAGATGCGGTGAGCCCATCCTGTCTCACTCGGAAAGGGCCAAAATCGGATCTCAACGGGAGTCCGGAGAACACAGCAGGCGTCCTGAAGCTCCCCCTCCTTCGGTGGAAATGGGCTCATGCAGCTCCTGAGGACAGGTCCCCTGGGGTTTTGGGCCTGGGACAGGACGAGACACCCGCGGCCCCCTCTCCCACGCCGCCCCAAACAGGTCCCAGGATCCAGCCGCTGCCGTGGCAGCAGGAGGAGCATCATGGCCGCCGCGCGGCGGTGGCGATATTTAAAGGGGACACAGCCTATCTGTCAGGAGTGGAGCGCGAATCGGCTCAGCCAATGCGCATGCGCGAGTCGCGAACCGCTTCTCCCGTCACAGTGGTTCCCAAGATTGTCGTAGAAACCAGGCCCCGAGGCTTGGCAGAGCAGGAGCCCTCCGTGGCAGTGCTTGGGTATCGAGGCTCTGAGGCTAAGGCCTCACCTCGCCACGGGGTGGAAGGGAACGTCTCCGGATGCCAGGAGTCGCAAAGGGCCGACCATGATGATGAAACCGCAGGCAGAGTCGGGGGAAGCAGCACGGGATCCCAGCCTCAGGCCTGCACGGACGGTGTTGGTTGGGGTGAGTCTCCCCAAAAGTCGTGCCGCCGTCCGTGATCTCAAGGACGTGTCTTCCTGCGTGCCCCTGGGCTGCTCTCCTCTGCTGTATGACTGTGAGTGTGTGTGTGTGTGTGTGTGTGTGTGTGTGCAGGTGTCTGTGTATGTGTCTCCCATTCTCTCTTCTCTGTCTGTCTCTCAGTCTCTGTGTGTTTCCTTCCCACTATCTGTGGGTTTGTGCCAGCCGAAGTTGCGTCAGGGCTACCGGGTCGGTGGAGGATTGGGGATGATGCGAATTTTGCAGAACCCTCTTTGCTCCTCTGGTAGGCATTTGAAAACGTGGCTTGGGCAGGCACAGGCGGCCCCCCCAACCCCCGGGTCCCAGGTGTTCTTTGATATTCCTTGGCATTGATGGAAACGTCAGCCGTTTCCCCCTTCCACTGGCACATACCTGGACATGATGCTTTGTTTGGCCGTCACCCCGTATGCCTCCAGTGACACATATTAACACCAACTGCTGTGGGATTGGCCAGTGCCACGCGTGGTCACATGGTCACCCCCTCGGATTCGCCTCTGTTCCTCATTGCAGGTGTCCTGGAAAGCGCGGTCGGCTTTCCGGAACCCCAGGGCTTTTACAAGCCGGGCAGGCCACTGCTCTTTCAAAGGAGGAGGGAGGCAGAGGGCTGATGGATGAGTGAATTTGCAGCTGACACTAGGCCTTGAGACCTATGGGATCATTCTGTGCTGCAGCCAGGCCCTGCCGGCCTGACCAGATGCGGTGAGCCCATCCTGTCTCACTCGGAAAGGGCCAAAATCGGATCTCAACGGGAGTCCGGAGAACACAGCAGGCGTCCTGAAGCTCCCCCTCCTTCGGTGGAAATGGGCTCATGCAGCTCCTGAGGACAGGTCCCCTGGGGTTTTGGGCCTGGGACAGGACGAGACACCCGCGGCCCCCTCTCCCACGCCGCCCCAAACAGGTCCCAGGATCCAGCCGCTGCCGTGGCAGCAGGAGGAGCATCATGGCCGCTGCGCGGCGGTGGCGATATTTAAAGGGGACACAGCCTATCTGTCAGGAGTGGAGCGCGAATCGGCTCAGCCAATGCGCATGCGCGAGTCGCGAACCGTTTCTCCCGTCACAGTGGTTCCCAAGATTGTCGTAGAAACCAGGCCCCGAGGCTTGGCAGAGCAGGAGCCCTCCGTGGCAGTGCTTGGGTATCGAGGCTCTGAGGCTAAGGCCTCACCTCGCCACGGGGTGGAAGGGAACGTCTCCGGATGCCAGGAGTCGCAAAGGGCCGACCATGATGATGAAACCCCAGGCAGAGTCGGGGGAAGCAGCACGGGATCCCAGCCTCAGGCCTGCACGGACGGTGTTGGTTGGGGTGAGTCTCCCCAAAAGTCGTGCCGCCGTCCGTGATCTCAAGGACGGGTCTTCCTGCGTGCCCCTGGGCTGCTCTCCTCTGCTGTATGACTGTGAGTGTGTGTGTGTGTGTGTGTGTGTGTGTGTGTGTGTGTGTGTAGGTGTCTGTGTATGTGTCTCCCATTCTCCCTTCTCTGTCTGTCTCTCAGTCTCTGTGTGTTTCCTTCCCACTGTCTGTGGGTTTGTGCCAGCCGAAGTTGCGTCAGGGCTACCGGGTCGGTGGAGGATTGGGGATGATGCGAATTTTGCAGAACCCTCTTTGCTCCTCTGGTAGGCATTTGAAAACGTGGCTTGGGCAGGCACAGGCGGCCCCCCCAACCCCCGGGTCCCAGGTGTTCTTTGATATTCCTTGGCATTGATGGAAACGTCAGCCGTTTCCCCCTTCCACTGGCACATACCTGGACATGATGCTTTGTTTGGCCGTCACCCCGTATGCCTCCAGTGACACATATTAACACCAACTGCTGTGGGATTGGCCAGTGCCACGCGTGGTCACATGGTCACCCCCTCGGATTCGCCTCTGTTCCTCATTGCAGGTGTCCTGGAAAGCGCGGTCGGCTTTCCGGAACCCCAGGGCTTTTACAAGCCGGGCAGGCCACTGCTCTTTCAAAGGAGGAGGGAGGCAGAGGGCTGATGGATGAGTGAATTTGCAGCTGACACTAGGCCTTGAGACCTATGGGATCATTCTGGGCTGCAGCCAGGCCCTGCCGGCCTGACCAGATGCGGTGAGCCCATCCTGTCTCACTCGGAAAGGGCCAAAATCGGATCTCAACGGGAGTCCGGAGAACACAGCAGGCGTCCTGAAGCTCCCCCTCCTTCGGTGGAAATGGGCTCATGCAGCTCCTGAGGACAGGTCCCCTGGGGTTTTGGGCCTGGGACAGGACGAGACACCCGCGGCCCCCTCTCCCACGCCGCCCCAAACAGGTCCCAGGATCCAGCCGCTGCCGTGGCAGCAGGAGGAGCATCATGGCCGCCGCGCGGCGGTGGCGATATTTAAAGGGGACACAGCCTATCTGTCAGGAGTGGAGCGCGAATCGGCTCAGCCAATGCGCATGCGCGAGTCGCGAACCGTTTCTCCCGTCACAGTGGTTCCCAAGATTGTCGTAGAAACCAGGCCCCGAGGCTTGGCAGAGCAGGAGCCCTCCGTGGCAGTGCTTGGGTATCGAGGCTCTGAGGCTAAGGCCTCACCTCGCCACGGGGTGGAAGGGAACGTCTCCGGATGCCAGGAGTCGCAAAGGGCCGACCATGATGATGAAACCCCAGGCAGAGTCGGGGGAAGCAGCACGGGATCCCAGCCTCAGGCCTGCACGGACGGTGTTGGTTGGGGTGAGTCTCCCCAAAAGTCGTGCCGCCATCTGTGATCTCAAGGACGGGTCTTCCTGCGTGCCCCTGGGCTGCTCTCCTCTGCTGTATGACTGTGAGTGTGTGTGTGTGTGTGTGTGTGTGTGTGTGTGTGTGTAGGTGTCTGTGTATGTGTCTCCCATTCTCCCTTCTCTGTCTGTCTCTCAGTCTCTGTGTGTTTCCTTCCCACTGTCTGTGGGTTTGTGCCAGCCGAAGTTGCGTTAGGGCTACCGGGTCGGTGGAGGATTGGGGATGATGCGAATTTTGCAGAACCCTCTTTGCTCCTCTGGTAGGCATTTGAAAACGTGGCTTGGGCAGGCACAGGCGGCCCCCCCAACCCCCGGGTCCCAGGTGTTCTTTGATATTCCTTGGCATTGATGGAAACGTCAGCCGTTTCCCCCTTCCACTGGCACATACCTGGACATGATGCTTTGTTTGGCCGTCACCCCGTATGCCTCCAGTGACACATATTAACACCAACTGCTGTGGGATTGGCCAGTGCCACGCGTGGTCACATGGTCACCCCCTCGGATTCGCCTCTGTTCCTCATTGCAGGTGTCCTGGAAAGCGCGGTCGGCTTTCCGGAACCCCAGGGCTTTTACAAGCCGGGCAGGCCACTGCTCTTTCAAAGGAGGAGGGAGGCAGAGGGCTGATGGATGAGTGAATTTGCAGCTGACACTAGGCCTTGAGACCTATGGGATCATTCTGGGCTGCAGCCAGGCCCTGCCGGCCTGACCAGATGCGGTGAGCCCATCCTGTCTCACTCGGAAAGGGCCAAAATCGGATCTCAACGGGAGTCCGGAGAACACAGCAGGCGTCCTGAAGCTCCCCCTCCTTCGGTGGAAGTGGGCTCATGCAGCTCCTGAGGACAGGTCCACTGGGGTTTTGGGCCTGGGACAGGACGAGACACCCGCGGCCCCCTCTCCCACGCCGCCCCAAACAGGTCCCAGGATCCAGCCGCTGCCGTGGCAGCAGGAGGAGCATCATGGCCGCCGCGCGGCGGTGGCGATATGTAAAGGGGACACAGCCTATCTGTCAGGAGTGGAGCGCGAATCGGCTCAGCCAATGCGCATGCGCGAGTCGCGAACCGTTTCTCCCGTCACAGTGGTTCCCAAGATTGTCGTAGAAACCAGGCCCCGAGGCTTGGCAGAGCAGGAGCCCTCCGTGGCAGTGCTTGGGTATCGAGGCTCTGAGGCTAAGGCCTCACCTCGCCACGGGGTGGAAGGGAACCTCTCCGGATGCCAGGAGTCGCAAAGGGCCGACCATGATGATGAAACCCCAGGCAGAGTCGGGGGAAGCAGCACGGGATCCCAGCCTCAGGCCTGCACGGACGGTGTTGGTTGGGGTGAGTCTCCCCAAAAGTCGTGCCGCCGTCCGTGATCTCAAGGACGGGTCTTCCTGCGTGCCCCTGGGCTGCTCTCCTCTGCTGTATGACTGTGAGTGTGTGTGTGTGTGTGTGTGTGTGTGTAGGTGTCTGTGTATGTGTCTCCCATTCTCTCTTCTCTGTCTGTCTCTCAGTCTCTGTGTGTTTCCTTCCCACTATCTGTGGGTTTGTGCCAGCCGAAGTTGCGTCAGGGCTACCGGGTCGGTGGAGGATTGGGGATGATGCGAATTTTGCAGAACCCTCTTTGCTCCTCTGGTAGGCATTTGAAAACGTGGCTTGGGCAGGCACAGGCGGCCCCCCCAACCCCCGGGTCCCAGGTGTTCTTTGATATTCCTTGGCATTGATGGAAACGTCAGCCGTTTCCCCCTTCCACTGGCACATACCTGGACATGATGCTTTGTTTGGCCGTCACCCCGTTTGCCTCCAGTGACACATATTAACACCAACTGCTGTGGGATTGGCCAGTGCCACGCGTGGTCACATGGTCACCCCCTCGGATTCGCCTCTGTTCCTCATTGCAGGTGTCCTGGAAAGCGCGGTCGGCTTTCCGGAACCCCAGGGCTTTTACAAGCCGGGCAGGCCACTGCTCTTTCAAAGGAGGAGGGAGGCAGAGGGCTGATGGATGAGTGAATTTGCAGCTGACACTAGGCCTTGAGACCTATGGGATCATTCTGGGCTGCAGCCAGGCCCTGCCGGCCTGACCAGATGCGGTGAGCCCATCCTGTCTCACTCGGAAAGGGCCAAAATCGGATCTCAACGGGAGTCCGGAGAACACAGCAGGCGTCCTGAAGCTCCCCCTCCTTCGGTGGAAGTGGGCTCATGCAGCTCCTGAGGACAGGTCCCCTGGGGTTTTGGGCCTGGGACAGGACGAGACACCCGCGGCCCCCTCTCCCACGCCGCCCCAAACAGGTCCCAGGATCCAGCCGCTGCCGTGGCAGCAGGAGGAGCATCATGGCCGCCGCGCGGCGGTGGCGATATTTAAAGGGGACACAGCCTACCTGTCAGGAGTGGAGCGCGAATCGGCTCAGCCAATGCGCATGCGCGAGTCGCGAACCGTTTCTCCCGTCACAGTGGTTCCCAAGATTGTCGTAGAAACCAGGCCCCGAGGCTTGGCAGAGCAGGAGCCCTCCGTGGCAGTGCTTGGGTATCGAGGCTCTGAGGCTAAGGCCTCACCTCGCCACGGGGTGGAAGGGAACGTCTCCGGATGCCAGGAGTCGCAAAGGGCCGACCATGATGATGAAACCCCAGGCAGAGTCGGGGGAAGCAGCACGGGATCCCAGCCTCAGGCCTGCACGGACGGTGTTGGTTGGGGTGAGTCTCCCCAAAAGTCGTGCCGCCGTCCATGATCTCAAGGACGGGTCTTCCTGCGTGCCCCTGGGCTGTTCTCCTCTGCTGTATGACTGTGAGTGTGTGTGTGTGTGAGTGTGTGTGTGTGTGTGTGTAGGTGTCTGTGTATGTGTCTCCCATTCTCTCTTCTCTGTCTGTCTCTCAGTCTCTGTGTGTTTCCTTCCCACTATCTGTGGGTTTGTGCCAGCCGAAGTTGCGTTAGGGCTACCGGGTCGGTGGAGGATTGGGGATGATGCGAATTTTGCAGAACCCTCTTTGCTCCTCTGGTAGGCATTTGAAAACGTGGCTTGGGCAGGCACAGGCGGCCCCCCCAACCCCCGGGTCCCAGGTGTTCTTTGATATTCCTTGGCATTGATGGAAACGTCAGCCGTTTCCCCCTTCCACTGGCACATACCTGGACATGATGCTTTGTTTGGCCGTCACCCCGTATGCCTCCAGTGACACATATTAACACCAACTGCTGTGGGATTGGCCAGTGCCACGCGTGGTCACATGGTCACCCCCTCGGATTCGCCTCTGTTCCTCATTGCAGGTGTCCTGGAAAGCGCGGTCGGCTTTCCGGAACCCCAGGGCTTTTACAAGCCGGGCAGGCCACTGCTCTTTCAAAGGAGGAGGGAGGCAGAGGGCTGATGGATGAGTGAATTTGCAGCTGACACTAGGCCTTGAGACCTATGGGATCATTCTGGGCTGCAGCCAGGCCCTGCCGGCCTGACCAGATGCGGTGAGCCCATCCTGTCTCACTCGGAAAGGGCCAAAATCGGATCTCAACGGGAGTCCGGAGAACACAGCAGGCGTCCTGAAGCTCCCCCTCCTTCGGTGGAAATGGGCTCATGCAGCTCCTGAGGACAGGTCCCCTGGGGTTTTGGGCCTGGGACAGGACGAGACACCCGCGGCCCCCTCTCCCACGCCGCCCCAAACAGGTCCCAGGATCCAGCCGCTGCCGTGGCAGCAGGAGGAGCATCATGGCCGCCGCGCGGCGGTGGCGATATTTAAAGGGGACACAGCCTATCTGTCAGGAGTGGAGCGCGAATCGGCTCAGCCAATGCGCATGCGCGAGTCGCGAACCGTTTCTCCCGTCACAGTGGTTCCCAAGATTGTCGTAGAAACCAGGCCCCGAGGCTTGGCAGAGCAGGAGCCCTCCGTGGCAGTGCTTGGGTATCGAGGCTCTGAGGCTAAGGCCTCACCTCGCCACGGGGTGGAAGGGAACGTCTCCGGATGCCAGGAGTCGCAAAGGGCCGACCATGATGATGAACCCGCAGGCAGAGTCGGGGGAAGCAGCACGGGATCCCAGCCTCAGGCCTGCACGGACGGTGTTGGTTGGGGTGAGTCTCCCCAAAAGTCGTGCCGCCGTCCGTGATCTCAAGGACGGGTCTTCCTGCGTGCCCCTGGGCTGCTCTCCTCTGCTGTATGACTGTGAGTGTGTGTGTGTGTGTGTGTGTGTGTGTGTGTGCAGGTGTCTGTGTATGTGTCTCCCATTCTCTCTTCTCTGTCTGTCTCTCAGTCTCTGTGTGTTTCCTTCCCACTATCTGTGGGTTTGTGCCAGCCGAAGTTGCGTCAGGGCTACCGGGTCGGTGGAGGATTGGGGATGATGCGAATTTTGCAGAACCCTCTTTGCTCCTCTGGTAGGCATTTGAAAACGTGGCTTGGGCAGGCACAGGCGGCCCCCGCAACCCCCGGGTCCCAGGTGTTCTTTGATATTCCTTGGCATTGATGGAAACGTCAGCCGTTTCCCCCTTCCACTGGCACATACCTGGACATGATGCTTTGTTTGGCCGTCACCCCGTATGCCTCCAGTGACACATATTAACACCAACTGCTGTGGGATTGGCCAGTGCCACGCGTGGTCACATGGTCACCCCCTCGGATTCGCCTCTGTTCCTCATTGCAGGTGTCCTGGAAAGCGCGGTTTGCTTTCCGGAACCCCAGGGCTTTTACAAGCCGGGCAGGCCACTGCTCTTTCAAAGGAGGAGGGAGGCAGAGGGCTGATGGATGAGTGAATTTGCAGCTGACACTAGGCCTTGAGACCTATGGGATCTTTCTGTGCTGCAGCCAGGCCCCGCCGGCCTGACCAGATGCGGTGAGCCCATCCTGTCTCACTCGGAAAGGGCCAAAATCGGATCTCAACGGGAGTCGGGAGAACACAGCAGGCGTCCTGAAGCTCCCCCTCCTTCGGTGGAAATGGGCTCATGCAGCTCCTGAGGACAGGTCCCCTGGGGTTTTGGGCCTGGGACAGGACGAGACACCCGCGGCCCCCTCTCCCACGCCGCCCCAAACAGGTCCCTGGATCCAGCCGCTGCCGTGGCAGCAGGAGGAGCATCATGGCCGCCGCGCGGCGGTGGCGATATTCAAAGGGGACACAGCCTATCTGTCAGGAGTGGAGCGCGAATCGGCTCAGCCAATGCGCATGCGCGAGTCGCGAACCGTTTCTCCCGTCACAGTGGTTCCCAAGATTGTCGTAGAAACCAGGCCCCGAGGCTTGGCAGAGCAGGAGCCCTCCGTGGCAGTGCTTGTGTATCGAGGCTCTGAGGCTAAGGCCTCACCTCGCCACGGGGTGGAAGGGAACGTCTCCGGATGCCAGGAGTCGCAAAGGGCCGACCATGATGATGAAACCCCAGGCAGAGTCGGGGGAAGCAGCACGGGATCCCAGCCTCAGGCCTGCACGGACGGTGTTGGTTGGGGTGAGTCTCCCCAAAAGTCGTGCCACCGTCCGTGATCTCAAGGACGGGTCTTCCTGCGTGCCCCTGGGCTGCTCTCCTCTGCTGTATGACTGTGAGTGTGTGTGTGTGTGTGTGTGTGTGTGTGTGTAGGTGTCTGTGTATGTGTCTCCCATTCTCTCTTCTCTGTCTGTCTCTCAGTCTCTGTGTGTTTCCTTCCCACTATCTGTGGGTTTGTGCCAGCCGAAGTTGCGTCAGGGCTACCAGGTCGGTGGAGGATTGGGGATGATGCGAATTTTGCAGAACCCTCTTTGCTCCTCTGGTAGGCATTTGAAAACGTGGCTTGGGCAGGCACAGGCGGCCCCCCCAACCCCCGGGTCCCAGGTGTTCTTTGATATTCCTTGGCATTGATGGAAACGTCAGCCGTTTCCCCCTTCCACTGGCACATACCTGGACATGATGCTTTGTTTGGCTGTCACCCCGTATGCCTCCAGTGACACATATTAACACCAACTGCTGTGGGATTGGCCAGTGCCACGCGTGGTCACATGGTCACCCCCTCGGATTCGCCTCTGTTCCTCATTGCAGGTGTCCTGGAAAGCACGGTCGGCTTTCCGGAACCCCAGGGCTTTTACAAGTCGGGCAGGCCACTGCTCTTTCAAAGGAGGACGGAGGCAGAGGGCTGATGGATGTGTGAATTTGCAGCTGACACTAGGCCTTGAGACCTATGGGATCATTCTGTGCTGCAGCCAGGCCCTGCCGGCCTGACCAGATGCGGTGAGCCCATCCTGTCTCACTCGGAAAGGGCCAAAATCGGATCTCAACGGGAGTCCGGAGAACACAGCAGGCGTCCTGAAGCTCCCCCTCCTTCGGTGGAAATGGGCTCATGCAGCTCCTGAGGACAGGTCCCCTGGGGTTTTGGGCCTGGGACAGGACGAGACACCCGCGGCCCCCTCTCCCACGCCGCCCCAAACAGGTCCCAGGATCCAGCCGCTGCCGTGGCAGCAGGAGGAGCATCATGGCCGCCGCGCGGCGGTGGCGATATTTAAAGGGGACACAGCCTATCTGTCAGGAGTGGAGCGCGAATCGGCTCAGCCAATGCGCATGCGCGAGTCGCGAACCGTTTCTCCCGTCACAGTGGTTCCCAAGATTGTCGTAGAAACCAGGCCCCGAGGCTTGGCAGAGCAGGAGCCCTCCGTGGCAGTGCTTGGGTATCGAGGCTCTGAGGCTAAGGCCTCACCTCGCCACGGGGTGGAAGGGAACGTCTCCGGATGCCAGGAGTCGCAAAGGGCCGACCATGATGATGAAACCCCAGGCAGAGTCGGGGGAAGCAGCACGGGATCCCAGCCTCAGGCCTGCACGGACGGTGTTGGTTGGGGTGAGTCTCCCCAAAAGTCGTGCCACCGTCCGTGATCTCAAGGACGGGTCTTCCTGCATGCCCCTGGGCTGCTCTCCTCTGCTGTATGACTGTGAGTGTGTGTGTGTGTGTGTGTGTGTGTGTGTGTGTGTGTAGGTGTCTGTGTATGTGTCTCCCATTCTCTCTTCTCTGTCTGTCTCTCAGTCTCTGTGTGTTTCCTTCCCACTATCTGTGGGTTTGTGCCAGCCGAAGTTGCGTCAGGGCTACCGGGTCGGTGGAGGATTGGGGATGATGCGAATTTTGCAGAACCCTCTTTGCTCCTCTGGTAGGCATTTGAAAACGTGGCTTGGGCAGGCACAGGCGGCCCCCCCAACCGCCGGGTCCCAGGTGTTCTTTGATATTCCTTGGCATTGATGGAAACGTCAGCCGTTTCCCCCTTCCACTGGCACATACCTGGACATGATGCTTTGTTTGGCCGTCACCGCCTATGCCTCCAGTGACACATATTAACACCAACTGCTGTGGGATTGGCCAGTGCCACGCGTGGTCACATGGTCACCCCCTCGGATTCGCCTCTGTTCCTCATTGCAGGTGTCCTGGAAAGCGCGGTCGGCTTTCCGGAACCCCAGGGCTTTTACAAGCCGGGCAGGCCACTGCTCTTTCAAAGGAGGAGGGAGGCATAGGGCTGATGGATGTGTGAATTTGCAGCTGACACTAGGCCTTGAGACCTATGGGATCATTCTGTGCTGCAGCCAGGCCCTGCCGGCCTGACCAGATGCGGTGAGCCCATCCTGTCTCACTCGGAAAGGGCCAAAATCGGATCTCAACGGGAGTCCGGAGAACACAGCAGGCGTCCTGAAGCTCCCCCTCCTTCGGTGGAAATGGGCTCATGCAGCTCTTGAGGACAGGTCCCCTGGGGTTTTGGGCCTGGGACAGGACGAGACACCCGCGGCCCCCTCTCCCACGCCGCCCCAAACAGGTCCCAGGATCCAGCCGCTGCCGTGGCAGCAGGAGGAGCATCATGGCCGCCGCGCGGCGGTGGCGATATTTAAATGGGACACAGCCTATCTGTCAGGAGTGGAGCGCGAATCGGCTCAGCCAATGCGCATGCGCGAGTCGCGAACCGTTTCTCCCGTCACAGTGGTTCCCAAGATTGTCGTAGAAACCAGGCCCCGAGGCTTGGCAGAGCAGGAGCCCTCCGTGGCAGTGCTTGGGTATCGAGGCTCTGAGGTTAAGGCCTCACCTCGCCACGGGGTGGAAGGGAACGTCTCCGGATGCCAGGAGTCGCAAAGGGCCGACCATGATGATGAAACCCCAGGCAGAGTCGGGGGAAGCAGCACGGGATCCCAGCCTCAGGCCTGCACGGACGGTGTTGGTTGGGGTGAGTCTCCCCAAAAGTCGTGCCGCCGTCCGTGATCTCAAGGACGGGTCTTCCTGCGTGCCCCTGGGCTGCTCTCCTCTGCTGTATGACTGTGAGTGTGTGTGTGTGTGTGTGTGTGTGTGTGTAGGTGTCTGTGTATGTGTCTCCCATTCTCTCTTCTCTGTCTGTCTCTCAGTCTCTGTGTGTTTCCTTCCCACTATCTGTGGGTTTGTGCCAGCCGAAGTTGCGTCAGGGCTACCGGGTCGGTGGAGGATTGGGGATGATGCGAATTTTGCAGAACCCTCTTTGCTCCTCTGGTAGGCATTTGAAAACGTGGCTTGGGCAGGCACAGGCGGCCCCCCCAACCCCCGGGTCCCAGGTGTTCTTTGATATTCCTTGGCATTGATGGAAACGTCAGCCGTTTCCCCCTTCCACTGGCACATACCTGGACATGATGCTTTGTTTGGCCGTCACCGCGTATGCCTCCAGTGACACATATTAACACCAACTGCTGTGGGATTGGCCAGTGCCACGCGTGGTCACATGGTCACCCCCTCGGATTCGCCTCTGTTCCTCATTGCAGGTGTCCTGGAAAGCGCGGTCGGCTTTCCGGAACCCCAGGGCTTTTACAAGCCGGGCAGGCCACTGCTCTTTCAAAGGAGGAGGGAGGCAGAGGGCTGATGGATGAGTGAATTTGCAGCTGACACTAGGCCTTGAGACCTATGGGATCTTTCTGTGCTGCAGCCAGGCCCCGCCGGCCTGACCAGATGCGGTGAGCCCATCCTGTCTCACTCGGAAAGGGCCAAAATCGGATCTCAACGGGAGTCGGGAGAACACAGCAGGCGTCCTGAAGCTCCCCCTCCTTCGGTGGAAATGGGCTCATGCAGCTCCTGAGGACAGGTCCCCTGGGGTTTTGGGCCTGGGACAGGACGAGACACCCGCGGCCCCCTCTCCCACGCCGCCCCAAACAGGTCCCTGGATCCAGCCGCTGCCGTGGCAGCAGGAGGAGCATCATGGCCGCCGCGCGGCGGTGGCGATATTCAAAGGGGACACAGCCTATCTGTCAGGAGTGGAGCGCGAATCGGCTCAGCCAATGCGCATGCGCGAGTCGCGAACCGTTTCTCCCGTCACAGTGGTTCCCAAGATTGTCGTAGAAACCAGGCCCCGAGGCTTGGCAGAGCAGGAGCCCTCCGTGGCAGTGCTTGGGTATCGAGGCTCTGAGGCTAAGGCCTCACCTCGCCACGGGGTGGAAGGGAACGTCTCCGGATGCCAGGAGTCGCAAAGGGCCGACCATGATGATGAAACCCCAGGCAGAGTCGGGGGAAGCAGCACGGGATCCCAGCCTCAGGCCTGCACGGACGGTGTTGGTTGGGGTGAGTCTCCCCAAAAGTCGTGCCGCCGTCCGTGATCTCAAGGACGGGTCTTCCTGCGTGCCCCTGGGCTGCTCTCCTCTGCTGTATGACTGTGAGTGTGTGTGTGTGTGTGTGTGTGTGTGTGTGTAGGTGTCTGTGTATGTGTCTCCCATTCTCTCTTCTCTGTCTGTCTCTCAGTCTCTGTGTGTTTCCTTCCCACTATCTGTGGGTTTGTGCCAGCCGAAGTTCCGTCAGGGCTACCGGGTCGGTGGAGGATTGGGGATGATGCGAATTTTGCAGAACCCTCTTTGCTTCTCTGGTAGGCATTTGAAAACGTGGCTTGGGCAGGCACAGGCGGCCCCCCCAACCCCCGGGTCCCAGGTGTTCTTTGATATTCCTTGGCATTGATGGAAACGTCAGCCGTTTCCCCCTTCCACTGGCACATACCTGGACATGATGCTTTGTTTGGCTGTCACCCCGTATGCCTCCAGTGACACATATTAACACCAACTGCTGTGGGATTGGCCAGTGCCACGCGTGGTCACATGGTCACCCCCTCGGATTCGCCTCTGTTCCTCATTGCAGGTGTCCTGGAAAGCGCGGTGGGCTTTCCGGAACCCCAGGGCTTTTACAAGCCGGGCAGGCCACTGCTCTTTCAAAGGAGGAGGGAGGCAGAGGGCTGATGGATGAGTGAATTTGCAGCTGACACTAGGCCTTGAGACCTATGGGATCATTCTGGGCTGCAGCCAGGCCCTGCCGGCCTGACCAGATGCGGTGAGCCCATCCTGTCTCACTCGGAAAGGGCCAAAATCGGATCTCAACGGGAGTCCGGAGAACACAGCAAGCGTCCTGAAGCTCCCCCTCCTTCGGTGGAAGTGGGCTCATGCAGCTCCTGAGGACAGGTCCCCTGAGGTTTTGGGCCTGGGACAGGACGAGACAGCCGCGGCCCCCTCTCCCACGCCGCCCCAAACAGGTCCCAGGATCCAGCCGCTGCCGTGGCAGCAGGAGGAGCATCATGGCCGCCGCGCGGCGGTGGCGATATTTAAAGGGGACACAGCCTATCTGTCAGGAGTGGAGCGCGAATCGGCTCAGCCAATGCGCATGCGCGAGTCGCGAACCGTTTCTCCCGTCACAGTGGTTCCCAAGATTGTCGTAGAAACCAGGCCCCGAGGCTTGGCAGAGCAGGAGCCCTCCGTGGCAGTGCTTGGGTATCGAGGCTCTGAGGCTAAGGCCTCACCTCGCCACGGGGTGGAAGGGAACGTCTCCGGATGCCAGGAGTCGCAAAGGGCCGACCATGATGATGAAACCCCAGGCAGAGTCGGGGGAAGCAGCACGGGATCCCAGCCTCAGGCCTGCACGGACGGTGTTGGTTGGGGTGAGTCTCCCCAAAAGTCGTGCCGCCGTCCGTGATCTCAAGGACGGGTCTTCCTGCGTGCCCCTGGGCTGCTCTCCTCTGCTGTATGACTGTGAGTGTGTGTGTGTGTGTGTGTGTGTGTGTGTGTGTGTGTAGGTGTCTGTGGATGTGTCTCCCATTCTCTCTTCTCTGTCTGTCTCTCAGTCTCTGTGTGTTTCCTTCCCACTATCTGTGGGTTTGTGCCAGCCGAAGTTGCGTCAGGGCTACCGGGTCGGTGGAGGATTGGGGATGATGCGAATTTTGCAGAACCCTCTTTGCTCCTCTGGTAGGCATTTGAAAACGTGGCTTGGGCAGGCACAGGCGGCCCCCCCAACCCCCGGGTCCCAGGTGTTCTTTGATATTCCTTGGCATTGATGGAAACGTCAGCCGTTTCCCCCTTCCACTGGCACATACCTGGACATGATGCTTTGTTTGGCCGTCACCCCGTATGCCTCCAGTGACACATATTAACACCAACTGCTGTGGGATTGGCCAGTGCCACGCGTGGTCACATGGTCACCCCCTCGGATTCGCCTCTGTTCCTCATTGCAGGTGTCCTGGAAAGCGCGGTCGGCTTTCCGGAACCCCAGGGCTTTTACAAGCCGGGCAGGCCACTGCTCTTTCAAAGGAGGAGGGAGGCAGAGGGCTGATGGATGAGTGAATTTGCAGCTGACACTAGGCCTTGAGACCTATGGGATCATTCTGGGCTGCAGCCAGGCCCTGCCGGCCTGACCAGATGCGGTGAGCCCATCCTGTCTCACTCGGAAAGGGCCAAAATCGGATCTCAACGGGAGTCCGGAGAACACAGCAGGCGTCCTGAAGCTCCCCCTCCTTCGGTGGAAGTGGGCTCATGCAGCTCCTGAGGACAGGTCCCCTGGGGTTTTGGGCCTGGGACAGGACGAGACACCCGCGGCCCCCTCTCCCACGACGCCCCAAACAGGTCCCAGGATCCAGCCGCTGCCGTGGCAGCAGGAGGAGCATCATGGCCGCCGCGCGGCGGTGGCGATATTTAAAGGGGACACAGCCTATCTGTCAGGAGTGGAGCGCGAATCGGCTCAGCCAATGCGCATGCGCGAGTCGCGAACCGTTTCTCCCGTCACAGTGGTTCCCAAGATTGTCGTAGAAACCAGGCCCCGAGGCTTGGCAGAGCAGGAGCCCTCCGTGGCAGTGCTTGGGTATCGAGGCTCTGAGGCTAAGGCCTCACCTCGCCACGGGGTGGAAGGGAACGTCTCCGGATGCCAGGAGTCGCAAAGGGCCGACCATGATGATGAAACCCCAGGCAGAGTCGGGGGAAGCAGCACGGGATCCCAGCCTCAGGCCTGCACGGACAGTGTTGGTTGGGGTGAGTCTCCCCAAAAGTCGTGCCGCCGTCCGTGATCTCAAGGACGGGTCTTCCTGCGTGCCCCTGGGCTGCTCTCCTCTGCTGTATGACTGTGAGTGTGTGTGTGTGTGTGTGTGTGTGTGTGTGTGTAGGTTTCTGTGGATGTGTCTCCCATTCTCTCTTCTCTGTCTGTCTCTCAGTCTCTGTGTGTTTCCTTCCCACTATCTGTGGGTTTGTGCCAGCCGAAGTTGCGTCAGGGCTACCGGGTCGGTGGAGGATTGGGGATGATGCGAATTTTGCAGAACCCTCTTTGCTCCTCTGGTAGGCATTTGAAAACGTGGCTTGGGCAGGCACAGGCGGCCCCCCCAACCCCCGGGTCCCAGGTGTTCTTTGATATTCCTTGGCATTGATGGAAACGTCAGCCGTTTCCCCCTTCCACTGGCACATACCTGGACATGATGCTTTGTTTGGCCGTCACCCCGTATGCCTCCAGTGACACATATTAACACCAACTGCTGTGGGATTGGCCAGTGCCACGCGTGGTCACATGGTCACCCCCTCGGATTCGCCTCTGTTCCTCATTGCAAGTGTCCTGGAAAGTGCGGTCGGCTTTCCGGAACCCCAGGGCTTTTACAAGCCGGGCAGGCCACTGCTCTTTCAAAGGAGGAGGGAGGCAGAGGGCTGATGGATGAGTGAATTTGCAGCTGACACTAGGCCTTGAGACCTATGGGATCATTCTGGGCTGCAGCCAGGCCCTGCCGGCCTGACCAGATGCGGTGAGCCCATCCTGTCTCACTCGGAAAGGGCCAAAATCGGATCTCAACGGGAGTCCGGAGAACACAGCAGGCGTCCTGAAGCTCCCCCTCCTTCGGTGGAAGTGGGCTCATGCGCCCCTGAGGACAGGTCCCCTGGGGTTTTGGGCCTGGGACAGGACGAGACACCCGCGGCCCCCTCTCCCACGCCGCCCCAAACAGGTCCCAGGATCCAGCCGCTGCCGTGGGAGCAGGAGGAGCATCATGGCCGCCGCGCGGCGGTGGCGATATTTAAAGGGGACACAGCCTATCTGTCAGGAGTGGAGCGCGAATCGGCTCAGCCAATGCGCATGCGCGAGTCGCGAACCGTTTCTCCCGTCACAGTGGTTCCCAAGATTGTCGTAGAAACCAGGCCCCGAGGCTTGGCAGAGCAGGAGCCCTCCGTGGCAGTGCTTGGGTATCGAGGCTCTGAGGCTAAGGCCTCACCTCGCCACGGGGTGGAAGGGAACGTCTCCGGATGCCAGGAGTCGCAAAGGGCCGACCATGATGATGAAACCCCAGGCAGAGTCGGGGGAAGCAGCACGGGATCCCAGCCTCAGGCCTGCACGGACGGTGTTGGTTGGGGTGAGTCTCCCCAAAAGTCGTGCCACCGTCCGTGATCTCAAGGACGGGTCTTCCTGCGTGCCCCTGGGCTGCTCTCCTCTGCTGTATGACTGTGAGTGTGTGTGTGTGTGTGTGTGTGTGTGTGTGTGTGTGTGTGTAGGTGTCTGTGTATGTGTCTCCCATTCTCTCTTCTCTGTCTGTCTCTCAGTCTCTGTGTGTTTCCTTCCCACTATCTGTGGGTTTGTGCCAGCCGAAGTTGCGTCAGGGCTACCGGGTCGGTGGAGGATTGGGGATGATGCGAATTTTGCAGAACCCTCTTTGCTCCTCTGGTAGGCATTTGAAAACGTGGCTTGGGCAGGCACAGGCGGCCCCCCCAACCCCCGGGTCCCAGGTGTTCTTTGATATTCCTTGGCATTGATGGAAACGTCAGCCGTTTCCCCCTTCCACTGGCACATACCTGGACATGATGCTTTGTTTGGCCGTCACCCCGTATGCCTCCAGTGACACATATTAACACCAACTGCTGTGGCATTGGCCAGTGCCACGCGTGGTCACATGGTCACCCCCTCGGATTCGCCTCTGTTCCTCATTGCAGGTGTCCTGGAAAGCGCGGTCGGCTTTCCGGAACCCCAGGGCTTTTACAAGCCGGGCAGGCCACTGCTCTTTCAAAGGAGGAGGGAGGCAGAGGGCTGATGGATGAGTGAATTTGCAGCTGACACTAGGCCTTGAGACCTATGGGATCATTCTGTGCTGCAGCCAGGCCCTGCCGGCCTGACCAGATGCGGTGAGCCCATCCTGTCTCACTCGGAAAGGGCCAAAATCGGATCTCAACGGGAGTCCAGAGAACACAGCAGGCGTCCTGAAGCTCCCCCTCCTTCGGTGGAAATGGGCTCATGCAGCTCCTGAGGACAGGTCCCCTGGGGTTTTGGGCCTGGGACAGGACGAGACACCCGCGGCCCCCTCTCCCACGCCGCCCCAAACAGGTCCCAGGATCCAGCCGCTGCCGTGGCAGCAGGAGGAGCATCATGGCCGCCGCGCGGCGGTGGCGATATTTAAAGGGGACACAGCCTATCTGTCAGGAGTGGAGCGCGAATCGGCTCAGCCAATGCGCATGCGCGAGTCGCGAACCGTTTCTCCCGTCACAGTGGTTCCCAAGATTGTCGTAGAAACCAGGCCCCGAGGCTTGGCAGAGCAGGAGCCCTCCGTGGCAGTGCTTGGGTATCGAGGCTCTGAGGCTAAGGCCTCACCTCGCCACGGGGTGGAAGGGAACGTCTCCGGATGCCAGGAGTCGCAAAGGGCCGACCATGATGATGAAACCCCAGGCAGAGTCGGGGGAAGCAGCACGGGATCCCAGCCTCAGGCCTGCACGGACGGTGTTGGTTGGGGTGAGTCTCCCCAAAAGTCGTGCCACCGTCCGTGATCTCAAGGACGGGTCTTCCTGCGTGCCCCTGGGCTGCTCTCCTCTGCTGTATGACTGTGAGTGTGTGTGTGTGTGTGTGTGTAGGTGTCTGTGTATGTGTCTCCCATTCTCTCTTCTCTGTCTGTCTCTCAGTCTCTGTGTGTTTCCTTCCCACTATCTGTGGGTTTGTGCCAGCCGAAGTTGCGTCAGGGCTACCGGGTCGGTGGAGGATTGGGGATGATGCGAATTTTGCAGAACCCTCTTTGCTCCTCTGGTAGGCATTTGAAAACGTGGCTTGGGCAGGCACAGGCGGCCCCCCCAACCCCCGGGTCCCAGGTGTTCTTTGATATTCCTTGGCATTGATGGAAACGTCAGCCGTTTCCCCCTTCCACTGGCACATACCTGGACATGATGCTTTGTTTGGCCGTCACCCCGTATGCCTCCAGTGACACATATTAACACCAACTGCTGTGGGATTGGCCAGTGCCACGCGTGGTCACATGGTCACCCCCTCGGATTCGCCTCTGTTCCTCATTGCAGGTGTCCTGGAAAGCGCGGTCGGCTTTCCGGAACCCCAGGGCTTTTACAAGCCGGGCAGGCCACTGCTCTTTCAAAGGAGGAGGGAGGCAGAGGGCTGATGGATGAGTGAATTTGCAGCTGACACTAGGCCTTGAGACCTATGGGATCATTCTGTGCTGCAGCCAGGCCCTGCCGGCCTGACCAGATGCGGTGAGCCCATCCTGTCTCACTCGGAAAGGGCCAAAATCGGATCTCAACGGGAGTCCAGAGAACACAGCAGGCGTCCTGAAGCTCCCCCTCCTTCGGTGGAAATGGGCTCATGCAGCTCCTGAGGACAGGTCCCCTGGGGTTTTGGGCCTGGGACAGGACGAGACACCCGCGGCCCCCTCTCCCACGCCGCCCCAAACAGGTCCCAGGATCCAGCCGCTGCCGTGGCAGCAGGAGGAGCATCATGGCCGCCGCGCGGCGGTGGCGATATTTAAAGGGGACACAGCCTATCTGTCAGGAGTGGAGCGCGAATCGGCTCAGCCAATGCGCATGCGCGAGTCGCGAACCGTTTCTCCCGTCACAGTGGTTCCCAAGATTGTCGTAGAAACCAGGCCCCGAGGCTTGGCAGAGCAGGAGCCCTCCGTGGCAGTGCTTGGGTATCGAGGCTCTGAGGCTAAGGCCTCACCTCGCCACGGGGTGGAAGGGAACGTCTCCGGATGCCAGGAGTCGCAAAGGGCCGACCATGATGATGAAACCCCAGGCAGAGTCGGGGGAAGCAGCACGGGATCCCAGCCTCAGGCCTGCACGGACGGTGTTGGTTGGGGTGAGTCTCCCCAAAAGTCGTGCCGCCGTCCGTGATCTCAAGGATGGGTCTTCCTGCGTGACCCTGGGCTGCTCTCCTCTGCTGTATGACTGTGAGTGTGTGTGTGTGTGTGTGTGTGTGTGTGTGTGTGTGTGTAGGTGTCTGTGGATGTGTCTCCCATTCTCTCTTCTCTGTCTGTCTCTCAGTCTCTGTGTGTTTCCTTCCCACTATCTGTGGGTTTGTGCCAGCCGAAGTTGCGTCAGGGCTACCGGGTCGGTGGAGGATTGGGGATGATGCGAATTTTGCAGAACCCTCTTTGCTCCTCTGGTAGGCATTTGAAAACGTGGCTTGGGCAGGCACAGGCGGCCCCCCCAACCCCCGGGTCCCAGGTGTTCTTTGATATTCCTTGGCATTGATGGAAACGTCAGCCGTTTCCCCCTTCCACTGGCACATACCTGGACATGATGCTTTGTTTGGCCGTCACCGCGTATGCCTCCAGTGACACATATTAACACCAACTGCTGTGGGATTGGCCAGTGCCACGCGTGGTCACATGGTCACCCCCTCGGATTCGCCTCTGTTCCTCATTGCAGGTGTCCTGGAAAGCGCGGTCGGCTTTCCGGAACCCCAGGGCTTTTACAAGCCGGGCAGGCCACTGCTCTTTCAAAGGAGGAGGGAGGCAGAGGGCTGATGGATGAGTGAATTTGCAGCTGACACTAGGCCTTGAGACCTATGGGATCATTCTGTGCTGCAGCCAGGCCCTGCCGGCCTGACCAGATGCGGTGAGCCCATCCTGTCTCACTCGGAAAGGGCCAAAATCGGATCTCAACGGGAGTCCGGAGAACACAGCAGGCGTCCTGAAGCTCCCCCTCCTTCGGTGGAAGTGGGCTCATGCAGCTCCTGAGGACAGGTCCCCTGGGGTTTTGGGCCTGGGACAGGACGAGACACCCGCGGCCCCCTCTCCCACGCCGCCCCAAACAGGTCCCAGGATCCAGCCGCTGCCGTGGCAGCAGGAGGAGCATCATGGCCGCCGCGCGGCGGTGGCGATATTTAAAGGGGACACAGCCTACCTGTCAGGAGTGGAGCGCGAATCGGCTCAGCCAATGCGCATGCGCGAGTCGCGAACCGTTTCTCCCGTCACAGTGGTTCCCAAGATTGTCGTAGAAACCAGGCCCCGAGGCTTGGCAGAGCAGGAGCCCTCCGTGGCAGTGCTTGGGTATCGAGGCTCTGAGGCTAAGGCCTCACCTCGCCACGGGGTGGAAGGGAACGTCTCCGGATGCCAGGAGTCGCAAAGGGCTGACCATGATGATGAAACCCCAGGCAGAGTCGGGGGAAGCAGCACGGGATCCCAGCCTCAGGCCTGCACGGACGGTGTTGGTTGGGGTGAGTCTCCCCAAAAGTCGTGCCGCCGTCCGTGATCTCAAGGACGGGTCTTCCTGCGTGCCCCTGGGCTGCTCTCCTCTGCTGTATGACTGTGAGTGTGTGTGTGTGTGTGTGTGTGTGTGTGTGTGTGTGTAGGTGTCTGTGTATGTGTCTCCCATTCTCTCTTCTCTGTCTGTCTCTCAGTCTCTGTGTGTTTCCTTCCCACTATCTGTGGGTTTGTGCCAGCCGAAGTTGCGTCAGGGCTACCGGGTCGGTGGAGGATTGGGGATGATGCGAATTTTGCAGAACCCTCTTTGCTCCTCTGGTAGGCATTTGAAAACGTGGCTTGGGCAGGCACAGGCGGCCCCCCCAACCCCCGGGTCCCAGGTGTTCTTTGATATTCCTTGGCATTGATGGAAACGTCAGCCGTTTCCCCCTTCCACTGGCACATACCTGGACATGATGCTTTGTTTGGCCGTCACCCCGTATGCCTCCAGTGACACATATTAACACCAACTGCTGTGGGATTGGCCAGTGCCACGCGTGGTCACATGGTCACCCCCTCGGATTCGCCTCTGTTCCTCATTGCAGGTGTCCTGGAAAGCGCGGTCGGCTTTCCGGAACCCCAGGGCTTTTACAAGCCGGGCAGGCCACTGCTCTTTCAAAGGAGGAGGGAGGCAGAGGGCTGATGGATGAGTGAATTTGCAGCTGACACTAGGCCTTGAGACCTATGGGATCATTCTGTGCTGCAGCCAGGCCCTGCCGGCCTGACCAGATGCGGTGAGCCCATCCTGTCTCACTCGGAAAGGGCCAAAATCGGATCTCAACGGGAGTCCGGAGAACACAGCAGGCGTCCTGAAGCTCCCCCTCCTTCGGTGGAAGTGGGCTCATGCAGCTCCTGAGGACAGGTCCCCTGGGGTTTTGGGCCTGGGACAGGACGAGACACCCGCGGCCCCCTCTCCCACGCCGCCCCAAACAGGTCCCAGGATCCAGCCGCTGCCGTGGCAGCAGGAGGAGCATCATGGCCGCAGCGCGGCGGTGGCGATATTAAAAGGGGACACAGCATACCTGTCAGGAGTGGAGCGCGAATCGGCTCAGCCAATGCGCATGCGCGAGTCGCGAACCGTTTCTCCCGTCACAGTGGTTCCCAAGATTGTCGTAGAAACCAGGCCCCGAGGCTTGGCAGAGCAGGAGCCCTCCGTGGCAGTGCTTGGGTATCGAGGCTCTGAGGCTAAGGCCTCACCTCGCCACGGGGTGGAAGGGAACGTCTCCGGATGCCAGGAGTCGCAAAGGGCCGACCATGATGATGAAACCCCAGGCAGAGTCGGGGGAAGCAGCACGGGATCCCAGCCTCAGGCCTGCATGGACGGTGTTGGTTGGGGTGAGTCTCCCCAAAAGTCGTGCCACCGTCCGTGATCTCAAGGACGGGTCTTCCTGCGTGCCCCTGGGCTGCTCTCCTCTGCTGTATGACTGTGAGTGTGTGTGTGTGTGTGTGTGTGTGTGTGTGTGTGTAGGTGTCTGTGTATGTGTCTCCCATTCTCTCTTCTCTGTCTGTCTCTCAGTCTCTGTGTGTTTCCTTCCCACTATCTGTGGGTTTGTGCCAGCCGAAGTTGCGTCAGGGCTACCGGGTCGGTGGAGGATTGGGGATGATGCGAATTTTGCAGAACCCTCTTTGCTCCTCTGGTAGGCATTTGAAAACGTGGCTTGGGCAGGCACAGGCGGCCCCCCCAACCCCCGGGTCCCAGGTGTTCTTTGATATTCCTTGGCATTGATGGAAACGTCAGCCGTTTCCCCCTTCCACTGGCACATACCTGGACATGATGCTTTGTTTGGCCGTCACCCCGTATGCCTCCAGTGACACATATTAACACCAACTGCTGTGGGATTGGCCAGTGCCACGCGTGGTCACATGGTCACCCCCTCGGATTCGCCTCTGTTCCTCATTGCAGGTGTCCTGGAAAGCGCGGTCGGCTTTCCGGAACCCCAGGGCTTTTACAAGCCGGGCAGGCCACTGCTCTTTCAAAGGAGGAGGGAGGCAGAGGGCTGATGGATGAGTGAATTTGCAGCTGACACTAGGCCTTGAGACCTATGGGATCATTCTGTGCTGCAGCCAGGCCCTGCCGGCCTGACCAGATGCGGTGAGCCCATCCTGTCTCACTCGGAAAGGGCCAAAATCGGATCTCAACGGGAGTCCGGAGAACACAGCAGGCGTCCTGAAGCTCCCCCTCCTTCGGTGGAAATGGGCTCATGCAGCTCCTGAGGACAGGTCCCCTGGGGTTTTGGGCCTGGGACAGGACGAGACACCCGCGGCCCCCTCTCCCACGCCGCCCCAAACAGGTCCCAGGATCCAGCCGCTGCCGTGGCAGCAGGAGGAGCATCATGGCCGCCGCGCGGCGGTGGCGATATTTAAAGGGGACACAGCCTACCTGTCAGGAGTGGAGCGCGAATAGGCTCAGCCAATGCGCATGCGCGAGTCGCGAACCGTTTCTCCCGTCACAGTGGTTCCCAAGATTGTCGTAGAAACCAGGCCCCGAGGCTTGGCAGAGCAGGAGCCCTCCGTGGCAGTGCTTGGGTATCGAGGCTCTGAGGCTAAGGCCTCACCTCGCCACGGGATGGAAGGGAACGTCTCCGGATGCCAGGAGTCCCAAAGGGCCGACCATGATGATGAAACCCCAGGCAGAGTCGGGGGAAGCAGCACGGGATCCCAGCCTCAGGCCTGCACGGACGGTGTTGGTTGGGGTGAGTCTCCCCAAAAGTCGTGCCGCCGTCCGTGATCTCAAGGACGGGTCTTCCTGCGTGCCCCTGGGCTGCTCTCCTCTGCTGTATGACTGTGAGTGTGTGTGTGTGTGTGTGTGTGTGTGTGTAGGTGTCTGTGTATGTGTCTCCCATTCTCTCTTCTCTGTCTGTCTCTCAGTCTCTGTGTGTTTCCTTCCCACTATCTGTGGGTTTGTGCCAGCCGAAGTTGCGTCAGGGCTACCGGGTCGGTGGAGGATTGGGGATGATGCGAATTTTGCAGAACCCTCTTTGCTCCTCTGGTAGGCATTTGAAAACGTGGCTTGGGCAGGCACAGGCGGCCCCCCCAACCCCCGGGTCCCAGGTGTTCTTTGATATTCCTTGGCATTGATGGAAACGTCAGCCGTTTCCCCCTTCCACTGGCACATACCTGGACATGATGCTTTGTTTGGCCGTCACCCCGTATGCCTCCAGTGACACATATTAACACCAACTGCTGTGGGATTGGCCAGTGCCACGCGTGGTCACATGGTCACCCCCTCGGATTCGCCTCTGTTCCTCATTGCAGGTGTCCTGGAAAGCGCGGTCGGCTTTCCGGAACCCCAGGGCTTTTACAAGCCGGGCAGGCCACTGCTCTTTCAAAGGAGGAGGGAGGCAGAGGGCTGATGGATGAGTGAATTTGCAGCTGACACTAGGCCTTGAGACCTATGGGATCATTCTGTGCTGCAGCCAGGCCCTGCCGGCCTGACCAGATGCGGTGAGCCCATCCTGTCTCACTCGGAAAGGGCCAAAATCGGATCTCAACGGGAGTCCAGAGAACACAGCAGGCGTCCTGAAGCTCCCCCTCCTTCGGTGGAAATGGGCTCATGCAGCTCCTGAGGACAGGTCCCCTGGGGTTTTGGGCCTGGGACAGGACGAGACACCCGCGGCCCCCTCTCCCACGCCGCCCCAAACAGGTCCCAGGATCCAGCCGCTGCCGTGGCAGCAGGAGGAGCATCATGGCCGCCGCGCGGCGGTGGCGATATTTAAAGGGGACACAGCCTATCTGTCAGGAGTGGAGCGCGAATCGGCTCAGCCAATGCGCATGCGCGAGTCGCGAACCGTTTCTCCCGTCACAGTGGTTCCCAAGATTGTCGTAGAAACCAGGCCCCGAGGCTTGGCAGAGCAGGAGCCCTCCGTGGCAGTGCTTGGGTATCGAGGCTCTGAGGCTAAGGCCTCACCTCGCCACGGGGTGGAAGGGAACGTCTCCGGATGCCAGGAGTCGCAAAGGGCCGACCATGATGATGAAACCCCAGGCAGAGTCGGGGGAAGCAGCACGGGATCCCAGCCTCAGGCCTGCACGGACGGTGTTGGTTGGGGTGAGTCTCCCCAAAAGTCGTGCCGCCGTCCGTGATCTCAAGGATGGGTCTTCCTGCGTGACCCTGGGCTGCTCTCCTCTGCTGTATGACTGTGAGTGTGTGTGTGTGTGTGTGTGTGTGTGTGTGTGTGTGTGTAGGTGTCTGTGGATGTGTCTCCCATTCTCTCTTCTCTGTCTGTCTCTCAGTCTCTGTGTGTTTCCTTCCCACTATCTGTGGGTTTGTGCCAGCCGAAGTTGCGTCAGGGCTACCGGGTCGGTGGAGGATTGGGGATGATGCGAATTTTGCAGAACCCTCTTTGCTCCTCTGGTAGGCATTTGAAAACGTGGCTTGGGCAGGCACAGGCGGCCCCCCCAACCCCCGGGTCCCAGGTGTTCTTTGATATTCCTTGGCATTGATGGAAACGTCAGCCGTTTCCCCCTTCCACTGGCACATACCTGGACATGATGCTTTGTTTGGCCGTCACCGCGTATGCCTCCAGTGACACATATTAACACCAACTGCTGTGGGATTGGCCAGTGCCACGCGTGGTCACATGGTCACCCCCTCGGATTCGCCTCTGTTCCTCATTGCAGGTGTCCTGGAAAGCGCGGTCGGCTTTCCGGAACCCCAGGGCTTTTACAAGCCGGGCAGGCCACTGCTCTTTCAAAGGAGGAGGGAGGCAGAGGGCTGATGGATGAGTGAATTTGCAGCTGACACTAGGCCTTGAGACCTATGGGATCATTCTGTGCTGCAGCCAGGCCCTGCCGGCCTGACCAGATGCGGTGAGCCCATCCTGTCTCACTCGGAAAGGGCCAAAATCGGATCTCAACGGGAGTCCGGAGAACACAGCAGGCGTCCTGAAGCTCCCCCTCCTTCGGTGGAAGTGGGCTCATGCAGCTCCTGAGGACAGGTCCCCTGGGGTTTTGGGCCTGGGACAGGACGAGACACCCGCGGCCCCCTCTCCCACGCCGCCCCAAACAGGTCCCAGGATCCAGCCGCTGCCGTGGCAGCAGGAGGAGCATCATGGCCGCCGCGCGGCGGTGGCGATATTTAAAGGGGACACAGCCTACCTGTCAGGAGTGGAGCGCGAATCGGCTCAGCCAATGCGCATGCGCGAGTCGCGAACCGTTTCTCCCGTCACAGTGGTTCCCAAGATTGTCGTAGAAACCAGGCCCCGAGGCTTGGCAGAGCAGGAGCCCTCCGTGGCAGTGCTTGGGTATCGAGGCTCTGAGGCTAAGGCCTCACCTCGCCACGGGGTGGAAGGGAACGTCTCCGGATGCCAGGAGTCGCAAAGGGCTGACCATGATGATGAAACCCCAGGCAGAGTCGGGGGAAGCAGCACGGGATCCCAGCCTCAGGCCTGCACGGACGGTGTTGGTTGGGGTGAGTCTCCCCAAAAGTCGTGCCGCCGTCCGTGATCTCAAGGACGGGTCTTCCTGCGTGCCCCTGGGCTGCTCTCCTCTGCTGTATGACTGTGAGTGTGTGTGTGTGTGTGTGTGTGTGTGTGTGTGTGTGTAGGTGTCTGTGTATGTGTCTCCCATTCTCTCTTCTCTGTCTGTCTCTCAGTCTCTGTGTGTTTCCTTCCCACTATCTGTGGGTTTGTGCCAGCCGAAGTTGCGTCAGGGCTACCGGGTCGGTGGAGGATTGGGGATGATGCGAATTTTGCAGAACCCTCTTTGCTCCTCTGGTAGGCATTTGAAAACGTGGCTTGGGCAGGCACAGGCGGCCCCCCCAACCCCCGGGTCCCAGGTGTTCTTTGATATTCCTTGGCATTGATGGAAACGTCAGCCGTTTCCCCCTTCCACTGGCACATACCTGGACATGATGCTTTGTTTGGCCGTCACCCCGTATGCCTCCAGTGACACATATTAACACCAACTGCTGTGGGATTGGCCAGTGCCACGCGTGGTCACATGGTCACCCCCTCGGATTCGCCTCTGTTCCTCATTGCAGGTGTCCTGGAAAGCGCGGTCGGCTTTCCGGAACCCCAGGGCTTTTACAAGCCGGGCAGGCCACTGCTCTTTCAAAGGAGGAGGGAGGCAGAGGGCTGATGGATGAGTGAATTTGCAGCTGACACTAGGCCTTGAGACCTATGGGATCATTCTGTGCTGCAGCCAGGCCCTGCCGGCCTGACCAGATGCGGTGAGCCCATCCTGTCTCACTCGGAAAGGGCCAAAATCGGATCTCAACGGGAGTCCGGAGAACACAGCAGGCGTCCTGAAGCTCCCCCTCCTTCGGTGGAAGTGGGCTCATGCAGCTCCTGAGGACAGGTCCCCTGGGGTTTTGGGCCTGGGACAGGACGAGACACCCGCGGCCCCCTCTCCCACGCCGCCCCAAACAGGTCCCAGGATCCAGCCGCTGCCGTGGCAGCAGGAGGAGCATCATGGCCGCAGCGCGGCGGTGGCGATATTAAAAGGGGACACAGCATACCTGTCAGGAGTGGAGCGCGAATCGGCTCAGCCAATGCGCATGCGCGAGTCGCGAACCGTTTCTCCCGTCACAGTGGTTCCCAAGATTGTCGTAGAAACCAGGCCCCGAGGCTTGGCAGAGCAGGAGCCCTCCGTGGCAGTGCTTGGGTATCGAGGCTCTGAGGCTAAGGCCTCACCTCGCCACGGGGTGGAAGGGAACGTCTCCGGATGCCAGGAGTCGCAAAGGGCCGACCATGATGATGAAACCCCAGGCAGAGTCGGGGGAAGCAGCACGGGATCCCAGCCTCAGGCCTGCATGGACGGTGTTGGTTGGGGTGAGTCTCCCCAAAAGTCGTGCCACCGTCCGTGATCTCAAGGACGGGTCTTCCTGCGTGCCCCTGGGCTGCTCTCCTCTGCTGTATGACTGTGAGTGTGTGTGTGTGTGTGTGTGTGTGTGTGTGTGTGTAGGTGTCTGTGTATGTGTCTCCCATTCTCTCTTCTCTGTCTGTCTCTCAGTCTCTGTGTGTTTCCTTCCCACTATCTGTGGGTTTGTGCCAGCCGAAGTTGCGTCAGGGCTACCGGGTCGGTGGAGGATTGGGGATGATGCGAATTTTGCAGAACCCTCTTTGCTCCTCTGGTAGGCATTTGAAAACGTGGCTTGGGCAGGCACAGGCGGCCCCCCCAACCCCCGGGTCCCAGGTGTTCTTTGATATTCCTTGGCATTGATGGAAACGTCAGCCGTTTCCCCCTTCCACTGGCACATACCTGGACATGATGCTTTGTTTGGCCGTCACCCCGTATGCCTCCAGTGACACATATTAACACCAACTGCTGTGGGATTGGCCAGTGCCACGCGTGGTCACATGGTCACCCCCTCGGATTCGCCTCTGTTCCTCATTGCAGGTGTCCTGGAAAGCGCGGTCGGCTTTCCGGAACCCCAGGGCTTTTACAAGCCGGGCAGGCCACTGCTCTTTCAAAGGAGGAGGGAGGCAGAGGGCTGATGGATGAGTGAATTTGCAGCTGACACTAGGCCTTGAGACCTATGGGATCATTCTGTGCTGCAGCCAGGCCCTGCCGGCCTGACCAGATGCGGTGAGCCCATCCTGTCTCACTCGGAAAGGGCCAAAATCGGATCTCAACGGGAGTCCGGAGAACACAGCAGGCGTCCTGAAGCTCCCCCTCCTTCGGTGGAAATGGGCTCATGCAGCTCCTGAGGACAGGTCCCCTGGGGTTTTGGGCCTGGGACAGGACGAGACACCCGCGGCCCCCTCTCCCACGCCGCCCCAAACAGGTCCCAGGATCCAGCCGCTGCCGTGGCAGCAGGAGGAGCATCATGGCCGCCGCGCGGCGGTGGCGATATTTAAAGGGGACACAGCCTACCTGTCAGGAGTGGAGCGCGAATAGGCTCAGCCAATGCGCATGCGCGAGTCGCGAACCGTTTCTCCCGTCACAGTGGTTCCCAAGATTGTCGTAGAAACCAGGCCCCGAGGCTTGGCAGAGCAGGAGCCCTCCGTGGCAGTGCTTGGGTATCGAGGCTCTGAGGCTAAGGCCTCACCTCGCCACGGGATGGAAGGGAACGTCTCCGGATGCCAGGAGTCCCAAAGGGCCGACCATGATGATGAAACCCCAGGCAGAGTCGGGGGAAGCAGCACGGGATCCCAGCCTCAGGCCTGCACGGACGGTGTTGGTTGGGGTGAGTCTCCCCAAAAGTCGTGCCGCCGTCCGTGATCTCAAGGACGGGTCTTCCTGCGTGCCCCTGGGCTGCTCTCCTCTGCTGTATGACTGTGAGTGTGTGTGTGTGTGTGTGTGTGTGTGTGTAGGTGTCTGTGTATGTGTCTCCCATTCTCTCTTCTCTGTCTGTCTCTCAGTCTCTGTGTGTTTCCTTCCCACTATCTGTGGGTTTGTGCCAGCCGAAGTTGCGTCAGGGCTACCGGGTCGGTGGAGGATTGGGGATGATGCGAATTTTGCAGAACCCTCTTTGCTCCTCTGGTAGGCAGTTGAAAACGTGGCTTGGGCAGGCACAGGCGGCCCCCCCAACCCCCGGGTCCCAGGTGTTCTTTGATATTCCTTGGCATTGATGGAAACGTCAGCCGTTTCCCCCTTCCACTGGCACATACCTGGACATGATGCTTTGTTTGGCCGTCACCCCGTATGCCTCCAGTGACACATATTAACACCAACTGCTGTGGGATTGGCCAGTGCCACGCGTGGTCACATGGTCACCCCCTCGGATTCGCCTCTGTTCCTCATTGCAGGTGTCCTGGAAAGCGCGGTCGGCTTTCTGGAACCCCAGGGCTTTTACAAGCCGGGCAGGCCACTGCTCTTTCAAAGGAGGAGGGAGGCAGAGGGCTGATGGATGAGTGAATTTGCAGCTGACACTAGGCCTTGAGACCTATGGGATCATTCTGTGCTGCAGCCAGGCCCTGCCGGCCTGACCAGATGCGGTGAGCCCATCCTGTCTCACTCGGAAAGGGCCAAAATCGGATCTCAACGGGAGTCCGGAGAACACAGCAGGCGTCCTGAAGCTCCCCCTCCTTCGGTGGAAATGGGCTCATGCAGCTCCTGAGGACAGGTCCCCTGGGGTTTTGGGCCTGGGACAGGACGAGACACCCGCGGCCCCCTCTCCCACGCCGCCCCAAACAGGTCCCAGGATCCAGCCGCTGCCGTGGCAGCAGGAGGAGCATCATGGCCGCCGCGCGGCGGTGGCGATATTTAAAGGGGACACAGCCTACCTGTCAGGAGTGGAGCGCGAATCGGCTCAGCCAATGCGCATGCGCGAGTCGCGAACCGTTTCTCCCGTCACAGTGGTTCCCAAGATTGTCGTAGAAACCAGGCCCCGAGGCTTGGCAGAGCAGGAGCCCTCCGTGGCAGTGCTTGGGTATCGAGGCTCTGAGGCTAAGGCCTCACCTCGCCACGGGGTGGAAGGGAACGTCTCCGGATGCCAGGAGTCGCAAAGGGCCGACCATGATGATGAAACCCCAGGCAGAGTCGGGGGAAGCAGCACGGGATCCCAGCCTCAGGCCTGCACGGACGGTGTTGGTTGGGGTGAGTCTCCCCAAAAGTCGTGCCGCCGTCCGTGATCTCAAGGACGGGTCTTCCTGCGTGCCCCTGGGCTGCTCTCCTCTGCTGTATGACTGTGAGTGTGTGTGTGTGTGTGTGTGTGTGTGTGTGTGTGTGTGTAGGTGTCTGTGTATGTGTCTCCCATTCTCTCTTCTCTGTCTGTCTCTCAGTCTCTGTGTGTTTCCTTCCCACTATCTGTGGGTTTGTGCCAGCCGAAGTTGCGTCAGGGCTACCGGGTCGGTGGAGGATTGGGGATGATGCGAATTTTGCAGAACCCTCTTTGCTCCTCTGGTAGGCATTTGAAAACGTGGCTTGGGCAGGCACAGGCGGCCCCCCCAACCCCCGGGTCCCAGGTGTTCTTTGATATTCCTTGGCATTGATGGAAACGTCAGCCGTTTCCCCCTTCCACTGGCACATACCTGGACATGATGCTTTGTTTGGCCGTCACCCCGTATGCCTCCAGTGACACATATTAACACCAACTGCTGTGGGATTGGCCAGTGCCACGCGTGGTCACATGGTCACCCCCTCGGATTCGCCTCTGTTCCTCATTGCAGGTGTCCTGGAAAGCGCGGTCGGCTTTCCGGAACCCCAGGGCTTTTACAAGCCGGGCAGGCCACTGCTCTTTCAAAGGAGGAGGGAGGCAGAGGGCTGATGGATGAGTGAATTTGCAGCTGACACTAGGCCTTGAGACCTATGGGATCATTCTGTGCTGCAGCCAGGCCCTGCCGGCCTGACCAGATGCGGTGAGCCCATCCTGTCTCACTCGGAAAGGGCCAAAATCGGATCTCAACGGGAGTCCGGAGAACACAGCAGGCGTCCTGAAGCTCCCCCTCCTTCGGTGGAAATGGGCTCATGCAGCTCCTGAGGACAGGTCCCCTGGGGTTTTGGGCCTGGGACAGGACGAGACACCCGCGGCCCCCTCTCCCACGCCGCCCCAAACAGGTCCCAGGATCCAGCCGCTGCCGTGGCAGCAGGAGGAGCATCATGGCCGCCGCGCGGCGGTGGCGATATTTAAAGGGGACACAGCCTACCTGTCAGGAGTGGAGCGCGAATCGGCTCAGCCAATGCGCATGCGCGAGTCGCGAACCGTTTCTCCCGTCACAGTGGTTCCCAAGATTGTCGTAGAAACCAGGCCCCGAGGCTTGGCAGAGCAGGAGCCCTCCGTGGCAGTGCTTGGGTATCGAGGCTCTGAGGCTAAGGCCTCACCTCGCCACGGGGTGGAAGGGAACGTCTCCGGATGCCAGGAGTCGCAAAGGGCCGACCATGATGATGAAACCCCAGGCAGAGTCGGGGGAAGCAGCACGGGATCCCAGCCTCAGGCCTGCACGGACGGTGTTGGTTGGGGTGAGTCTCCCCAAAAGTCGTGCCGCCGTCCGTGATCTCAAGGACGGGTCTTCCTGCGTGCCCCTGGGCTGCTCTCCTCTGCTGTATGACTGTGAGTGTGTGTGTGTGTGTGTGTGTGTGTGTGTGTGTGTGTGTAGGTGTCTGTGTATGTGTCTCCCATTCTCTCTTCTCTGTCTGTCTCTCAGTCTCTGTGTGTTTCCTTCCCACTATCTGTGGGTTTGTGCCAGCCGAAGTTGCGTCAGGGCTACCGGGTCGGTGGAGGATTGGGGATGATGCGAATTTTGCAGAACCCTCTTTGCTCCTCTGGTAGGCATTTGAAAACGTGGCTGGGGCAGGCACAGGCGGCCCCCCCAACCCCCGGGTCCCAGGTGTTCTTTGATATTCCTTGGCATTGATGGAAACGTCAGCCGTTTCCCCCTTCCACTGGCACATACCTGGACATGATGCTTTGTTTGGCCGTCACCCCGTATGCCTCCAGTGACACATATTAACACCAACTGCTGTGGGATTGGCCAGTGCCACGCGTGGTCACATGGTCACCCCCTCGGATTCGCCTCTGTTCCTCATTGCAGGTGTCCTGGAAAGCGCGGTCGGCTTTCCGGAACCCCAGGGCTTTTACAAGCCGGGCAGGCCACTGCTCTTTCAAAGGAGGAGGGAGGCAGAGGGCTGATGGATGTGTGAATTTGCAGCTGACACTAGGCCTTGAGACCTATGGGATCATTCTGTGCTGCAGCCAGGCCCTGCCGGCCTGACCAGATGCGGTGAGCCCATCCTGTCTCACTCGGAAAGGGCCAAAATCGGATCTCAACGGGAGTCCGGAGAACACAGCAGGCGTCCTGAAGCTCCCCCTCCTTCGGTGGAAATGGGCTCATGCAGCTCCTGAGGACAGGTCCCCTGGGGTTTTGGGCCTGGGACAGGACGAGACACCCGCGGCCCCCTCTCCCACGCCGCCCCAAACAGGTCCCAGGATCCAGCCGCTGCCGTGGCAGCAGGAGGAGCATCATGGCCGCCGCGCGGCGGTGGCGATATTTAAAGGGGACACAGCCTACCTGTCAGGAGTGGAGCGCGAATCGGCTCAGCCAATGCGCATGCGCGAGTCGCGAACCGTTTCTCCCGTCACAGTGGTTCCCAAGATTGTCGTAGAAACCAGGCCCCGAGGCTTGGCAGAGCAGGAGCCCTCCGTGGCAGTGCTTGGGTATCGAGGCTCTGAGGCTAAGGCCTCACCTCGCCACGGGGTGGAAGGGAACGTCTCCGGATGCCAGGAGTCGCAAAGGGCCGACCATGATGATGAAACCCCAGGCAGAGTCGGGGGAAGCAGCACGGGATCCCAGCCTCAGGCCTGCACGGACGGTGTTGGTTGGGGTGAGTCTCCCCAAAAGTCGTGCCGCCGTCCGTGATCTCAAGGACGGGTCTTCCTGCGTGCCCCTGGGCTGCTCTCCTCTGCTGTATGACTGTGAGTGTGTGTGTGTGTGTGTGTGTGTGTGTGTGTGTGTGTAGGTGTCTGTGTATGTGTCTCCCATTCTCTCTTCTCTGTCTGTCTCTCAGTCTCTGTGTGTTTCCTTCCCACTATCTGTGGGTTTGTGCCAGCCGAAGTTGCGTCAGGGCTACCGGGTCGGTGGAGGATTGGGGATGATGCGAATTTTGCAGAACCCTCTTTGCTCCTCTGGTAGGCATTTGAAAACGTGGCTTGGGCAGGCACAGGCGGCCCCCCCAACCCCCGGGTCCCAGGTGTTCTTTGATATTCCTTGGCATTGATGGAAACGTCAGCCGTTTCCCCCTTCCACTGGCACATACCTGGACATGATGCTTTGTTTGGCCGTCACCGCGTATGCCTCCAGTGACACATATTAACACCAACTGCTGTGGGATTGGCCAGTGCCACGCGTGGTCACATGGTCACCCCCTCGGATTCGCCTCTGTTCCTCATTGCAGGTGTCCTGGAAAGCGCGGTCGGCTTTCCGGAACCCCAGGGCTTTTACAAGCCGGGCAGGCCACTGCTCTTTCAAAGGAGGAGGGAGGCAGAGGGCTGATGGATGAGTGAATTTGCAGCTGACACTAGGCCTTGAGACCTATGGGATCATTCTGTGCTGCAGCCAGGCCCTGCCGGCCTGACCAGATGCGGTGAGCCCATCCTGTCTCACTCGGAAAGGGCCAAAATCGGATCTCAACGGGAGTCCGGAGAACACAGCAGGCGTCCTGAAGCTCCCCCTCCTTCGGTGGAAGTGGGCTCATGCAGCTCCTGAGGACAGGTCCCCTGGGGTTTTGGGCCTGGGACAGGACGAGACACCCGCGGCCCCCTCTCCCACGCCGCCCCAAACTGGTCCCAGGATCCAGCCGCTGCCGTGGCAGCAGGAGGAGCATCATGGCCGCCGCGCGGCGGTGGCGATATGTAAAGGGGACACAGCCTATCTGTCAGGAGTGGAGCGCGAATCGGCTCAGCCAATGCGCATGCGCGAGTCGCGAACCGTTTCTCCCGTCACAGTGGTTCCCAAGATTGTCGTAGAAACCAGGCCCCGAGGCTTGGCAGAGCAGGAGCCCTCCGTGGCAGTGCTTGGGTATCGAGGCTCTGAGGCTAAGGCCTCACCTCGCCACGGGGTGGAAGGGAACGTCTCCGGATGCCAGGAGTCGCAAAGGGCCGACCATGATGATGAAACCCCAGGCAGAGTCGGGGGAAGCAGCACGGGATCCCAGCCTCAGGCCTGCACGGACGGTGTTGGTTGGGGTGAGTCTCCCCAAAAGTCGTGCCGCCGTCCGTGATCTCAAGGACGGGTCTTCCTGCGTGCCCCTGGGCTGCTCTCCTCTGCTGTATGACTGTGAGTGTGTGTGTGTGTGTGTGTGTGTGTGTGTGTGTGTAGGTGTCTGTGTATGTGTCTCCCATTCTCTCTTCTCTGTCTGTCTCTCAGTCTCTGTGTGTTTCCTTCCCACTATCTGTGGGTTTGTGCCAGCCGAAGTTGCGTCAGGGCTACCGGGTCGGTGGAGGATTGGGGATGATGCGAATTTTGCAGAACCCTCTTTGCTCCTCTGGTAGGCATTTGAAAACGTGGCTTGGGCAGGCACAGGCGGCCCCCCCAACCCCCGGGTCCCAGGTGTTCTTTGATATTCCTTGGCATTGATGGAAACGTCAGCCGTTTCCCCCTTCCACTGGCACATACCTGGACATGATGCTTTGTTTGGCCGTCACCGCGTATGCCTCCAGTGACACATATTAACACCAACTGCTGTGGGATTGGCCAGTGCCACGCGTGGTCACATGGTCACCCCCTCGGATTCGCCTCTGTTCCTCATTGCAGGTGTCCTGGAAAGCGCGGTCGGCTTTCCGGAACCCCAGGGCTTTTACAAGCCGGGCAGGCCACTGCTCTTTCAAAGGAGGAGGGAGGCAGAGGGCTGATGGATGAGTGAATTTGCAGCTGACACTAGGCCTTGAGACCTATGGGATCATTCTGTGCTGCAGCCAGGCCCTGCCGGCCTGACCAGATGCGGTGAGCCCATCCTGTCTCACTCGGAAAGGGCCAAAATCGGATCTCAACGGGAGTCCGGAGAACACAGCAGGCGTCCTGAAGCTCCCCCTCCTTCGGTGGAAGTGGGCTCATGCAGCTCCTGAGGACAGGTCCCCTGGGGTTTTGGGCCTGGGACAGGACGAGACACCCGCGGCCCCCTCTCCCACGCCGCCCCAAACTGGTCCCAGGATCCAGCCGCTGCCGTGGCAGCAGGAGGAGCATCATGGCCGCCGCGCGGCGGTGGCGATATGTAAAGGGGACACAGCCTATCTGTCAGGAGTGGAGCGCGAATCGGCTCAGCCAATGCGCATGCGCGAGTCGCGAACCGTTTCTCCCGTCACAGTGGTTCCCAAGATTGTCGTAGAAACCAGGCCCCGAGGCTTGGCAGAGCAGGAGCCCTCCGTGGCAGTGCTTGGGTATCGAGGCTCTGAGGCTAAGGCCTCACCTCGCCACGGGGTGGAAGGGAACGTCTCCGGATGCCAGGAGTCGCAAAGGGCCGACCATGATGATGAAACCCCAGGCAGAGTCGGGGGAAGCAGCACGGGATCCCAGCCTCAGGCCTGCACGGACGGTGTTGGTTGGGGTGAGTCTCCCCAAAAGTCGTGCCGCCGTCCGTGATCTCAAGGACGGGTCTTCCTGCGTGCCCCTGGGCTGCTCTCCTCTGCTGTATGACTGTGAGTGTGTGTGTGTGTGTGTGTGTGTGTGTGTGTGTGTAGGTGTCTGTGTATGTGTCTCCCATTCTCTCTTCTCTGTCTGTCTCTCAGTCTCTGTGTGTTTCCTTCCCACTATCTGTGGGTTTGTGCCAGCCGAAGTTGCGTCAGGGCTACCGGGTCGGTGGAGGATTGGGGATGATGCGAATTTTGCAGAACCCTCTTTGCTCCTCTGGTAGGCATTTGAAAACGTGGCTTGGGCAGGCACAGGCGGCCCCCCCAACCCCCGGGTCCCAGGTGTTCTTTGATATTCCTTGGCATTGATGGAAACGTCAGCCGTTTCCCCCTTCCACTGGCACATACCTGGACATGATGCTTTGTTTGGCCGTCACCGCGTATGCCTCCAGTGACACATATTAACACCAACTGCTGTGGGATTGGCCAGTGCCACGCGTGGTCACATGGTCACCCCCTCGGATTCGCCTCTGTTCCTCATTGCAGGTGTCCTGGAAAGCGCGGTCGGCTTTCCGGAACCCCAGGGCTTTTACAAGCCGGGCAGGCCACTGCTCTTTCAAAGGAGGAGGGAGGCAGAGGGCTGATGGATGAGTGAATTTGCAGCTGACACTAGGCCTTGAGACCTATGGGATCATTCTGTGCTGCAGCCAGGCCCTGCCGGCCTGACCAGATGCGGTGAGCCCATCCTGTCTCACTCGGAAAGGGCCAAAATCGGATCTCAACGGGAGTCCGGAGAACACAGCAGGCGTCCTGAAGCTCCCCCTCCTTCGGTGGAAATGGGCTCATGCAGCTCCTGAGGACAGGTCCCCTGGGGTTTTGGGCCTGGGACAGGACGAGACACCCGCGGCCCCCTCTCCCACGCCGCCCCAAACAGGTCCCAGGATCCAGCCGCTGCCGTGGCAGCAGGAGGAGCATCATGGCCGCCGCGCGGCGGTGGCGATATTTAAAGGGGACACAGCCTATCTGTCAGGAGTGGAGCGCGAATCGGCTCAGCCAATGCGCATGCGCGAGTCGCGAACCGTTTCTCCCGTCACAGTGGTTCCCAAGATTGTCGTAGAAACCAGGCCCCGAGGCTTGGCAGAGCAGGAGCCCTCCGTGGCAGTGCTTGGGTATCGAGGCTCTGAGGCTAAGGCCTCACCTCGCCACGGGGTGGAAGGGAACGTCTCCGGATGCCAGGAGTCCCAAAGGGCCGACCATGATGATGAAACCCCAGGCAGAGTCGGGGGAAGCAGCACGGGATCCCAGCCTCAGGCCTGCACGGACGGTGTTGGTTGGGGTGAGTCTCCCCAAAAGTCGTGCCGCCGTCCGTGATCTCAAGGACGGGTCTTCCTGCGTGCCCCTGGGCTGCTCTCCTCTGCTGTATGACTGTGAGTGTGTGTGTTTGTGCGTGTGTGTGTGTGTGTGTGTGTGTGTAGGTGTCTGTGTATGTGTCTCCCATTCTCTCTTCTCTGTCTGTCTCTCAGTCTCTGTGTGTTTCCTTCCCACTATCTGTGGGTTTGTGCCAGCCGAAGTTGCGTCAGGGCTACCGGGTCGGTGGAGGATTGGGGATGATGCGAATTTTGCAGAACCCTCTTTGCTCCTCTGGTAGGCATTTGAAAACGTGGCTTGGGCAGGCACAGGCGGCCCCCCCAACCCCCGGGTCCCAGGTGTTCTTTGATATTCCTTGGCATTGATGGAAACGTCAGCCGTTTCCCCCTTCCACTGGCACATACCTGGACATGATGCTTTGTTTGGCCGTCACCGCGTATGCCTCCAGTGACACATATTAACACCAACTGCTGTGGGATTGGCCAGTGCCACGCGTGGTCACATGGTCACCCCCTCGGATTCGCCTCTGTTCCTCATTGCAGGTGTCCTGGAAAGCGCGGTCGGCTTTCCGGAACCCCAGGGCTTTTACAAGCCGGGCAGGCCACTGCTCTTTCAAAGGAGGAGGGAGGCAGAGGGCTGATGGATGAGTGAATTTGCAGCTGACACTAGGCCTTGAGACCTATGGGATCATTCTGTGCTGCAGCCAGGCCCTGCCGGCCTGACCAGATGCGGTGAGCCCATCCTGTCTCACTCGGAAAGGGCCAAAATCGGATCTCAACGGGAGTCCGGAGAACACAGCAGGCGTCCTGAAGCTCCCCCTCCTTCGGTGGAAGTGGGCTCATGCAGCTCCTGAGGACAGGTCCCCTGGGGTTTTGGGCCTGGGACAGGACGAGACACCCGCGGCCCCCTCTCCCACGCCGCCCCAAACAGGTCCCAGGATCCAGCCGCTGCCGTGGCAGCAGGAGGAGCATCATGGCCGCCGCGCGGCGGTGGCGATATTTAAAGGGGACACAGCCTACCTGTCAGGAGTGGAGCGCGAATCGGCTCAGCCAATGCGCATGCGCGAGTCGCGAACCGTTTCTCCCGTCACAGTGGTTCCCAAGATTGTCGTAGAAACCAGGCCCCGAGGCTTGGCAGAGCAGGAGCCCTCCGTGGCAGTGCTTGGGTATCGAGGCTCTGAGGCTAAGGCCTCACCTCGCCACGGGGTGGAAGGGAACGTCTCCGGATGCCAGGAGTCGCAAAGGGCCGACCATGATGATGAAACCCCAGGCAGAGTCGGGGGAAGCAGCACGGGATCCCAGCCTCAGGCCTGCACGGACGGTGTTGGTTGGGGTGAGTCTCCCCAAAAGTCGTGCCGCCGTCCGTGATCTCAAGGACGGGTCTTCCTGCGTGCCCCTGGGCTGCTCTCCTCTGCTGTATGACTGTGAGTGTGTGTGTGTGTGTGTGTGTGTGTGTGTGTGTAGGTTTCTGTGTATGTGTCTCCCATTGTCTCTTCTCTGTCTGTCTCTCAGTCTCTGTGTGTTTCCTTCCCACTATCTGTGGGTTTGTGCCAGCCGAAGTTGCGTCAGGGCTACCGGGTCGGTGGAGGATTGGGGATGATGCGAATTTTGCAGAACCCTCTTTGCTCCTCTGGTAGGCATTTGAAAACGTGGCTTGGGCAGGCACAGGCTGCCCCCCCAACCCCCGGGTCCCAGGTGTTCTTTGATATTCCTTGGCATTGATGGAAACGTCAGCCGTTTCCCCCTTCCACTGGCACATACCTGGACATGATGCTTTGTTTGGCCGTCACCGCGTATGCCTCCAGTGACACATATTAACACCAACTGCTGTGGGATTGGCCAGTGCCACGCGTGGTCACATGGTCACCCCCTCGGATTCGCCTCTGTTCCTCATTGCAGGTGTCCTGGAAAGCGCGGTCGGCTTTCCGGAACCCCAGGGCTTTTACAAGCCGGGCAGGCCACTGCTCTTTCAAAGGAGGAGGGAGGCAGAGGGCTGATGGATGAGTGAATTTGCAGCTGACACTAGGCCTTGAGACCTATGGGATCATTCTGTGCTGCAGCCAGGCCCTGCCGGCCTGACCAGATGCGGTGAGCCCATCCTGTCTCACTCCGAAAGGGCCAAAATCGGATCTCAACGGGAGTCCGGAGAACACAGCAGGCGTCCTGAAGCTCCCCCTCCTTCGGTGGAATTGGGCTCATGCAGCTCCTGAGGACAGGTCCCCTGGGGTTTTGGGCCTGGGACAGGACGAGACACCCGCGGCCCCCTCTCCCACGCCGCCCCAAACAGGTCCCAGGATCCAGCCGCTGCCGTGGCAGCAGGAGGAGCATCATGGCCGCCGCGCGGCGGTGGCGATATGTAAAGGGGACACAGCCTACCTGTCAGGAGTGGAGCGCGAATCGGCTCAGCCAATGCGCATGCGCGAGTCGCGAACCGTTTCTCCCGTCACAGTGGTTCCCAAGATTGTCGTAGAAACCAGGCCCCGAGGCTTGGCAGAGCAGGAGCCCTCCGTGGCAGTGCTTGGGTATCGAGGCTCTGAGGCTAAGGCCTCACCTCGCCACGGGGTGGAAGGGAACGTCTCCGGATGCCAGGAGTCGCAAAGGGCCGACCATGATGATGAAACCCCAGGCAGAGTCGGGGGAAGCAGCACGGGATCCCAGCCTCAGGCCTGCACGGACGGTGTTGGTTGGGGTGAGTCTCCCCAAAAGTCGTGCCGCCGTCCGTGATCTCAAGGACGGGTCTTCCTGCGTGCCCCTGGGCTGCTCTCCTCTGCTGTATGACTGTGAGTGTGTGTGTGTGTGTGTGTGTGTGTGTGTGTGTGTGTAGGTGTCTGTGTATGTGTCTCCCATTCTCTCTTCTCTGTCTGTCTCTCAGTCTCTGTGTGTTTCCTTCCCACTATCTGTGGGTTTGTGCCAGCCGAAGTTGCGTCAGGGCTACCGGGTCGGTGGAGGATTGGGGATGATGCGAATTTTGCAGAACCCTCTTTGCTCCTCTGGTAGGCATTTGAAAACGTGGCTTGGGCAGGCACAGGCGGCCCCCCCAACCCCCGGGTCCCAGGTGTTCTTTGATATTCCTTGGCATTGATGGAAACGTCAGCCGTTTCCCCCTTCCACTGGCACATACCTGGACATGATGCTTTGTTTGGCCGTCACCCCGTATGCCTCCAGTGACACATATTAACACCAACTGCTGTGGGATTGGCCAGTGCCACGCGTGGTCACATGGTCACCCCCTCGGATTCGCCTCTGTTCCTCATTGCAGGTGTCCTGGAAAGCGCGGTCGGCTTTCCGGAACCCCAGGGCTTTTACAAGCCGGGCAGGCCACTGCTCTTTCAAAGGAGGAGGGAGGCAGAGGGCTGATGGATGAGTGAATTTGCAGCTGACACTAGGCCTTGAGACCTATGGGATCATTCTGTGCTGCAGCCAGGCCCTGCCGGCCTGACCAGATGCGGTGAGCCCATCCTGTCTCACTCGGAAAGGGCCAAAATCGGATCTCAACGGGAGTCCGGAGAACACAGCAGGCGTCCTGAAGCTCCCCCTCCTTCGGTGGAAGTGGGCTCATGCAGCTCCTGAGGACAGGTCCCCTGGGGTTTTGGGCCTGGGACAGGACGAGACACCCGCGGCCCCCTCTCCCACGCCGCCCCAAACAGGTCCCAGGATCCAGCCGCTGCCGTGGCAGCAGGAGGAGCATCATGGCCGCCGCGCGGCGGTGGCGATATTTAAAGGGGACACAGCCTATCTGTCAGGAGTGGAGCGCGAATCGGCTCAGCCAATGCGCATGCGCGAGTCGCGAACCGTTTCTCCCGTCACAGTGGTTCCCAAGATTGTCGTAGAAACCAGGCCCCGAGGCTTGGCAGAGCAGGAGCCCTCCGTGGCAGTGCTTGGGTATCGAGGCTCTGAGGCTAAGGCCTCACCTCGCCACGGGGTGGAAGGGAACGTCTCCGGATGCCAGGAGTCGCAAAGGGCCGACCATGATGATGAAACCCCAGGCAGAGTCGGGGGAAGCAGCACGGGATCCCAGCCTCAGGCCTGCACGGACGGTGTTGGTTGGGGTGAGTCTCCCCAAAAGTCGTGCCGCCGTCCGTGATCTCAAGGACGGGTCTTCCTGCGTGCCCCTGGGCTGCTCTCCTCTGCTGTATGACTGTGAGTGTGTGTGTGTGTGCGTGTGTGTGTGTGTGTGTGTGTGTGTAGGTGTCTGTGTATGTGTCTCCCATTCTCTCTTCTCTGTCTGTCTCTCAGTCTCTGTGTGTTTCCTTCCCACTATCTGTGGGTTTGTGCCAGCCGAAGTTGCGTCAGGGCTACCGGGTCGGTGGAGGATTGGGGATGATGCGAATTTTGCAGAACCCTCTTTGCTCCTCTGGTAGGCATTTGAAAACGTGGCTTGGGCAGGCACAGGCGGCCCCCCCAACCCCCGGGTCCCAGGTGTTCTTTGATATTCCTTGGCATTGATGGAAACGTCAGCCGTTTCCCCCTTCCACTGGCACATACCTGGACATGATGCTTTGTTTGGCCGTCACCGCGTATGCCTCCAGTGACACATATTAACACCAACTGCTGTGGGATTGGCCAGTGCCACGCGTGGTCACATGGTCACCCCCTCGGATTCGCCTCTGTTCCTCATTGCAGGTGTCCTGGAAAGCGCGGTCGGCTTTCCGGAACCCCAGGGCTTTTACAAGCCGGGCAGGCCACTGCTCTTTCAAAGGAGGAGGGAGGCAGAGGGCTGATGGATGAGTGAATTTGCAGCTGACACTAGGCCTTGAGACCTATGGGATCATTCTGTGCTGCAGCCAGGCCCTGCCGGCCTGACCAGATGCGGTGAGCCCATCCTGTCTCACTCGGAAAGGGCCAAAATCGGATCTCAACGGGAGTCCGGAGAACACAGCAGGCGTCCTGAAGCTCCCCCTCCTTCGGTGGAAATGGGCTCATGCAGCTCCTGAGGACAGGTCCCCTGGGGTTTTGGGCCTGGGACAGGACGAGACACCCGCGGCCCCCTCTCCCACGCCGCCCCAAACAGGTCCCAGGATCCAGCCGCTGCCGTGGCAGCAGGAGGAGCATCATGGCCGCCGCGCGGCGGTGGCGATATTTAAAGGGGACACAGCCTACCTGTCAGGAGTAGAGCGCGAATCGGCTCAGCCAATGCGCATGCGCGAGTCGCGAACCGTTTCTCCCGTCACAGTGGTTCCCAAGATTGTCGTAGAAACCAGGCCCCGAGGCTTGGCAGAGCAGGAGCCCTCCGTGGCAGTGCTTGGGTATCGAGGCTCTGAGGCTAAGGCCTCACCTCGCCACGGGGTGGAAGGGAACGTCTCCGGATGCCAGGAGTCGCAAAGGGCCGACCATGATGATGAAACCCCAGGCAGAGTCGGGGGAAGCAGCACGGGATCCCAGCCTCAGGCCTGCACGGACGGTGTTGGTTGGGGTGAGTCTCCCCAAAAGTCGTGCCGCCGTCCGTGATCTCAAGGACGGGTCTTCCTGCGTGCCCCTGGGCTGCTCTCCTCTGCTGTATGACTGTGAGTGTGTGTGTGTGTGTGTGTGTGTGTGTGTGTGTGTGTAGGTGTCTGTGTATGTGTCTCCCATTGTCTCTTCTCTGTCTGTCTCGCAGTCTCTGTGTGTTTCCTTCCCACTATCTGTGGGTTTGTGCCAGCCGAAGTTGCGTCAGGGCTACCGGGTCGGTGGAGGATTGGGGATGATGCGAATTTTGCAGAACCCTCTTTGCTCCTCTGGTAGGCATTTGAAAACGTGGCTTGGGCAGGCACAGGCGGCCCCCCCAACCCCCGGGTCCCAGGTGTTCTTTGATATTCCTTGGCATTGATGGAAACGTCAGCCGTTTCCCCCTTCCACTGGCACATACCTGGACATGATGCTTTGTTTGGCCGTCACCGCGTATGCCTCCAGTGACACATATTAACACCAACTGCTGTGGGATTGGCCAGTGCCACGCGTGGTCACATGGTCACCCCCTCGGATTCGCCTCTGTTCCTCATTGCAGGTGTCCTGGAAAGCGCGGTCGGCTTTCCGGAACCCCAGGGCTTTTACAAGCCGGGCAGGCCACTGCTCTTTCAAAGGAGGAGGGAGGCAGAGGGCTGATGGATGAGTGAATTTGCAGCTGACACTAGGCCTTGAGACCTATGGGATCATTCTGGGCTGCAGCCAGGCCCTGCCGGCCTGACCAGATGCGGTGAGCCCATCCTGTCTCACTCGGAAAGGGCCAAAATCGGATCTCAACGGGAGTCCGGAGAACACAGCAGGCGTCCTGAAGCTCCCCCTCCTTCGGTGGAAATGGGCTCATGCAGCTCCTGAGGACAGGTCCCCTGGGGTTTTGGGCCTGGGACAGGACGAGACACCCGCGGCCCCCTCTCCCACGCCGCCCCAAACAGGTCCCAGGATCCAGCCGCTGCCGTGGCAGCAGGAGGAGCATCATGGCCGCCGCGCGGCGGTGGCGATATTTAAAGGGGACACAGCCTACCTGTCAGGAGTGGAGCGCGAATCGGCTCAGCCAATGCGCATGCGCGAGTCGCGAACCGTTTCTCCCGTCACAGTGGTTCCCAAGATTGTCGTAGAAACCAGGCCCCGAGGCTTGGCAGAGCAGGAGCCCTCCGTGGCAGTGCTTGGGTATCGAGGCTCTGAGGCTAAGGCCTCACCTCGCCACGGGGTGGAAGGGAACGTCTCCGGATGCCAGGAGTCGCAAAGGGCCGACCATGATGATGAAACCCCAGGCAGAGTCGGGGGAAGCAGCACGGGATCCCAGCCTCAGGCCTGCACGGACGGTGTTGGTTGGGGTGAGTCTCCCCAAAAGTCGTGCCGCCGTCCGTGATCTCAAGGACGGGTCTTCCTGCGTGCCCCTGGGCTGCTCTCCTCTGCTGTATGACTGTGAGTGTGTGTGTGTGTGTGTGTGTGTGTGTGTGTGTGTGTAGGTGTCTGTGTATGTGTCTCCCATTCTCTCTTCTCTGTCTGTCTCTCAGTCTCTGTGTGTTTCCTTCCCACTATCTGTGGGTTTGTGCCAGCCGAAGTTGCGTCAGGGCTACCGGGTCGGTGGAGGATTGGGGATGATGCGAATTTTGCAGAACCCTCTTTGCTCCTCTGGTAGGCATTTGAAAACGTGGCTTGGGCAGGCACAGGCGGCCCCCCCAACCCCCGGGTCCCAGGTGTTCTTTGATATTCCTTGGCATTGATGGAAACGTCAGCCGTTTCCCCCTTCCACTGGCACATACCTGGACATGATGCTTTGTTTGGCCGTCACCGCGTATGCCTCCAGTGACACATATTAACACCAACTGCTGTGGGATTGGCCAGTGCCACGCGTGGTCACATGGTCACCCCCTCGGATTCGCCTCTGTTCCTCATTGCAGGTGTCCTGGAAAGCGCGGTCGGCTTTCCGGAACCCCAGGGCTTTTACAAGCCGGGCAGGCCACTGCTCTTTCAAAGGAGGAGGGAGGCAGAGGGCTGATGGATGAGTGAATTTGCAGCTGACACTAGGCCTTGAGACCTATGGGATCATTCTGTGCTGCAGCCAGGCCCTGCCGGCCTGACCAGATGCGGTGAGCCCATCCTGTCTCACTCGGAAAGGGCCAAAATCGGATCTCAACGGGAGTCCGGAGAACACAGCAGGCGTCCTGAAGCTCCCCCTCCTTCGGTGGAAATGGGCTCATGCAGCTCCTGAGGACAGGTCCCCTGGGGTTTTGGGCCTGGGACAGGACGAGACACCCGCGGCCCCCTCTCCCACGCCGCCCCAAACAGGTCCCAGGATCCAGCCGCTGCCGTGGCAGCAGGAGGAGCATCATGGCCGCCGCGCGGCGGTGGCGATATTTAAAGGGGACACAGCCTATCTGTCAGGAGTGGAGCGCGAATCGGCTCAGCCAATGCGCATGCGCGAGTCGCGAACCGTTTCTCCCGTCACAGTGGTTCCCAAGATTGTCGTAGAAACCAGGCCCCGAGGCTTGGCAGAGCAGGAGCCCTCCGTGGCAGTGCTTGGGTATCGAGGCTCTGAGGCTAAGGCCTCACCTCGCCACGGGGTGGAAGGGAACGTCTCCGGATGCCAGGAGTCGCAAAGGGCCGACCATGATGATGAAACCCCAGGCAGAGTCGGGGGAAGCAGCACGGGATCCCAGCCTCAGGCCTGCACGGACGGTGTTGGTTGGGGTGAGTCTCCCCAAAAGTCGTGCCGCCGTCCGTGATCTCAAGGACGGGTCTTCCTGCGTGCCCCTGGGCTGCTCTCCTCTGCTGTATGACTGTGAGTGTGTGTGTGTGTGTGTGTGTGTGTGTGTGTGTGTGTAGGTGTCTGTGTATGTGTCTCCCATTGTCTCTTCTCTGTCTGTCTCTCAGTCTCTGTGTGTTTCCTTCCCACTATCTGTGGGTTTGTGCCAGCCGAAGTTGCGTCAGGGCTACCGGGTCGGTGGAGGATTGGGGATGATGCGAATTTTGCAGAACCCTCTTTGCTCCTCTGGTAGGCATTTGAAAACGTGGCTTGGGCAGGCACAGGCGGCCCCCCCAACCCCCGGGTCCCAGGTGTTCTTTGATATTCCTTGGCATTGATGGAAACGTCAGCCGTTTCCCCCTTCCACTGGCACATACCTGGACATGATGCTTTGTTTGGCCGTCACCGCGTATGCCTCCAGTGACACATATTAACACCAACTGCTGTGGGATTGGCCAGTGCCACGCGTGGTCACATGGTCACCCCCTCGGATTCGCCTCTGTTCCTCATTGCAGGTGTCCTGGAAAGCGCGGTCGGCTTTCCGGAACCCCAGGGCTTTTACAAGCCGGGCAGGCCACTGCTCTTTCAAAGGAGGAGGGAGGCAGAGGGCTGATGGATGAGTGAATTTGCAGCTGACACTAGGCCTTGAGACCTATGGGATCATTCTGTGCTGCAGCCAGGCCCTGCCGGCCTGACCAGATGCGGTGAGCCCATCCTGTCTCACTCGGAAAGGGCCAAAATCGGATCTCAACGGGAGTCCGGAGAACACAGCAGGCGTCCTGAAGCTCCCCCTCCTTCGGTGGAAGTGGGCTCATGCAGCTCCTGAGGACAGGTCCCCTGGGGTTTTGGGCCTGGGACAGGACGAGACACCCGCGGCCCCCTCTCCCACGCCGCCCCAAACAGGTCCCAGGATCCAGCCGCTGCCGTGGCAGCAGGAGGAGCATCATGGCCGCCGCGCGGCGGTGGCGATATGTAAAGGGGACACAGCCTACCTGTCAGGAGTGGAGCGCGAATCGGCTCAGCCAATGCGCATGCGCGAGTCGCGAACCGTTTCTCCCGTCACAGTGGTTCCCAAGATTGTCGTAGAAACCAGGCCCCGAGGCTTGGCAGAGCAGGAGCCCTCTGTGGCAGTGCTTGGGTATCGAGGCTCTGAGGCTAAGGCCTCACCTCGCCACGGGGTGGAAGGGAACGTCTCCGGATGCCAGGAGTCGCAAAGGGCCGACCATGATGATGAAACCCCAGGCAGAGTCGGGGGAAGCAGCACGGGATCCCAGCCTCAGGCCTGCACGGACGGTGTTGGTTGGGGTGAGTCTCCCCAAAAGTCGTGCCGCCGTCCGTGATCTCAAGGACGGGTCTTCCTGCGTGCCCCTGGGCTGCTCTCCTCTGCTGTATGACTGTGAGTGTGTGTGTGTGTGTGTGTGTGTGTGTGTGTGTGTGTAGGTGTCTGTGTATGTGTCTCCCATTCTCTCTTCTCTGTCTGTCTCTCAGTCTCTGTGTGTTTCCTTCCCACTATCTGTGGGTTTGTGCCAGCCGAAGTTGCGTCAGGGCTACCGGGTCGGTGGAGGATTGGGGATGATGCGAATTTTGCAGAACCCTCTTTGCTCCTCTGGTAGGCATTTGAAAACGTGGCTTGGGCAGGCACAGGCGGCCCCCCCAACCCCCGGGTCCCAGGTGTTCTTTGATATTCCTTGGCATTGATGGAAACGTCAGCCGTTTCCCCCTTCCACTGGCACATACCTGGACATGATGCTTTGTTTGGCCGTCACCCCGTATGCCTCCAGTGACACATATTAACACCAACTGCTGTGGGATTGGCCAGTGCCACGCGTGGTCACATGGTCACCCCCTCGAATTCGCCTCTGTTCCTCATTGCAGGTGTCCTGGAAAGCGCGGTCGGCTTTCCGGAACCCCAGGGCTTTTACAAGCCGGGCAGGCCACTGCTCTTTCAAAGGAGGAGGGAGGCAGAGGGCTGATGGATGAGTGAATTTGCAGCTGACACTAGGCCTTGAGACCTATGGGATCATTCTGTGCTGCAGCCAGGCCCTGCCGGCCTGACCAGATGCGGTGAGCCCATCCTGTCTCACTCGTAAAGGGCCAAAATCGGATCTCAACGGGAGTCCGGAGAACACAGCAGGCGTCCTGAAGCTCCCCCTCCTTCGGTGGAAATGGGCTCATGCAGCTCCTGAGGACAGGTCCCCTGGGGTTTTGGGCCTGGGACAGGACGAGACACCCGCGGCCCCCTCTCCCACGCCGCCCCAAACAGGTCCCAGGATCCAGCCGCTGCCGTGGCAGCAGGAGGAGCATCATGGCCGCCGCGCGGCGGTGGCGATATTTAAAGGGGACACAGCCTATCTGTCAGGAGTGGAGCGCGAATCGGCTCAGCCAATGCGCATGCGCGAGTCGCGAACCGTTTCTCCCGTCACAGTGGTTCCCAAGATTGTCGTAGAAACCAGGCCCCGAGGCTTGGCAGAGCAGGAGCCCTCCGTGGCAGTGCTTGGGTATCGAGGCTCTGAGGCTAAGGCCTCACCTCGCCACGGGGTGGAAGGGAACGTCTCCGGATGCCAGGAGTCGCAAAGGGCCGACCATGATGATGAAACCCCAGGCAGAGTCGGGGGAAGCAGCACGGGATCCCAGCCTCAGGCCTGCACGGACGGTGTTGGTTGGGGTGAGTCTCCCCAAAAGTCGTGCCGCCGTCCGTGATCTCAAGGACGGGTCTTCCTGCGTGCCCCTGGGCTGCTCTCCTCTGCTGTATGACTGTGAGTGTGTGTGTGTGTGTGTGTGTGTGTAGGTGTCTGTGTATGTGTCTCCCATTCTCTCTTCTCTGTCTGTCTCTCAGTCTCTGTGTGTTTCCTTCCCACTATCTGTGGGTTTGTGCCAGCCGAAGTTGCGTCAGGGCTACCGGGTCGGTGGAGGATTGGGGATGATGCGAATTTTGCAGAACCCTCTTTGCTCCTCTGGTAGGCATTTGAAAACGTGGCTTGGGCAGGCACAGGCGGCCCCCCCAACCCCCGGGTCCCAGGTGTTCTTTGATATTCCTTGGCATTGATGGAAACGTCAGCCGTTTCCCCCTTCCACTGGCACATACCTGGACATGATGCTTTGTTTGGCCGTCACCCCGTATGCCTCCAGTGACACATATTAACACCAACTGCTGTGGGATTGGCCAGTGCCACGCGTGGTCACATGGTCACCCCCTCGGATTCGCCTCTGTTCCTCATTGCAGGTGTCCTGGAAAGCGCGGTCGGCTTTCCGGAACCCCAGGGCTTTTACAAGCCGGGCAGGCCACTGCTCTTTCAAAGGAGGAGGGAGGCAGAGGGCTGATGGATGAGTGAATTTGCAGCTGACACTAGGCCTTGAGACCTATGGGATCATTCTGTGCTGCAGCCAGGCCCTGCCGGCCTGACCAGATGCGGTGAGCCCATCCTGTCTCACTCGGAAAGGGCCAAAATCGGATCTCAACGGGAGTCCGGAGAACACAGCAGGCGTCCTGAAGCTCCCCCTCCTTCGGTGGAAATGGGCTCATGCAGCTCCTGAGGACAGGTCCCCTGGGGTTTTGGGCCTGGGACAGGACGAGACACCCGCGGCCCCCTCTCCCACGCCGCCCCAAACAGGTCCCAGGATCCAGCCGCTGCCGTGGCAGCAGGAGGAGCATCATGGCCGCCGCGCGGCGGTGGCGATATTTAAAGGGGACACAGCCTATCTGTCAGGAGTGGAGCGCGAATCGGCTCAGCCAATGCGCATGCGCGAGTCGCGAACCGTTTCTCCCGTCACAGTGGTTCCCAAGATTGTCGTAGAAACCAGGCCCCGAGGCTTGGCAGAGCAGGAGCCCTCCGTGGCAGTGCTTGGGTATCGAGGCTCTGAGGCTAAGGCCTCACCTCGCCACGGGGTGGAAGGGAACGTCTCCGGATGCCAGGAGTCGCAAAGGGCCGACCATGATGATGAAACCCCAGGCAGAGTCGGGGGAAGCAGCACGGGATCCCAGCCTCAGGCCTGCACGGACGGTGTTGGTTGGGGTGAGTCTCCCCAAAAGTCGTGCCGCCGTCCGTGATCTCAAGGACGGGTCTTCCTGCGTGCCCCTGGGCTGCTCTCCTCTGCTGTATGACTGTGAGTGTGTGTGTGTGTGTGTGTGTGTGTGTAGGTGTCTGTGTATGTGTCTCCCATTCTCTCTTCTCTGTCTGTCTCTCAGTCTCTGTGTGTTTCCTTCCCACTATCTGTGGGTTTGTGCCAGCCGAAGTTGCGTCAGGGCTACCGGGTCGGTGGAGGATTGGGGATGATGCGAATTTTGCAGAACCCTCTTTGCTCCTCTGGTAGGCATTTGAAAACGTGGCTTGGGCAGGCACAGGCGGCCCCCCCAACCCCCGGGTCCCAGGTGTTCTTTGATATTCCTTGGCATTGATGGAAACGTCAGCCGTTTCCCCCTTCCACTGGCACATACCTGGACATGATGCTTTGTTTGGCCGTCACCCCGTATGCCTCCAGTGACACATATTAACACCAACTGCTGTGGGATTGGCCAGTGCCACGCGTGGTCACATGGTCACCCCCTCGGATTCGCCTCTGTTCCTCATTGCAGGTGTCCTGGAAAGCGCGGTCGGCTTTCCGGAACCCCAGGGCTTTTACAAGCCGGGCAGGCCACTGCTCTTTCAAAGGAGGAGGGAGGCAGAGGGCTGATGGATGAGTGAATTTGCAGCTGACACTAGGCCTTGAGACCTATGGGATCATTCTGTGCTGCAGCCAGGCCCTGCCGGCCTGACCAGATGCGGTGAGCCCATCCTGTCTCACTCGGAAAGGGCCAAAATCGGATCTCAACGGGAGTCCGGAGAACACAGCAGGCGTCCTGAAGCTCCCCCTCCTTCGGTGGAAGTGGGCTCATGCAGCTCCTGAGGACAGGTCCCCTGGGGTTTTGGGCCTGGGACAGGACGAGACACCCGCGGCCCCCTCTCCCACGCCGCCCCAAACAGGTCCCAGGATCCAGCCGCTGCCGTGGCAGCAGGAGGAGCATCATGGCCGCCGCGCGGCGGTGGCGATATGTAAAGGGGACACAGCCTACCTGTCAGGAGTGGAGCGCGAATCGGCTCAGCCAATGCGCATGCGCGAGTCGCGAACCGTTTCTCCCGTCACAGTGGTTCCCAAGATTGTCGTAGAAACCAGGCCCCGAGGCTTGGCAGAGCAGGAGCCCTCTGTGGCAGTGCTTGGGTATCGAGGCTCTGAGGCTAAGGCCTCACCTCGCCACGGGGTGGAAGGGAACGTCTCCGGATGCCAGGAGTCGCAAAGGGCCGACCATGATGATGAAACCCCAGGCAGAGTCGGGGGAAGCAGCACGGGATCCCAGCCTCAGGCCTGCACGGACGGTGTTGGTTGGGGTGAGTCTCCCCAAAAGTCGTGCCGCCGTCCGTGATCTCAAGGACGGGTCTTCCTGCGTGCCCCTGGGCTGCTCTCCTCTGCTGTATGACTGTGAGTGTGTGTGTGTGTGTGTGTGTGTGTGTGTGTGTGTGTAGGTGTCTGTGTATGTGTCTCCCATTCTCTCTTCTCTGTCTGTCTCTCAGTCTCTGTGTGTTTCCTTCCCACTATCTGTGGGTTTGTGCCAGCCGAAGTTGCGTCAGGGCTACCGGGTCGGTGGAGGATTGGGGATGATGCGAATTTTGCAGAACCCTCTTTGCTCCTCTGGTAGGCATTTGAAAACGTGGCTTGGGCAGGCACAGGCGGCCCCCCCAACCCCCGGGTCCCAGGTGTTCTTTGATATTCCTTGGCATTGATGGAAACGTCAGCCGTTTCCCCCTTCCACTGGCACATACCTGGACATGATGCTTTGTTTGGCCGTCACCCCGTATGCCTCCAGTGACACATATTAACACCAACTGCTGTGGGATTGGCCAGTGCCACGCGTGGTCACATGGTCACCCCCTCGGATTCGCCTCTGTTCCTCATTGCAGGTGTCCTGGAAAGCGCGGTCGGCTTTCCGGAACCCCAGGGCTTTTACAAGCCGGGCAGGCCACTGCTCTTTCAAAGGAGGAGGGAGGCAGAGGGCTGATGGATGAGTGAATTTGCAGCTGACACTAGGCCTTGAGACCTATGGGATCATTCTGTGCTGCAGCCAGGCCCTGCCGGCCTGACCAGATGCGGTGAGCCCATCCTGTCTCACTCGTAAAGGGCCAAAATCGGATCTCAACGGGAGTCCGGAGAACACAGCAGGCGTCCTGAAGCTCCCCCTCCTTCGGTGGAAATGGGCTCATGCAGCTCCTGAGGACAGGTCCCCTGGGGTTTTGGGCCTGGGACAGGACGAGACACCCGCGGCCCCCTCTCCCACGCCGCCCCAAACAGGTCCCAGGATCCAGCCGCTGCCGTGGCAGCAGGAGGAGCATCATGGCCGCCGCGCGGCGGTGGCGATATTTAAAGGGGACACAGCCTATCTGTCAGGAGTGGAGCGCGAATCGGCTCAGCCAATGCGCATGCGCGAGTCGCGAACCGTTTCTCCCGTCACAGTGGTTCCCAAGATTGTCGTAGAAACCAGGCCCCGAGGCTTGGCAGAGCAGGAGCCCTCCGTGGCAGTGCTTGGGTATCGAGGCTCTGAGGCTAAGGCCTCACCTCGCCACGGGGTGGAAGGGAACGTCTCCGGATGCCAGGAGTCGCAAAGGGCCGACCATGATGATGAAACCCCAGGCAGAGTCGGGGGAAGCAGCACGGGATCCCAGCCTCAGGCCTGCACGGACGGTGTTGGTTGGGGTGAGTCTCCCCAAAAGTCGTGCCGCCGTCCGTGATCTCAAGGACGGGTCTTCCTGCGTGCCCCTGGGCTGCTCTCCTCTGCTGTATGACTGTGAGTGTGTGTGTGTGTGTGTGTGTGTGTAGGTGTCTGTGTATGTGTCTCCCATTCTCTCTTCTCTGTCTGTCTCTCAGTCTCTGTGTGTTTCCTTCCCACTATCTGTGGGTTTGTGCCAGCCGAAGTTGCGTCAGGGCTACCGGGTCGGTGGAGGATTGGGGATGATGCGAATTTTGCAGAACCCTCTTTGCTCCTCTGGTAGGCATTTGAAAACGTGGCTTGGGCAGGCACAGGCGGCCCCCCCAACCCCCGGGTCCCAGGTGTTCTTTGATATTCCTTGGCATTGATGGAAACGTCAGCCGTTTCCCCCTTCCACTGGCACATACCTGGACATGATGCTTTGTTTGGCCGTCACCCCGTATGCCTCCAGTGACACATATTAACACCAACTGCTGTGGGATTGGCCAGTGCCACGCGTGGTCACATGGTCACCCCCTCGGATTCGCCTCTGTTCCTCATTGCAGGTGTCCTGGAAAGCGCGGTCGGCTTTCCGGAACCCCAGGGCTTTTACAAGCCGGGCAGGCCACTGCTCTTTCAAAGGAGGAGGGAGGCAGAGGGCTGATGGATGAGTGAATTTGCAGCTGACACTAGGCCTTGAGACCTATGGGATCATTCTGTGCTGCAGCCAGGCCCTGCCGGCCTGACCAGATGCGGTGAGCCCATCCTGTCTCACTCGGAAAGGGCCAAAATCGGATCTCAACGGGAGTCCGGAGAACACAGCAGGCGTCCTGAAGCTCCCCCTCCTTCGGTGGAAATGGGCTCATGCAGCTCCTGAGGACAGGTCCCCTGGGGTTTTGGGCCTGGGACAGGACGAGACACCCGCGGCCCCCTCTCCCACGCCGCCCCAAACAGGTCCCAGGATCCAGCCGCTGCCGTGGCAGCAGGAGGAGCATCATGGCCGCCGCGCGGCGGTGGCGATATTTAAAGGGGACACAGCCTATCTGTCAGGAGTGGAGCGCGAATCGGCTCAGCCAATGCGCATGCGCGAGTCGCGAACCGTTTCTCCCGTCACAGTGGTTCCCAAGATTGTCGTAGAAACCAGGCCCCGAGGCTTGGCAGAGCAGGAGCCCTCCGTGGCAGTGCTTGGGTATCGAGGCTCTGAGGCTAAGGCCTCACCTCGCCACGGGGTGGAAGGGAACGTCTCCGGATGCCAGGAGTCGCAAAGGGCCGACCATGATGATGAAACCCCAGGCAGAGTCGGGGGAAGCAGCACGGGATCCCAGCCTCAGGCCTGCACGGACGGTGTTGGTTGGGGTGAGTCTCCCCAAAAGTCGTGCCGCCGTCCGTGATCTCAAGGACGGGTCTTCCTGCGTGCCCCTGGGCTGCTCTCCTCTGCTGTATGACTGTGAGTGTGTGTGTGTGTGTGTGTGTGTGTGTAGGTGTCTGTGTATGTGTCTCCCATTCTCTCTTCTCTGTCTGTCTCTCAGTCTCTGTGTGTTTCCTTCCCACTATCTGTGGGTTTGTGCCAGCCGAAGTTGCGTCAGGGCTACCGGGTCGGTGGAGGATTGGGGATGATGCGAATTTTGCAGAACCCTCTTTGCTCCTCTGGTAGGCATTTGAAAACGTGGCTTGGGCAGGCACAGGCGGCCCCCCCAACCCCCGGGTCCCAGGTGTTCTTTGATATTCCTTGGCATTGATGGAAACGTCAGCCGTTTCCCCCTTCCACTGGCACATACCTGGACATGATGCTTTGTTTGGCCGTCACCCCGTATGCCTCCAGTGACACATATTAACACCAACTGCTGTGGGATTGGCCAGTGCCACGCGTGGTCACATGGTCACCCCCTCGGATTCGCCTCTGTTCCTCATTGCAGGTGTCCTGGAAAGCGCGGTCGGCTTTCCGGAACCCCAGGGCTTTTACAAGCCGGGCAGGCCACTGCTCTTTCAAAGGAGGAGGGAGGCAGAGGGCTGATGGATGAGTGAATTTGCAGCTGACACTAGGCCTTGAGACCTATGGGATCATTCTGTGCTGCAGCCAGGCCCTGCCGGCCTGACCAGATGCGGTGAGCCCATCCTGTCTCACTCGGAAAGGGCCAAAATCGGATCTCAACGGGAGTCCGGAGAACACAGCAGGCGTCCTGAAGCTCCCCCTCCTTCGGTGGAAATGGGCTCATGCAGCTCCTGAGGACAGGTCCCCTGGGGTTTTGGGCCTGGGACAGGACGAGACACCCGCGGCCCCCTCTCCCACGCCGCCCCAAACAGGTCCCAGGATCCAGCCGCTGCCGTGGCAGCAGGAGGAGCATCATGGCCGCCGCGCGGCGGTGGCGATATTTAAAGGGGACACAGCCTATCTGTCAGGAGTGGAGCGCGAATCGGCTCAGCCAATGCGCATGCGCGAGTCGCGAACCGTTTCTCCCGTCACAGTGGTTCCCAAGATTGTCGTAGAAACCAGGCCCCGAGGCTTGGCAGAGCAGGAGCCCTCCGTGGCAGTGCTTGGGTATCGAGGCTCTGAGGCTAAGGCCTCACCTCGCCACGGGGTGGAAGGGAACGTCTCCGGATGCCAGGAGTCGCAAAGGGCCGACCATGATGATGAAACCCCAGGCAGAGTCGGGGGAAGCAGCACGGGATCCCAGCCTCAGGCCTGCACGGACGGTGTTGGTTGGGGTGAGTCTCCCCAAAAGTCGTGCCGCCGTCCGTGATCTCAAGGACGGGTCTTCCTGCGTGCCCCTGGGCTGCTCTCCTCTGCTGTATGACTGTGAGTGTGTGTGTGTGTGTGTGTGTGTGTGTGTGTGTGTGTAGGTGTCTGTGTATGTGTCTCCCATTGTCTCTTCTCTGTCTGTCTCTCAGTCTCTGTGTGTTTCCTTCCCACTATCTGTGGGTTTGTGCCAGCCGAAGTTGCGTCAGGGCTACCGGGTCGGTGGAGGATTGGGGATGATGCGAATTTTGCAGAACCCTCTTTGCTCCTCTGGTAGGCATTTGAAAACGTGGCTTGGGCAGGCACAGGCGGCCCCCCCAACCCCCGGGTCCCAGGTGTTCTTTGATATTCCTTGGCATTGATGGAAACGTCAGCCGTTTCCCCCTTCCACTGGCACATACCTGGACATGATGCTTTGTTTGGCCGTCACCGCGTATGCCTCCAGTGACACATATTAACACCAACTGCTGTGGGATTGGCCAGTGCCACGCGTGGTCACATGGTCACCCCCTCGGATTCGCCTCTGTTCCTCATTGCAGGTGTCCTGGAAAGCGCGGTCGGCTTTCCGGAACCCCAGGGCTTTTACAAGCCGGGCAGGCCACTGCTCTTTCAAAGGAGGAGGGAGGCAGAGGGCTGATGGATGAGTGAATTTGCAGCTGACACTAGGCCTTGAGACCTATGGGATCATTCTGTGCTGCAGCCAGGCCCTGCCGGCCTGACCAGATGCGGTGAGCCCATCCTGTCTCACTCGGAAAGGGCCAAAATCGGATCTCAACGGGAGTCCGGAGAACACAGCAGGCGTCCTGAAGCTCCCCCTCCTTCGGTGGAAGTGGGCTCATGCAGCTCCTGAGGACAGGTCCCCTGGGGTTTTGGGCCTGGGACAGGACGAGACACCCGCGGCCCCCTCTCCCACGCCGCCCCAAACAGGTCCCAGGATCCAGCCGCTGCCGTGGCAGCAGGAGGAGCATCATGGCCGCCGCGCGGCGGTGGCGATATGTAAAGGGGACACAGCCTACCTGTCAGGAGTGGAGCGCGAATCGGCTCAGCCAATGCGCATGCGCGAGTCGCGAACCGTTTCTCCCGTCACAGTGGTTCCCAAGATTGTCGTAGAAACCAGGCCCCGAGGCTTGGCAGAGCAGGAGCCCTCTGTGGCAGTGCTTGGGTATCGAGGCTCTGAGGCTAAGGCCTCACCTCGCCACGGGGTGGAAGGGAACGTCTCCGGATGCCAGGAGTCGCAAAGGGCCGACCATGATGATGAAACCCCAGGCAGAGTCGGGGGAAGCAGCACGGGATCCCAGCCTCAGGCCTGCACGGACGGTGTTGGTTGGGGTGAGTCTCCCCAAAAGTCGTGCCGCCGTCCGTGATCTCAAGGACGGGTCTTCCTGCGTGCCCCTGGGCTGCTCTCCTCTGCTGTATGACTGTGAGTGTGTGTGTGTGTGTGTGTGTGTGTGTGTGTGTGTGTGTAGGTGTCTGTGTATGTGTCTCCCATTCTCTCTTCTCTGTCTGTCTCTCAGTCTCTGTGTGTTTCCTTCCCACTATCTGTGGGTTTGTGCCAGCCGAAGTTGCGTCAGGGCTACCGGGTCGGTGGAGGATTGGGGATGATGCGAATTTTGCAGAACCCTCTTTGCTCCTCTGGTAGGCATTTGAAAACGTGGCTTGGGCAGGCACAGGCGGCCCCCCCAACCCCCGGGTCCCAGGTGTTCTTTGATATTCCTTGGCATTGATGGAAACGTCAGCCGTTTCCCCCTTCCACTGGCACATACCTGGACATGATGCTTTGTTTGGCCGTCACCCCGTATGCCTCCAGTGACACATATTAACACCAACTGCTGTGGGATTGGCCAGTGCCACGCGTGGTCACATGGTCACCCCCTCGGATTCGCCTCTGTTCCTCATTGCAGGTGTCCTGGAAAGCGCGGTCGGCTTTCCGGAACCCCAGGGCTTTTACAAGCCGGGCAGGCCACTGCTCTTTCAAAGGAGGAGGGAGGCAGAGGGCTGATGGATGAGTGAATTTGCAGCTGACACTAGGCCTTGAGACCTATGGGATCATTCTGTGCTGCAGCCAGGCCCTGCCGGCCTGACCAGATGCGGTGAGCCCATCCTGTCTCACTCGGAAAGGGCCAAAATCGGATCTCAACGGGAGTCCGGAGAACACAGCAGGCGTCCTGAAGCTCCCCCTCCTTCGGTGGAAATGGGCTCATGCAGCTCCTGAGGACAGGTCCCCTGGGGTTTTGGGCCTGGGACAGGACGAGACACCCGCGGCCCCCTCTCCCACGCCGCCCCAAACAGGTCCCAGGATCCAGCCGCTGCCGTGGCAGCAGGAGGAGCATCATGGCCGCCGCGCGGCGGTGGCGATATTTAAAGGGGACACAGCCTATCTGTCAGGAGTGGAGCGCGAATCGGCTCAGCCAATGCGCATGCGCGAGTCGCGAACCGTTTCTCCCGTCACAGTGGTTCCCAAGATTGTCGTAGAAACCAGGCCCCGAGTCTTGGCAGAGCAGGAGCCCTCCGTGGCAGTGCTTGGGTATCGAGGCTCTGAGGCTAAGGCCTCACCTCGCCACGGGGTGGAAGGGAACGTCTCCGGATGCCAGGAGTCGCAAAGGGCCGACCATGATGATGAAACCCCAGGCAGAGTCGGGGGAAGCAGCACGGGATCCCAGCCTCAGGCCTGCACGGACGGTGTTGGTTGGGGTGAGTCTCCCCAAAAGTCGTGCCGCCGTCCGTGATCTCAAGGACGGGTCTTCCTGCGTGCCCCTGGGCTGCTCTCCTCTGCTGTATGACTGTGAGTGTGTGTGTGTGTGTGTGTGTGTGTAGGTGTCTGTGTATGTGTCTCCCATTCTCTCTTCTCTGTCTGTCTCTCAGTCTCTGTGTGTTTCCTTCCCACTATCTGTGGGTTTGTGCCAGCCGAAGTTGCGTCAGGGCTACCGGGTCGGTGGAGGATTGGGGATGATGCGAATTTTGCAGAACCCTCTTTGCTCCTCTGGTAGGCATTTGAAAACGTGGCTTGGGCAGGCACAGGCGGCCCCCCCAACCCCCGGGTCCCAGGTGTTCTTTGATATTCCTTGGCATTGATGGAAACGTCAGCCGTTTCCCCCTTCCACTGGCACATACCTGGACATGATGCTTTGTTTGGCCGTCACCCCGTATGCCTCCAGTGACACATATTAACACCAACTGCTGTGGGATTGGCCAGTGCCACGCGTGGTCACATGGTCACCCCCTCGGATTCGCCTCTGTTCCTCATTGCAGGTGTCCTGGAAAGCGCGGTCGGCTTTCCGGAACCCCAGGGCTTTTACAAGCCGGGCAGGCCACTGCTCTTTCAAAGGAGGAGGGAGGCAGAGGGCTGATGGATGAGTGAATTTGCAGCTGACACTAGGCCTTGAGACCTATGGGATCATTCTGTGCTGCAGCCAGGCCCTGCCGGCCTGACCAGATGCGGTGAGCCCATCCTGTCTCACTCGGAAAGGGCCAAAATCGGATCTCAACGGGAGTCCGGAGAACACAGCAGGCGTCCTGAAGCTCCCCCTCCTTCGGTGGAAATGGGCTCATGCAGCTCCTGAGGACAGGTCCCCTGGGGTTTTGGGCCTGGGACAGGACGAGACACCCGCGGCCCCCTCTCCCACGCCGCCCCAAACAGGTCCCAGGATCCAGCCGCTGCCGTGGCAGCAGGAGGAGCATCATGGCCGCCGCGCGGCGGTGGCGATATTTAAAGGGGACACAGCCTATCTGTCAGGAGTGGAGCGCGAATCGGCTCAGCCAATGCGCATGCGCGAGTCGCGAACCGTTTCTCCCGTCACAGTGGTTCCCAAGATTGTCGTAGAAACCAGGCCCCGAGGCTTGGCAGAGCAGGAGCCCTCCGTGGCAGTGCTTGGGTATCGAGGCTCTGAGGCTAAGGCCTCACCTCGCCACGGGGTGGAAGGGAACGTCTCCGGATGCCAGGAGTCGCAAAGGGCCGACCATGATGATGAAACCCCAGGCAGAGTCGGGGGAAGCAGCACGGGATCCCAGCCTCAGGCCTGCACGGACGGTGTTGGTTGGGGTGAGTCTCCCCAAAAGTCGTGCCGCCGTCCGTGATCTCAAGGACGGGTCTTCCTGCGTGCCCCTGGGCTGCTCTCCTCTGCTGTATGACTGTGAGTGTGTGTGTGTGTGTGTGTGTGTGTAGGTGTCTGTGTATGTGTCTCCCATTCTCTCTTCTCTGTCTGTCTCTCAGTCTCTGTGTGTTTCCTTCCCACTATCTGTGGGTTTGTGCCAGCCGAAGTTGCGTCAGGGCTACCGGGTCGGTGGAGGATTGGGGATGATGCGAATTTTGCAGAACCCTCTTTGCTCCTCTGGTAGGCATTTGAAAACGTGGCTTGGGCAGGCACAGGCGGCCCCCCCAACCCCCGGGTCCCAGGTGTTCTTTGATATTCCTTGGCATTGATGGAAACGTCAGCCGTTTCCCCCTTCCACTGGCACATACCTGGACATGATGCTTTGTTTGGCCGTCACCCCGTATGCCTCCAGTGACACATATTAACACCAACTGCTGTGGGATTGGCCAGTGCCACGCGTGGTCACATGGTCACCCCCTCGGATTCGCCTCTGTTCCTCATTGCAGGTGTCCTGGTAAGTGCGGTCGGCTTTCCGGAACCCCAGGGCTTTTACAAGCCGGGCAGGCCACTGCTCTTTCAAAGGAGGAGGGAGGCAGAGGGCTGATGGATGAGTGAATTTGCAGCTGACACTAGGCCTTGAGACCTATGGGATCATTCTGTGCTGCAGCCAGGCCCTGCCGGCCTGACCAGATGCGGTGAGCCCATCCTGTCTCACTCGGAAAGGGCCAAAATCGGATCTCAACGGGAGTCCGGAGAACACAGCAGGCGTCCTGAAGCTCCCCCTCCTTCGGTGGAAATGGGCTCATGCAGCTCCTGAGGACAGGTCCCCTGGGGTTTTGGGCCTGGGACAGGACGAGACACCCGCGGCCCCCTCTCCCACGCCGCCCCAAACAGGTCCCAGGATCCAGCCGCTGCCGTGGCAGCAGGAGGAGCATCATGGCCGCCGCGCGGCGGTGGCGATATTTAAAGGGGACACAGCCTATCTGTCAGGAGTGGAGCGCGAATCGGCTCAGCCAATGCGCATGCGCGAGTCGCGAACCGTTTCTCCCGTCACAGTGGTTCCCAAGATTGTCGTAGAAACCAGGCCCCGAGGCTTGGCAGAGCAGGAGCCCTCCGTGGCAGTGCTTGGGTATCGAGGCTCTGAGGCTAAGGCCTCACCTCACCACGGGGTGGAAGGGAACGTCTCCGGATGCCAGGAGTCGCAAAGGGCCGACCATGATGATGAAACCCCAGGCAGAGTCGGGGGAAGCAGCACGGGATCCCAGCCTCAGGCCTGCACGGACGGTGTTGGTTGGGGGGAGTCTCCCCAAAAGTCGTGCCGCCGTCCGTGATCTCAAGGACGGGTCTTCCTGCGTGCCCCTGGGCTGCTCTCCTCTGCTGTATGACTGTGAGTGTGTGTGTGTGTGTGTGTGTGTGTGTAGGTGTCTGTGTATGTGTCTCCCATTCTCTCTTCTCTGTCTGTCTCTCAGTCTCTGTGTGTTTCCTTCCCACTATCTGTGGGTTTGTGCCAGCCGAAGTTGCGTCAGGGCTACCGGGTCGGTGGAGGATTGGGGATGATGCGAATTTTGCAGAACCCTCTTTGCTCCTCTGGTAGGCATTTGAAAACGTGGCTTGGGCAGGCACAGGCGGCCCCCCCAACCCCCGGGTCCCAGGTGTTCTTTGATATTCCTTGGCATTGATGGAAACGTCAGCCGTTTCCCCCTTCCACTGGCACATACCTGGACATGATGCTTTGTTTGGCCGTCACCCCGTATGCCTCCAGTGACACATATTAACACCAACTGCTGTGGGATTGGCCAGTGCCACGCGTGGTCACATGGTCACCCCCTCGGATTCGCCTCTGTTCCTCATTGCAGGTGTCCTGGAAAGTGCGGTCGGCTTTCCGGAACCCCAGGGCTTTTACAAGCCGGGCAGGCCACTGCTCTTTCAAAGGAGGAGGGAGGCAGAGGGCTGATGGATGAGTGAATTTGCAGCTGACACTAGGCCTTGAGACCTATGGGATCATTCTGTGCTGCAGCCAGGCCCTGCCGGCCTGACCAGATGCGGTGAGCCCATCCTGTCTCACTCGGAAAGGGCCAAAATCGGATCTCAACGGGAGTCCGGAGAACACAGCAGGCGTCCTGAAGCTCCCCCTCCTTCGGTGGAAGTGGGCTCATGCAGCTCCTGAGGACAGGTCCCCTGGGGTTTTGGGCCTGGGACAGGACGAGACACCCGCGGCCCCCTCTCCCACGCCGCCCCAAACAGGTCCCAGGATCCAGCCGCTGCCGTGGCAGCAGGAGGAGCATCATGGCCGCCGCGCGGCGGTGTCGATATTTAAAGGGGACACAGCCTATCTGTCAGGAGTGGAGCGCGAATCGGCTCAGCCAATGCGCATGCGCGAGTCGCGAACCGTTTCTCCCGTCACAGTGGTTCCCAAGATTGTCGTAGAAACCAGGCCCCGAGGCTTGGCAGAGCAGGAGCCCTCCGTGGCAGTGCTTGGGTATCGAGGCTCTGAGGCTAAGGCCTCACCTCACCACGGGGTGGAAGGGAACGTCTCCGGATGCCAGGAGTCGCAAAGGGCCGACCATGATGATGAAACCCCAGGCAGAGTCGGGGGAAGCAGCACGGGATCCCAGCCTCAGGCCTGCACGGACGGTGTTGGTTGGGGTGAGTCTCCCCAAAAGTCGTGCCGCCGTCCGTGATCTCAAGGACGGGTCTTCCTGCGTGCCCCTGGGCTGCTCTCCTCTGCTGTATGACTGTGAGTGTGTGTGTGTGTGTGTGTGTGTGTAGGTGTCTGTGTATGTGTCTCCCATTCTCTCTTCTCTGTCTGTCTCTCAGTCTCTGTGTGTTTCCTTCCCACTATCTGTGGGTTTGTGCCAGCCGAAGTTGCGTCAGGGCTACCGGGTCGGTGGAGGATTGGGGATGATGCGAATTTTGCAGAACCCTCTTTGCTCCTCTGGTAGGCATTTGAAAACGTGGCTTGGGCAGGCACAGGCGGCCCCCCCAACCCCCGGGTCCCAGGTGTTCTTTGATATTCCTTGGCATTGATGGAAACGTCAGCCGTTTCCCCCTTCCACTGGCACATACCTGGACATGATGCTTTGTTTGGCCGTCACCCCGTATGCCTCCAGTGACACATATTAACACCAACTGCTGTGGGATTGGCCAGTGCCACGCGTGGTCACATGGTCACCCCCTCGGATTCGCCTCTGTTCCTCATTGCAGGTGTCCTGGAAAGTGCGGTCGGCTTTCCGGAACCCCAGGGCTTTTACAAGCCGGGCAGGCCACTGCTCTTTCAAAGGAGGAGGGAGGCAGAGGGCTGATGGATGAGTGAATTTGCAGCTGACACTAGGCCTTGAGACCTATGGGATCATTCTGTGCTGCAGCCAGGCCCTGCCGGCCTGACCAGATGCGGTGAGCCCATCCTGTCTCACTCGGAAAGGGCCAAAATCGGATGTCAACGGGAGTCCGGAGAACACAGCAGGCGTCCTGAAGCTCCCCCTCCTTCGGTGGAAATGGGCTGATGCAGCTCCTGAGGACAGGTCCCCTGGGGTTTTGGGCCTGGGACAGGACGAGACACCCGCGGCCCCCTCTCCCACGCCGCCCCAAACAGGTCCCAGGATCCAGCCGCTGCCGTGGCAGCAGGAGGAGCATCATGGCCGCCGCGCGGCGGTGGCGATATTTAAAGGGGACACAGCCTATCTGTCAGGAGTGGAGCGCGAATCGGCTCAGCCAATGCGCATGCGGAGTCGCGAACCGTTTCTCCCGTCACAGTGGTTCCCAAGATTGTCGTAGAAACCAGGCCCCGAGGCTTGGCAGAGCAGGAGCCCTCCGTGGCAGTGCTTGGGTATCGAGGCTCTGAGGCTAAGGCCTCACCTCGCCACGGGGTGGAAGGGAACGTCTCCGGATGCCAGGAGTCGCAAAGGGCCGACCATGATGATGAAACCCCAGGCAGAGTCGGGGGAAGCAGCACGGGATCCCAGCCTCAGGCCTGCACGGACGGTGTTGGTTGGGGTGAGTCTCCCCAAAAGTCGTGCCGCCGTCCGGGATCTCAAGGACGGGTCTTCCTGCGTGCCCCTGGGCTGCTCTCCTCTGCTGTATGACTGTGAGTGTGTGTGTGTGTGTGTGTGTGTGTGTAGGTGTCTGTGTATGTGTCTCCCATTCTCTCTTCTCTGTCTGTCTCTCAGTCTCTGTGTGTTTCCTTCCCACTATCTGTGGGTTTGTGCCAGCCGAAGTTGCGTCAGGGCTACCGGGTCTGTGGAGGATTGGGGATGATGCGAATTTTGCAGAACCCTCTTTGCTCCTCTGGTAGGCATTTGAAAACGTGGCTTGGGCAGGCACAGGCGGCCCCCCCAACCCCCGGGTCCCAGGTGTTCTTTGATATTCCTTGGCATTGATGGAAACGTCAGCCGTTTCCCCCTTCCACTGGCACATACCTGGACATGATGCTTTGTTTGGCCGTCACCCCGTATGCCTCCAGTGACACATATTAACACCAACTGCTGTGGGATTGGCCAGTGCCACGCGTGGTCACATGGTCACCCCCTCGGATTCGCCTGTGTTCCTCATTGCAGGTGTCCTGGAAAGCGCGGTCGGCTTTCCGGAACCCCAGGGCTTTTACAAGCCGGGCAGGCCACTGCTCTTTCAAAGGAGGAGGGAGGCAGAGGGCTGATGGATGAGTGAATTTGCAGCTGACACTAGGCCTTGAGACCTATGGGATCATTCTGGGCTGCAGCCAGGCCCTGCCGGCCTGACCAGATGCGGGGAGCCCATCCTGTCTCACTCGGAAAGGGCCAAAATCGGATCTCAACGGGAGTCCGGAGAACACAGCAGGCGTCCTGAAGCTCCCCCTCCTTCGGTGGAAATGGGCTCGTGCAGCTCCTGAGGACAGGTCCCCTGGGGTTTTGGGCCTGGGACAGCACGAGACACCCGCGGCCCACTCTCCCACGCCGCCCCAAACAGGTCCCAGGATCCAGCCACTGCCGTGGCAGCAGGAGGAGCATCATGGCCGCCGCGCGGCGGTGGCGATATTTAAAGGGGACACAGCCTATCTGTCAGGAGTGGAGCGCGAATCGGCTCAGCCAATGCGCATGCGCGAGTCGCGAACCGTTTCTCCCGTCACAGTGGTTCCCAAGATTGTCGTAGAAACCAGGCCCCGAGGCTTGGCAGAGCAGGAGCCCTCCGTGGCAGTGCTTGGGTATCGAGGCTCTGAGGCTAAGGCCTCACCTCGCCACGGGGTGGAAGGGAACGTCTCCGGATGCCAGGAGTCGCAAAGGGCCGACCATGATGATGAAACCCCAGGCAGAGTCGGGGGAAGCAGCACGGGATCCCAGCCTCAGGCCTGCACGGACGGTGTTGGTTGGGGTGAGTCTCCCCAAAAGTCGTGCCGCCGTCCGTGATCTCAAGGACGGGTCTTCCTGCGTGCCCCTGGGCTGCTCTCCTCTGCTGTATGACTGTGAGTGTGTGTGTGTGTGTGTGTGTGTGTGTGTGTAGGTGTCTGTGTATGTGTCTCCCATTCTCTCTTCTCTGTCTGTCTCTCAGTCTCTGTGTGTTTCCTTCCCACTATCTGTGGGTTTGTGCCAGCCGAAGTTGCGTCAGGGCTACCGGGTCTGTGGAGGATTGGGGATGATGCGAATTTTGCAGAACCCTCTTTGCTCCTCTGGTAGGCATTTGAAAACGTGGCTTGGGCAGGCACAGGCGGCCCCCCCAACCCCCGGGTCCCAGGTGTTCTTTGATATTCCTTGGCATTGATGGAAACGTCAGCCGTTTCCCCCTTCCACTGGCACATACCTGGACATGATGCTTTGTTTGGCCGTCACCCCGTATGCCTCCAGTGACACATATTAACACCAACTGCTGTGGGATTGGCCAGTGCCACGCGTGGTCACATGGTCACCCCCTCGGATTCGCCTCTGTTCCTCATTGCAGGTGTCCTGGAAAGCGCGGTCGGCTTTCCGGAACCCCAGGGCTTTTACAAGCCGGGCAGGCCACTGCTCTTTCAAAGGAGGAGGGAGGCAGAGGGCTGATGGATGAGTGAATTTGCAGCTGACACTAGGCCTTGAGACCTATGGGATCATTCTGGGCTGCAGCCAGGCCCTGCCGGCCTGACCAGATGCGGGGAGCCCATCCTGTCTCACTCGGAAAGGGCCAAAATCGGATCTCAACGGGAGTCCGGAGAACACAGCAGGCGTCCTGAAGCTCCCCCTCCTTCGGTGGAAATGGGCTCATGCAGCTCCTGAGGACAGGTCCCCTGGGGTTTTGGGCCTGGGACAGGACGAGACACCCGCGGCCCCCTCTCCCACGCCGCCCCAAACAGGTCCCAGGATCCAGCCGCTGCCGTGGCAGCAGGAGGAGCATCATGGCCGCCGCGCGGCGGTGGCGATATTTAAAGGGGACACAGCCTATCTGTCAGGAGTGGAGCGCGAATCAGCTCAGCCAATGCGCATGCGCGAGTCGCGAACCGTTTCTCCCGTCACAGTGGTTCCCAAGATTGTCGTAGAAACCAGGCCCCGAGGCTTGGCAGAGCAGGAGCCCTCCGTGGCAGTGCTTGGGTATCGAGGCTCTGAGGCTAAGGCCTCACCTCGCCACGGGGTGGAAGGGAATGTCTCCGGATGCCAGGAGTCGCAAAGGGCCGACCATGATGATGAAACCCCAGGCAGAGTCGGGGGAAGCAGCACGGGATCCCAGCCTCAGGCCTGCACGGACGGTGTTGGTTGGGGTGAGTCTCCCCAAAAGTCGTGCCGCCGTCTGTGATCTCAAGGACGGGTCTTCCTGCATGCCCCTGGGCTGCTCTCCTCTGCTGTATGACTGTGAGTGTGTGTGTGTGTGTGTGTGTGTGTGTGTGTGTGTGTGTAGGTGTCTGTGTATGTGTCTCCCATTCTCTCTGCTCTGTCTGTCTCTCAGTCTCTGTGTGTTTCCTTCCCACTATCTGTGGGTTTGTGCCAGCCGAAGTTGCGTCAGGGCTACCGGGTCGGTGGAGGATTGGGGATGATGCGAATTTTGCAGAACCCTCTTTGCTCCTCTGGTAGGCATTTGAAAACGTGGCTTGGGCAGGCACAGGCGGCCCCCCCAACCCCCGGGTCCCAGGTGTTCTTTGATATTCCTTGGCATTGATGGAAACGTCAGCCGTTTCCCCCTTCCACTGGCACATACCTGGACATGATGCTTTGTTTGGCCGTCACCCCGTATGCCTCCAGTGACACATATTAACACCAACTGCTGTGGGATTGGCCAGTGCCACGCGTGGTCACATGGTCACCCCCTCGGATTCGCCTCTGTTCCTCATTGCAGGTGTCCTGGAAAGCGCGGTCGGCTTTCCGGAACCCCAGGGCTTTTACAAGCCGGGCAGGCCACTGCTCTTTCAAAGGAGGAGGGAGGCAGAGGGCTGATGGATGAGTGAATTTGCAGCTGACACTAGGCCTTGAGACCTATGGGATCATTCTGTGCTGCAGCCAGGCCCTGCCGGCCTGACCAGATGCGGTGAGCCCATCCTGTCTCACTCGGAAAGGGCCAAAATCGGATCTCAACGGGAGTCCGGAGAACACGGCAGGCGTCCTGAAGCTCCCCCTCCTTCGGTGGAAGTGGGCTCATGCAGCTCCTGAGGACAGGTCCCCTGGGGTTTTGGGCCTGGGACAGGACGAGACACCCGCGGCCCCCTCTCCCACGCCGCCCCAAACAGGTCCCAGGATCCAGCCGCTACCGTGGCAGCAGGAGGAGCATCATAGCCGCCGCGCGGCGGTGGCGATATTTAAAGGGGACACAGCCTATCTGTCAGGAGTGGAGCGCGAATCGGCTCAGCCAATGCGCATGCGCGAGTCGCGAACCGTTTCTCCCGTCACAGTGGTTCCCAAGATTGTCGTAGAAACCAGGCCCCGAGGCTTGGCAGAGCAGGAGCCCTCCGTGGCAGTGCTTGGGTATCGAGGCTCTGAGGCTAAGGCCTCACCTCGCCACGGGGTGGAAGGGAACGTCTCCGGATGCCAGGAGTCGTAAAGGGCCGACCAGGATGATGAAACCCCAGGCAGAGTCGGGGGAAGCAGCACGGGATCCCAGCCTCAGGCCTGCACGGACGGTGTTGGTTGGGGTGAGTCTCCCCAAAAGTCGTGCCGCCGTCCGTGATCTCAAGGACGGGTCTTCCTGCGTGCCCCTGGGCTGCTCTCCTCTGCTGTATGACTGTGAGTGTGTGTGTGTGTGTGTGTGTGTGTGTGTGTGTAGGTGTCTGTGTATGTGTCTCCCATTCTCTCTTCTCTGTCTGTCTCTCAGTCTCTGTGTGTTTCCTTCCCACTATCTGTGGGTTTGTGCCAGCCGAAGTTGCGTCAGGGCTACCGGGTCGGTGGAGGATTGGGGATGATGCGAATTTTACAGAACCCTCTTTGCTCCTCTGGTAGGCATTTGAAAACGTGGCTTGGGCAGGCACAGGCGGCCCCCCCAACCCCCGGGTCCCAGGTGTTCTTTGATATTCCTTGGCATTGATGGAAACGTCAGCCGTTTCCCCCTTCCACTGGCACATACCTGGACATGATGCTTTGTTTGGCCGTCACCCCGTATGCCTCCAGTGACACATATTAACACCAACTGCTGTGGGATTGGCCAGTGCCACGCGTGGTCACATGGTCACCCCCTCGGATTCGCCTGTGTTCCTCATTGCAGGTGTCCTGGAAAGCGCGGTCGGCTTTCCGGAACCCCAGGGCTTTTACAAGCCGGGCAGGCCACTGCTCTTTCAAAGGAGGAGGGAGGCAGAGGGCTGATGGATGAGTGAATTTGCAGCTGACACTAGGCCTTGAGACCTATGGGATCATTCTGTGCTGCAGCCAGGCCCTGCCGGCCTGACCAGATGCGGTGAGCCCATCCTGTCTCACTCGGAAAGGGCCAAAATCGGATCTCAACGGGAGTCCGGAGAACACAGCAGGCGTCCTGAAGCTCCCCCTCCTTCGGTGGAAATGGGCTCATGCAGCTCCTGAGGACAGGTCCCCTGGGGTTTTGGGCCTGGGACAGGACGAGACACCCGCGGCCCCCTCTCCCACGCCGCCCCAAACAGGTCCCAGGATCCAGCCGCTGCCGTGGCAGCAGGAGGAGCATCATAGCCGCCGCGCGGCGGTGGCGATATTTAAAGGGGACACAGCCTATCTGTCAGGAGTGGAGCGCGAATCGGCTCAGCCAATGTGCATGCGCGAGTCGCGAACCGTTTCTCCCGTCACAGCGGTTCCCAAGATTGTCGTAGAAACCAGGCCCCGAGGCTTGGCAGAGCAGGAGCCCTCCGTGGCAGTGCTTGGGTATCGAGGCTCTGAGGCTAAGGCCTCACCTCGCCACGGGGTGGAAGGGAACGTCTCCGGATGCCAGGAGTCGTAAAGGGCCGACCATGATGATGAAACCCCAGGCAGAGTCGGGGGAAGCAGCACGGGATCCCAGCCTCAGGCCTGCACGGACGGTGTTGGTTGAGGTGAGTCTCCCCAAAAGTCGTGCCGCCGTCCGTGATCTCAAGGACGGGTCTTCCTGCGTGCCCCTGGGCTGCTCTCCTCTGCTGTATGACTGTGAGTGTGTGTGTGTGTGTGTGTGTGTGTGTGTGTGTGTGTGTGTGTAGGTGTCTGTGTATGTGTCTCCCATTCTCTCTTCTCTGTCTTTCTCTCAGTCTCTGTGTGTTTCCTTCCCACTATCTGTGGGTTTGTGCCAGCCGAAGTTGCGTCAGGGCTACCGGGTCGGTGGAGGATTGGGGATGATGCGAATTTTACAGAACCCTCTTTGCTCCTCTGGTAGGCATTTGAAAACGTGGCTTGGGCAGGCACAGGCGGCCCCCCCAACCCCCGGGTCCCAGGTGTTCTTTGATATTCCTTGGCATTGATGGAAACGTCAGCCGTTTCCCCCTTCCACTGGCACATACCTGGACATGATGCTTTGTTTGGCCGTCACCCCGTATGCCTCCAGTGACACATATTAACACCAACTGCTGTGGGATTGGCCAGTGCCACGCGTGGTCACATGGTCACCCCCTCGGATTCGCCGCTGTTCCTCATTGCAGGTGTCCTGGAAAGCGCGGTCGGCTTTCCGGAACCCCAGGGCTTTTACAAGCCGGGCAGGCCACTGCTCTTTCAAAGGAGGAGGGAGGCAGAGGGCTGATGGATGAGTGAATTTGCAGCTGACACTAGGCCTTGAGACCTATGGGATCATTCTGTGCTGCAGCCAGGCCCTGCCGGCCTGACCAGATGCGGTGAGCCCATCCTGTCTCACTCGGAAAGGGCCAAAATCGGATCTCAACGGGAGTCCGGAGAACACAGCAGGCGTCCTGAAGCTCCCCCTCCTTCGGTGGAAATGGGCTCATGCAGCTCCTGAGGACAGGTCCCCTGGGGTTTTGGGCCTGGGACAGGACGAGACACCCGCGGCCCCCTCTCCCACGCCGCCCCAAACAGGTCCCAGGATCCAGCCGCTGCCGTGGCAGCAGGAGGAGCATCATAGCCGCCGCGCGGCGGTGGCGATATTTAAAGGGGACACAGCCTATCTGTCAGGAGTGGAGCGCGAATCGGCTCAGCCAATGCGCATGCGCGAGTCGCGAACCGTTTCTCCCGTCACAGCGGTTCCCAAGATTGTCGTAGAAACCAGGCCCCGAGGCTTGGCAGAGCAGGAGCCCTCCGTGGCAGTGCTTGGGTATCGAGGCTCTGAGGCTAAGGCCTCACCTCGCCACGGGGTGGAAGGGAACGTCTCCGGATGCCAGGAGTCGCAAAGGGCTGACCATGATGATGAAACCCCAGGCAGAGTCGGGGGAAGCAGCACGGGATCCCAGCCTCAGGCCTGCACGGACGGTGTTGGTTAGGGTGAGTCTCCCCAAAAGTCGTGCCGCCGTCCGTGATCTCAAGGACGGGTCTTCCTGCGTGCCCCTGGGCTGCTCTCCTCTGCTGTATGACTGTGAGTGTGTGTGTGTGTGTGTGTGTGTGTGTGTGTGTGTGTAGGTGTCTGTGTATGTGTCTCCCATTCTCTCTTCTCTGTCTGTCTCTCAGTCTCTGTGTGTTTCCTTCCCACTATCTGTGGGTTTGTGCCAGCCGAAGTTGCGTCAGGGCTACCGGGTCGGTGGAGGATTGGGGATGATGCGAATTTTGCAGAACCCTCTTTGCTCCTCTGGTAGGCATTTGAAAACGTGGCTTGGGCAGGCACAGGCGGCCCCCCCAACCCCCGGGTCCCAGGTGTTCTTTGATATTCCTTGGCATTGATGGAAACGTCAGCCGTTTCCCCCTTCCACTGGCACATACCTGGACATGATGCTTTGTTTGGCCGTCACCCCGTATGCCTCCAGTGACACATATTAACACCAACTGCTGTGGGATTGGCCAGTGCCACGCGTGGTCACATGGTCACCCCCTCGGATTCGCCTCTGTTCCTCATTGCAGGTGTCCTGGAAAGTGCGGTCAGCTTTCCGGAACCCCAGGGCTTTTACAAGCCGGGCAGGCCACTGCTCTTTCAAAGGAGGAGGGAGGCAGAGGGCTGATGGATGAGTGAATTTGCAGCTGACACTAGGCCTTGAGACCTATGGGATCATTCTGTGCTGCAGCCAGGCCCTGCCGGCCTGACCAGATGCGGTGAGCCCATCCTGTCTCACTCGGAAAGGGCCAAAATCGGATGTCAACGGGAGTCCGGAGAACACAGCAGGCGTCCTGAAGCTCCCCCTCCTTCGGTGGAAATGGGCTGATGCAGCTCCTGAGGACAGGTCCCCTGGGGTTTTGGGCCTGGGACAGGACGAGACACCCGCGGCCCCCTCTCCCACGCCGCCCCAAACAGGTCCCAGGATCCAGCTGCTGCCGTGGCAGCAGGAGGAGCATCATGGCCGCCGCGCGGCGGTGGCGATATTTAAAGGGGACACAGCCTATCTGTCAGGAGTGGAGCGCGAATCGGCTCAGCCAATGCGAATGCGCGAGTCGCGAACCGTTTCTCCCGTCACAGTGGTTCCCAAGATTGTCGTAGAAACCAGGCCCCGAGGCTTGGCAGAGCAGGAGCCCTCCGTGGCAGTGCTTGGGTATCGAGGCTCTGAGGCTAAGGCCTCACCTCGCCACGGGGTGGAAGGGAACGTCTCCGGATGCCAGGAGTCGCAAAGGGCCGACCATGATGATGAAACCCCAGGCAGAGTCGGGGGAAGCAGCACGGGATCCCAGCCTCAGGCCTGCACGGACGGTGTTGGTTGGGGTGAGTCTCCCCAAAAGTCGTGCCGCCGTCCGTGATCTCAAGGACGGGTCTTCCTGCGTGCCCCTGGGCTGCTCTCCTCTGCTGTATGACTGTGAGTGTGTGTGTGTGTGTGTGTGTGTGTGTAGGTGTCTGTGTATGTGTCTCCCATTCTCTCTTCTCTGTCTGTCTCTCAGTCTCTGTGTGTTTCCTTCCCACTATCTGTGGGTTTGTGCCAGCCGAAGTTGCGTCAGGGCTACCGGGTCGGTGGAGGATTGGGGATGATGCGAATTTTACAGAACCCTCTTTGCTCCTCTGGTAGGCATTTGAAAACGTGGCTTGGGCAGGCACAGGCGGCCCCCCCAACCCCCGGGTCCCAGGTGTTCTTTGATATTCCTTGGCATTGATGGAAACGTCAGCCGTTTCCCCCTTCCACTGGCACATACCTGGACATGATGCTTTGTTTGGCCGTCACCCCGTATGCCTCCAGTGACACATATTAACACCAACTGCTGTGGGATTGGCCAGTGCCACGCGTGGTCACATGGTCACCCCCTCGGATTCGCCTGTGTTCCTCATTGCAGGTGTCCTGGAAAGCGCGGTCGGCTTTCCGGAACCCCAGGGCTTTTACAAGCCGGGCAGGCCACTGCTCTTTCAAAGGAGGAGGGAGGCAGAGGGCTGATGGATGAGTGAATTTGCAGCTGACACTAGGCCTTGAGACCTATGGGATCATTCTGTGCTGCAGCCAGGCCCTGCCGGCCTGACCAGTTGCGGTGAGCCCATCCTGTCTCACTCGGAAAGGGCCAAAATCGGATCTCAACGGGAGACCGGAGAACACAGCAGGCGTCCTGAAGCTCCCCCTCCTTCGGTGGAAATGGGCTCATGCAGCTCCTGAGGACAGGTCCCCTGGGGTTTTGGGCCTGGGACAGGACGAGACACCCGCGGCCCCCTCTCCCACGCCGCCCCAAACAGGTCCCAGGATCCAGCCGCTGCCGTGGCAGCAGGAGGAGCATCATGGCCGCCGCACGGCGGTGTCGATATTTAAAGGGGACACAGCCTATCTGTCAGGAGTGGAGCGCGAATCGGCTCAGCCAATGCGCATGCGCGAGTCGCGAACCGTTTCTCCCGTCACAGCGGTACCCAAGATTGTCGTAGAAACCAGGCCCCGAGGCTTGGCAGAGCAGGAGCCCTCCGTGGCAGTGCTTGGGTATCGAGGCTCTGAGGCTAAGGCCTCACCTCGCCACGGGGTGGAAGGGAACGTCTCCGGATGCCAGGAGTCGCAAAGGGCTGACCATGATGATGAAACCCCAGGCAGAGTCGGGGGAAGCAGCACGGGATCCCAGCCTCAGGCCTGCACGGACGGTGTTGGTTAGGGTGAGTCTCCCCAAAAGTCGTGCCGCCGTCCGTGATCTCAAGGACGCGTCTTCCTGCGTGCCCCTGGGCTGCTCTCCTCTGCTGTATGACTGTGAGTGTGTGTGTGTGTGTGTGTGTGTGTGTGTAGGTGTCTGTGTATGTGTCTCCCATTCTCTCTTCTCTGTCTGTCTCTCAGTCTCTGTGTGTTTCCTTCCCACTATCTGTGGGTTTGTGCCAGCCGAAGTTGCGTCAGGGCTACCGGGTCGGTGGAGGATTGGGGATGATGCGAATTTTGCAGAACCCTCTTTGCTCCTCTGGTAGGCATTTGAAAACGTGGCTTGGGCAGGCACAGGCGGCCCCCCCAACCCCCGGGTCCCAGGTGTTCTTTGATATTCCTTGGCATTGATGGAAACGTCAGCCGTTTCCCCCTTCCACTGGCACATACCTGGACATGATGCTTTGTTTGGCCGTCACCCCGTATGCCTCCAGTGACACATATTAACACCAACTGCTGTGGGATTGGCCAGTGCCACGCGTGGTCACATGGTCACCCCCTCGGATTCGCCTCTGTTCCTCATTGCAGGTGTCCTGGAAAGCGCGGTCGGCTTTCCGGAACCCCAGGGCTTTTACAAGCCGGGCAGGCCACTGCTCTTTCAAAGGAGGAGGGAGGCAGAGGGCTGATGGATGAGTGAATTTGCAGCTGACACTAGGCCTTGAGACCTATGGGATCATTCTGTGCTGCAGCCAGGCCCTGCCGGCCTGACCAGATGCGGTGAGCCCATCCTGTCTCACTCGGAAAGGGCCAAAATCGGATCTCAACGGGAGTCCGGAGAACACGGCAGGCGTCCTGAAGCTCCCCCTCCTTCGGTGGAAGTGGGCTCATGCAGCTCCTGAGGACAGGTCCCCTGGGGTTTTGGGCCTGGGACAGGACGAGACACCCGCGGCCCCCTCTCCCACGCCGCCCCAAACAGGTCCCAGGATCCAGCCGCTACCGTGGCAGCAGGAGGAGCATCATAGCCGCCGCGCGGCGGTGGCGATATTTAAAGGGGACACAGCCTATCTGTCAGGAGTGGAGCGCGAATCGGCTCAGCCAATGCGCATGCGCGAGTCGCGAACCGTTTCTCCCGTCACAGTGGTTCCCAAGATTGTCGTAGAAACCAGGCCCCGAGGCTTGGCAGAGCAGGAGCCCTCCGTGGCAGTGCTTGGGTATCGAGGCTCTGAGGCTAAGGCCTCACCTCGCCACGGGGTGGAAGGGAACGTCTCCGGATGCCAGGAGTCGTAAAGGGCCGACCAGGATGATGAAACCCCAGGCAGAGTCGGGGGAAGCAGCACGGGATCCCAGCCTCAGGCCTGCACGGACGGTGTTGGTTGGGGTGAGTCTCCCCAAAAGTCGTGCCGCCGTCCGTGATCTCAAGGACGGGTCTTCCTGCGTGCCCCTGGGCTGCTCTCCTCTGCTGTATGACTGTGAGTGTGTGTGTGTGTGTGTGTGTGTGTGTGTGTGTAGGTGTCTGTGTATGTGTCTCCCATTCTCTCTTCTCTGTCTGTCTCTCAGTCTCTGTGTGTTTCCTTCCCACTATCTGTGGGTTTGTGCCAGCCGAAGTTGCGTCAGGGCTACCGGGTCGGTGGAGGATTGGGGATGATGCGAATTTTACAGAACCCTCTTTGCTCCTCTGGTAGGCATTTGAAAACGTGGCTTGGGCAGGCACAGGCGGCCCCCCCAACCCCCGGGTCCCAGGTGTTCTTTGATATTCCTTGGCATTGATGGAAACGTCAGCCGTTTCCCCCTTCCACTGGCACATACCTGGACATGATGCTTTGTTTGGCCGTCACCCCGTATGCCTCCAGTGACACATATTAACACCAACTGCTGTGGGATTGGCCAGTGCCACGCGTGGTCACATGGTCACCCCCTCGGATTCGCCTGTGTTCCTCATTGCAGGTGTCCTGGAAAGCGCGGTCGGCTTTCCGGAACCCCAGGGCTTTTACAAGCCGGGCAGGCCACTGCTCTTTCAAAGGAGGAGGGAGGCAGAGGGCTGATGGATGAGTGAATTTGCAGCTGACACTAGGCCTTGAGACCTATGGGATCATTCTGTGCTGCAGCCAGGCCCTGCCGGCCTGACCAGATGCGGTGAGCCCATCCTGTCTCACTCGGAAAGGGCCAAAATCGGATCTCAACGGGAGTCCGGAGAACACAGCAGGCGTCCTGAAGCTCCCCCTCCTTCGGTGGAAATGGGCTCATGCAGCTCCTGAGGACAGGTCCCCTGGGGTTTTGGGCCTGGGACAGGACGAGACACCCGCGGCCCCCTCTCCCACGCCGCCCCAAACAGGTCCCAGGATCCAGCCGCTGCCGTGGCAGCAGGAGGAGCATCATAGCCGCCGCGCGGCGGTGGCGATATTTAAAGGGGACACAGCCTATCTGTCAGGAGTGGAGCGCGAATCGGCTCAGCCAATGCGCATGCGCGAGTCGCGAACCGTTTCTCCCGTCACAGCGGTTCCCAAGATTGTCGTAGAAACCAGGCCCCGAGGCTTGGCAGAGCAGGAGCCCTCCGTGGCAGTGCTTGGGTATCGAGGCTCTGAGGCTAAGGCCTCACCTCGCCACGGGGTGGAAGGGAACGTCTCCGGATGCCAGGAGTCGTAAAGGGCCGACCATGATGATGAAACCCCAGGCAGAGTCGGGGGAAGCAGCACGGGATCCCAGCCTCAGGCCTGCACGGACGGTGTTGGTTGAGGTGAGTCTCCCCAAAAGTCGTGCCGCCGTCCGTGATCTCAAGGACGGGTCTTCCTGCGTGCCCCTGGGCTGCTCTCCTCTGCTGTATGACTGTGAGTGTGTGTGTGTGTGTGTGTGTGTGTGTGTGTGTGTGTGTGTGTAGGTGTCTGTGTATGTGTCTCCCATTCTCTCTTCTCTGTCTTTCTCTCAGTCTCTGTGTGTTTCCTTCCCACTATCTGTGGGTTTGTGCCAGCCGAAGTTGCGTCAGGGCTACCGGGTCGGTGGAGGATTGGGGATGATGCGAATTTTACAGAACCCTCTTTGCTCCTCTGGTAGGCATTTGAAAACGTGGCTTGGGCAGGCACAGGCGGCCCCCCCAACCCCCGGGTCCCAGGTGTTCTTTGATATTCCTTGGCATTGATGGAAACGTCAGCCGTTTCCCCCTTCCACTGGCACATACCTGGACATGATGCTTTGTTTGGCCGTCACCCCGTATGCCTCCAGTGACACATATTAACACCAACTGCTGTGGGATTGGCCAGTGCCACGCGTGGTCACATGGTCACCCCCTCGGATTCGCCGCTGTTCCTCATTGCAGGTGTCCTGGAAAGCGCGGTCGGCTTTCCGGAACCCCAGGGCTTTTACAAGCCGGGCAGGCCACTGCTCTTTCAAAGGAGGAGGGAGGCAGAGGGCTGATGGATGAGTGAATTTGCAGCTGACACTAGGCCTTGAGACCTATGGGATCATTCTGTGCTGCAGCCAGGCCCTGCCGGCCTGACCAGATGCGGTGAGCCCATCCTGTCTCACTCGGAAAGGGCCAAAATCGGATCTCAACGGGAGTCCGGAGAACACAGCAGGCGTCCTGAAGCTCCCCCTCCTTCGGTGGAAATGGGCTCATGCAGCTCCTGAGGACAGGTCCCCTGGGGTTTTGGGCCTGGGACAGGACGAGACACCCGCGGCCCCCTCTCCCACGCCGCCCCAAACAGGTCCCAGGATCCAGCCGCTGCCGTGGCAGCAGGAGGAGCATCATAGCCGCCGCGCGGCGGTGGCGATATTTAAAGGGGACACAGCCTATCTGTCAGGAGTGGAGCGCGAATCGGCTCAGCCAATGCGCATGCGCGAGTCGCGAACCGTTTCTCCCGTCACAGCGGTTCCCAAGATTGTCGTAGAAACCAGGCCCCGAGGCTTGGCAGAGCAGGAGCCCTCCGTGGCAGTGCTTGGGTATCGAGGCTCTGAGGCTAAGGCCTCACCTCGCCACGGGGTGGAAGGGAACGTCTCCGGATGCCAGGAGTCGCAAAGGGCTGACCATGATGATGAAACCCCAGGCAGAGTCGGGGGAAGCAGCACGGGATCCCAGCCTCAGGCCTGCACGGACGGTGTTGGTTAGGGTGAGTCTCCCCAAAAGTCGTGCCGCCGTCCGTGATCTCAAGGACGGGTCTTCCTGCGTGCCCCTGGGCTGCTCTCCTCTGCTGTATGACTGTGAGTGTGTGTGTGTGTGTGTGTGTGTGTGTGTGTGTGTGTAGGTGTCTGTGTATGTGTCTCCCATTCTCTCTTCTCTGTCTGTCTCTCAGTCTCTGTGTGTTTCCTTCCCACTATCTGTGGGTTTGTGCCAGCCGAAGTTGCGTCAGGGCTACCGGGTCGGTGGAGGATTGGGGATGATGCGAATTTTGCAGAACCCTCTTTGCTCCTCTGGTAGGCATTTGAAAACGTGGCTTGGGCAGGCACAGGCGGCCCCCCCAACCCCCGGGTCCCAGGTGTTCTTTGATATTCCTTGGCATTGATGGAAACGTCAGCCGTTTCCCCCTTCCACTGGCACATACCTGGACATGATGCTTTGTTTGGCCGTCACCCCGTATGCCTCCAGTGACACATATTAACACCAACTGCTGTGGGATTGGCCAGTGCCACGCGTGGTCACATGGTCACCCCCTCGGATTCGCCTCTGTTCCTCATTGCAGGTGTCCTGGAAAGTGCGGTCAGCTTTCCGGAACCCCAGGGCTTTTACAAGCCGGGCAGGCCACTGCTCTTTCAAAGGAGGAGGGAGGCAGAGGGCTGATGGATGAGTGAATTTGCAGCTGACACTAGGCCTTGAGACCTATGGGATCATTCTGTGCTGCAGCCAGGCCCTGCCGGCCTGACCAGATGCGGTGAGCCCATCCTGTCTCACTCGGAAAGGGCCAAAATCGGATGTCAACGGGAGTCCGGAGAACACAGCAGGCGTCCTGAAGCTCCCCCTCCTTCGGTGGAAATGGGCTGATGCAGCTCCTGAGGACAGGTCCCCTGGGGTTTTGGGCCTGGGACAGGACGAGACACCCGCGGCCCCCTCTCCCACGCCGCCCCAAACAGGTCCCAGGATCCAGCTGCTGCCGTGGCAGCAGGAGGAGCATCATGGCCGCCGCGCGGCGGTGGCGATATTTAAAGGGGACACAGCCTATCTGTCAGGAGTGGAGCGCGAATCGGCTCAGCCAATGCGAATGCGCGAGTCGCGAACCGTTTCTCCCGTCACAGTGGTTCCCAAGATTGTCGTAGAAACCAGGCCCCGAGGCTTGGCAGAGCAGGAGCCCTCCGTGGCAGTGCTTGGGTATCGAGGCTCTGAGGCTAAGGCCTCACCTCGCCACGGGGTGGAAGGGAACGTCTCCGGATGCCAGGAGTCGCAAAGGGCCGACCATGATGATGAAACCCCAGGCAGAGTCGGGGGAAGCAGCACGGGATCCCAGCCTCAGGCCTGCACGGACGGTGTTGGTTGGGGTGAGTCTCCCCAAAAGTCGTGCCGCCGTCCGTGATCTCAAGGACGGGTCTTCCTGCGTGCCCCTGGGCTGCTCTCCTCTGCTGTATGACTGTGAGTGTGTGTGTGTGTGTGTGTGTGTGTGTAGGTGTCTGTGTATGTGTCTCCCATTCTCTCTTCTCTGTCTGTCTCTCAGTCTCTGTGTGTTTCCTTCCCACTATCTGTGGGTTTGTGCCAGCCGAAGTTGCGTCAGGGCTACCGGGTCGGTGGAGGATTGGGGATGATGCGAATTTTACAGAACCCTCTTTGCTCCTCTGGTAGGCATTTGAAAACGTGGCTTGGGCAGGCACAGGCGGCCCCCCCAACCCCCGGGTCCCAGGTGTTCTTTGATATTCCTTGGCATTGATGGAAACGTCAGCCGTTTCCCCCTTCCACTGGCACATACCTGGACATGATGCTTTGTTTGGCCGTCACCCCGTATGCCTCCAGTGACACATATTAACACCAACTGCTGTGGGATTGGCCAGTGCCACGCGTGGTCACATGGTCACCCCCTCGGATTCGCCTGTGTTCCTCATTGCAGGTGTCCTGGAAAGCGCGGTCGGCTTTCCGGAACCCCAGGGCTTTTACAAGCCGGGCAGGCCACTGCTCTTTCAAAGGAGGAGGGAGGCAGAGGGCTGATGGATGAGTGAATTTGCAGCTGACACTAGGCCTTGAGACCTATGGGATCATTCTGTGCTGCAGCCAGGCCCTGCCGGCCTGACCAGTTGCGGTGAGCCCATCCTGTCTCACTCGGAAAGGGCCAAAATCGGATCTCAACGGGAGACCGGAGAACACAGCAGGCGTCCTGAAGCTCCCCCTCCTTCGGTGGAAATGGGCTCATGCAGCTCCTGAGGACAGGTCCCCTGGGGTTTTGGGCCTGGGACAGGACGAGACACCCGCGGCCCCCTCTCCCACGCCGCCCCAAACAGGTCCCAGGATCCAGCCGCTGCCGTGGCAGCAGGAGGAGCATCATGGCCGCCGCACGGCGGTGTCGATATTTAAAGGGGACACAGCCTATCTGTCAGGAGTGGAGCGCGAATCGGCTCAGCCAATGCGCATGCGCGAGTCGCGAACCGTTTCTCCCGTCACAGCGGTACCCAAGATTGTCGTAGAAACCAGGCCCCGAGGCTTGGCAGAGCAGGAGCCCTCCGTGGCAGTGCTTGGGTATCGAGGCTCTGAGGCTAAGGCCTCACCTCGCCACGGGGTGGAAGGGAACGTCTCCGGATGCCAGGAGTCGCAAAGGGCTGACCATGATGATGAAACCCCAGGCAGAGTCGGGGGAAGCAGCACGGGATCCCAGCCTCAGGCCTGCACGGACGGTGTTGGTTAGGGTGAGTCTCCCCAAAAGTCGTGCCGCCGTCCGTGATCTCAAGGACGCGTCTTCCTGCGTGCCCCTGGGCTGCTCTCCTCTGCTGTATGACTGTGAGTGTGTGTGTGTGTGTGTGTGTGTGTGTGTAGGTGTCTGTGTATGTGTCTCCCATTCTCTCTTCTCTGTCTGTCTCTCAGTCTCTGTGTGTTTCCTTCCCACTATCTGTGGGTTTGTGCCAGCCGAAGTTGCGTCAGGGCTACCGGGTCGGTGGAGGATTGGGGATGATGCGAATTTTGCAGAACCCTCTTTGCTCCTCTGGTAGGCATTTGAAAACGTGGCTTGGGCAGGCACAGGCGGCCCCCCCAACCCCCGGGTCCCAGGTGTTCTTTGATATTCCTTGGCATTGATGGAAACGTCAGCCGTTTCCCCCTTCCACTGGCACATACCTGGACATGATGCTTTGTTTGGCCGTCACCCCGTATGCCTCCAGTGACACATATTAACACCAACTGCTGTGGGATTGGCCAGTGCCACGCGTGGTCACATGGTCACCCCCTCGGATTCGCCTGTGTTCCTCATTGCAGGTGTCCTGGAAAGCGCGGTCGGCTTTCCGGAACCCCAGGGCTTTTACAAGCCGGGCAGGCCACTGCTCTTTCAAAGGAGGAGGGAGGCAGAGGGCTGATGGATGAGTGAATTTGCAGCTGACACTAGGCCTTGAGACCTATGGGATCATTCTGGGCTGCAGCCAGGCCCTGCCGGCCTGACCAGATGCGGTGAGCCCATCCTGTCTCACTCGGAAAGGGCCAAAATCGGATCTCAACGGGAGTCCGGAGAACACAGCAGGCGTCCTGAAGCTCCCCCTCCTTCGGTGGAAATGGGCTCATGCAGCTCCTGAGGACAGGTCCCCTGGGGTTTTGGGCCTGGGACAGGACGAGACACCCGCGGCCCCCTCTCCCACGCCGCCCCAAACAGGTCCCAGGATCCAGCCGCTGCCGTGGCAGCAGGAGGAGCATCATAGCCGCCGCGCGGCGGTGGCGATATTTAAAGGGGACACAGCCTATCTGTCAGGAGTGGAGCGCGAATCGGCTCAGCCAATGCGCATGCGCGAGTCGCGAACCGTTTCTCCCGTCACAGCGGTTCCCAAGATTGTCGTAGAAACCAGGCCCCGAGGCTTGGCAGAGCAGGAGCCCTCCGTGGCAGTGCTTGGGTATCGAGGCTCTGAGGCTAAGGCCTCACCTCGCCACGGGGTGGAAGGGAACGTCTCCGGATGCCAGGAGTCGCAAAGGGCTGACCATGATGATGAAACCCCAGGCAGAGTCGGGGGAAGCAGCACGGGATCCCAGCCTCAGGCCTGCACGGACGGTGTTGGTTAGGGTGAGTCTCCCCAAAAGTCGTGCCGCCGTCCGTGATCTCAAGGACGGGTCTTCCTGCGTGCCCCTGGGCTGCTCTCCTCTGCTGTATGACTGTGAGTGTGTGTGTGTGTGTGTGTGTGTGTGTGTGTGTGTGTGTAGGTGTCTGTGTATGTGTCTCCCATTCTCTCTTCTCTGTCTGTCTCTCAGTCTCTGTGTGTTTCCTTCCCACTATCTGTGGGTTTGTGCCAGCCGAAGTTGCGTCAGGGCTACCGGGTCGGTGGAGGATTGGGGATGATGCGAATTTTGCAGAACCCTCTTTGCTCCTCTGGTAGGCATTTGAAAACGTGGCTTGGGCAGGCACAGGCGGCCCCCCCAACCCCCGGGTCCCAGGTGTTCTTTGATATTCCTTGGCATTGATGGAAACGTCAGCCGTTTCCCCCTTCCACTGGCACATACCTGGACATGATGCTTTGTTTGGCCGTCACCCCGTATGCTTCCAGTGACACATATTAACACCAACTGCTGTGGGATTGGCCAGTGCCACGCGTGGTCACATGGTCACCCCCTCGGATTCGCCTCTGTTCCTCATTGCAGGTGTCCTGGAAAGTGCGGTCGGCTTTCCGGAACCCCAGGGCTTTTACAAGCCGGGCAGGCCACTGCTCTTTCAAAGGAGGAGGGAGGCAGAGGGCTGATGGATGAGTGAATTTGCAGCTGACACTAGGCCTTGAGACCTATGGGATCATTCTGTGCTGCAGCCAGGCCCTGCCGGCCTGACCAGATGCGGTGAGCCCATCCTGTCTCACTCGGAAAGGGCCAAAATCGGATGTCAACGGGAGTCCGGAGAACACAGCAGGCGTCCTGAAGCTCCCCCTCCTTCGGTGGAAATGGGCTCATGCAGCTCCTGAGGACAGGTCCCCTGGGGTTTTGGGCCTGGGACAGGACGAGACACCCGCGGCCACCTCTCCCACGCCGCCCCAAACAGGTCCCAGGATCCAGCTGCTGCCGTGGCAGCAGGAGGAGCATCATGGCCGCCGCGCGGCGGTGGCGATATTTAAAGGGGACACAGCCTATCTGTCAGGAGTGGAGCGCGAATCGGCTCAGCCAATGCGAATGCGCGAGTCGCGAACCGTTTCTCCCGTCACAGTGGTTCCCAAGATTGTCGTAGAAACCAGGCCCCGAGGCTTGGCAGAGCAGGAGCCCTCCGTGGCAGTGCTTGGGTATCGAGGCTCTGAGGCTAAGGCCTCACCTCGCCACGGGGTGGAAGGGAACGTCTCCGGATGCCAGGAGTCGCAAAGGGCCGACCATGATGATGAAACCCCAGGCAGAGTCGGGGGAAGCAGCACGGGATCCCAGCCTCAGGCCTGCACGGACGGTGTTGGTTGGGGTGAGTCTCCCCAAAAGTCGTGCCGCCGTCCGTGATCTCAAGGACGGGTCTTCCTGCGTGCCCCTGGGCTGCTCTCCTCTGCTGTATGACTGTGAGTGTGTGTGTGTGTGTGTGTGTGTGTGTGTGTGTGTGTAGGTGTCTGTGTATGTGTCTCCCATTCTCTCTTCTCTGTCTGTCTCTCAGTCTCTGTGTGTTTCCTTCCCACTATCTGTGGGTTTGTGCCAGCCGAAGTTGCGTCAGGGCTACCGGGTCGGTGGAGGATTGGGGATGATGCGAATTTTACAGAACCCTCTTTGCTCCTCTGGTAGGCATTTGAAAACGTGGCTTGGGCAGGCACAGGCGGCCCCCCCAACCCCCGGGTCCCAGGTGTTCTTTGATATTCCTTGGCATTGATGGAAACGTCAGCCGTTTCCCCCTTCCACTGGCACATACCTGGACATGATGCTTTGTTTGGCCGTCACCCCGTATGCCTCCAGTGACACATATTAACACCAACTGCTGTGGGATTGGCCAGTGCCACGCGTGGTCACATGGTCACCCCCTCGGATTCGCCTGTGTTCCTCATTGCAGGTGTCCTGGAAAGCGCGGTCGGCTTTCCGGAACCCCAGGGCTTTTACAAGCCGGGCAGGCCACTGCTCTTTCAAAGGAGGAGGGAGGCAGAGGGCTGATGGATGAGTGAATTTGCAGCTGACACTAGGCCTTGAGACCTATGGGATCATTCTGTGCTGCAGCCAGGCCCTGCCGGCCTGACCAGTTGCGGTGAGCCCATCCTGTCTCACTCGGAAAGGGCCAAAATCGGATCTCAACGGGAGACCGGAGAACACAGCAGGCGTCCTGAAGCTCCCCCTCCTTCGGTGGAAATGGGCTCATGCAGCTCCTGAGGACAGGTCCCCTGGGGTTTTGGGCCTGGGACAGGACGAGACACCCGCGGCCCCCTCTCCCACGCCGCCCCAAACAGGTCCCAGGATCCAGCCGCTGCCGTGGCAGCAGGAGGAGCATCATGGCCGCCGCACGGCGGTGTCGATATTTAAAGGGGACACAGCCTATCTGTCAGGAGTGGAGCGCGAATCGGCTCAGCCAATGCGCATGCGCGAGTCGCGAACCGTTTCTCCCGTCACAGCGGTACCCAAGATTGTCGTAGAAACCAGGCCCCGAGGCTTGGCAGAGCAGGAGCCCTCCGTGGCAGTGCTTGGGTATCGAGGCTCTGAGGCTAAGGCCTCACCTCGCCACGGGGTGGAAGGGAACGTCTCCGGATGCCAGGAGTCGCAAAGGGCTGACCATGATGATGAAACCCCAGGCAGAGTCGGGGGAAGCAGCACGGGATCCCAGCCTCAGGCCTGCACGGACGGTGTTGGTTAGGGTGAGTCTCCCCAAAAGTCGTGCCGCCGTCCGTGATCTCAAGGACGCGTCTTCCTGCGTGCCCCTGGGCTGCTCTCCTCTGCTGTATGACTGTGAGTGTGTGTGTGTGTGTGTGTGTGTGTGTGTAGGTGTCTGTGTATGTGTCTCCCATTCTCTCTTCTCTGTCTGTCTCTCAGTCTCTGTGTGTTTCCTTCCCACTATCTGTGGGTTTGTGCCAGCCGAAGTTGCGTCAGGGCTACCGGGTCGGTGGAGGATTGGGGATGATGCGAATTTTGCAGAACCCTCTTTGCTCCTCTGGTAGGCATTTGAAAACGTGGCTTGGGCAGGCACAGGCGGCCCCCCCAACCCCCGGGTCCCAGGTGTTCTTTGATATTCCTTGGCATTGATGGAAACGTCAGCCGTTTCCCCCTTCCACTGGCACATACCTGGACATGATGCTTTGTTTGGCCGTCACCCCGTATGCCTCCAGTGACACATATTAACACCAACTGCTGTGGGATTGGCCAGTGCCACGCGTGGTCACATGGTCACCCCCTCGGATTCGCCTGTGTTCCTCATTGCAGGTGTCCTGGAAAGCGCGGTCGGCTTTCCGGAACCCCAGGGCTTTTACAAGCCGGGCAGGCCACTGCTCTTTCAAAGGAGGAGGGAGGCAGAGGGCTGATGGATGAGTGAATTTGCAGCTGACACTAGGCCTTGAGACCTATGGGATCATTCTGGGCTGCAGCCAGGCCCTGCCGGCCTGACCAGATGCGGTGAGCCCATCCTGTCTCACTCGGAAAGGGCCAAAATCGGATCTCAACGGGAGTCCGGAGAACACAGCAGGCGTCCTGAAGCTCCCCCTCCTTCGGTGGAAATGGGCTCATGCAGCTCCTGAGGACAGGTCCCCTGGGGTTTTGGGCCTGGGACAGGACGAGACACCCGCGGCCCCCTCTCCCACGCCGCCCCAAACAGGTCCCAGGATCCAGCCGCTGCCGTGGCAGCAGGAGGAGCATCATAGCCGCCGCGCGGCGGTGGCGATATTTAAAGGGGACACAGCCTATCTGTCAGGAGTGGAGCGCGAATCGGCTCAGCCAATGCGCATGCGCGAGTCGCGAACCGTTTCTCCCGTCACAGCGGTTCCCAAGATTGTCGTAGAAACCAGGCCCCGAGGCTTGGCAGAGCAGGAGCCCTCCGTGGCAGTGCTTGGGTATCGAGGCTCTGAGGCTAAGGCCTCACCTCGCCACGGGGTGGAAGGGAACGTCTCCGGATGCCAGGAGTCGCAAAGGGCTGACCATGATGATGAAACCCCAGGCAGAGTCGGGGGAAGCAGCACGGGATCCCAGCCTCAGGCCTGCACGGACGGTGTTGGTTAGGGTGAGTCTCCCCAAAAGTCGTGCCGCCGTCCGTGATCTCAAGGACGGGTCTTCCTGCGTGCCCCTGGGCTGCTCTCCTCTGCTGTATGACTGTGAGTGTGTGTGTGTGTGTGTGTGTGTGTGTGTGTGTGTGTAGGTGTCTGTGTATGTGTCTCCCATTCTCTCTTCTCTGTCTGTCTCTCAGTCTCTGTGTGTTTCCTTCCCACTATCTGTGGGTTTGTGCCAGCCGAAGTTGCGTCAGGGCTACCGGGTCGGTGGAGGATTGGGGATGATGCGAATTTTGCAGAACCCTCTTTGCTCCTCTGGTAGGCATTTGAAAACGTGGCTTGGGCAGGCACAGGCGGCCCCCCCAACCCCCGGGTCCCAGGTGTTCTTTGATATTCCTTGGCATTGATGGAAACGTCAGCCGTTTCCCCCTTCCACTGGCACATACCTGGACATGATGCTTTGTTTGGCCGTCACCCCGTATGCTTCCAGTGACACATATTAACACCAACTGCTGTGGGATTGGCCAGTGCCACGCGTGGTCACATGGTCACCCCCTCGGATTCGCCTCTGTTCCTCATTGCAGGTGTCCTGGAAAGTGCGGTCGGCTTTCCGGAACCCCAGGGCTTTTACAAGCCGGGCAGGCCACTGCTCTTTCAAAGGAGGAGGGAGGCAGAGGGCTGATGGATGAGTGAATTTGCAGCTGACACTAGGCCTTGAGACCTATGGGATCATTCTGTGCTGCAGCCAGGCCCTGCCGGCCTGACCAGATGCGGTGAGCCCATCCTGTCTCACTCGGAAAGGGCCAAAATCGGATGTCAACGGGAGTCCGGAGAACACAGCAGGCGTCCTGAAGCTCCCCCTCCTTCGGTGGAAATGGGCTGATGCAGCTCCTGAGGACAGGTCCCCTGGGGTTTTGGGCCTGGGACAGGACGAGACACCCGCGGCCACCTCTCCCACGCCGCCCCAAACAGGTCCCAGGATCCAGCTGCTGCCGTGGCAGCAGGAGGAGCATCATGGCCGCCGCGCGGCGGTGGCGATATTTAAAGGGGACACAGCCTATCTGTCAGGAGTGGAGCGCGAATCGGCTCAGCCAATGCGAATGCGCGAGTCGCGAACCGTTTCTCCCGTCACAGTGGTTCCCAAGATTGTCGTAGAAACCAGGCCCCGAGGCTTGGCAGAGCAGGAGCCCTCCGTGGCAGTGCTTGGGTATCGAGGCTCTGAGGCTAAGGCCTCACCTCGCCACGGGGTGGAAGGGAACGTCTCCGGATGCCAGGAGTCGCAAAGGGCCGACCATGATGATGAAACCCCAGGCAGAGTCGGGGGAAGCAGCACGGGATCCCAGCCTCAGGCCTGCACGGACGGTGTTGGTTGGGGTGAGTCTCCCCAAAAGTCGTGCCGCCGTCCGTGATCTCAAGGACGGGTCTTCCTGCGTGCCCCTGGGCTGCTCTCCTCTGCTGTATGACTGTGAGTGTGTGTGTGTGTGTGTGTGTGTGTGTGTGTGTGTGTAGGTGTCTGTGTATGTGTCTCCCATTCTCTCTTCTCTGTCTGTCTCTCAGTCTCTGTGTGTTTCCTTCCCACTATCTGTGGGTTTGTGCCAGCCGAAGTTGCGTCAGGGCTACCGGGTCGGTGGAGGATTGGGGATGATGCGAATTTTACAGAACCCTCTTTGCTCCTCTGGTAGGCATTTGAAAACGTGGCTTGGGCAGGCACAGGCGGCCCCCCCAACCCCCGGGTCCCAGGTGTTCTTTGATATTCCTTGGCATTGATGGAAACGTCAGCCGTTTCCCCCTTCCACTGGCACATACCTGGACATGATGCTTTGTTTGGCCGTCACCCCGTATGCCTCCAGTGACACATATTAACACCAACTGCTGTGGGATTGGCCAGTGCCACGCGTGGTCACATGGTCACCCCCTCGGATTCGCCGCTGTTCCTCATTGCAGGTGTCCTGGAAAGCGCGGTCGGCTTTCCGGAACCCCAGGGCTTTTACAAGCCGGGCAGGCCACTGCTCTTTCAAAGGAGGAGGGAGGCAGAGGGCTGATGGATGAGTGAATTTGCAGCTGACACTAGGCCTTGAGACCTATGGGATCATTCTGTGCTGCAGCCAGGCCCTGCCGGCCTGACCAGTTGCGGTGAGCCCATCCTGTCTCACTCGGAAAGGGCCAAAATCGGATCTCAACGGGAGTCCGGAGAACACAGCAGGCGTCCTGAAGCTCCCCCTCCTTCGGTGGAAATGGGCTCATGCAGCTCCTGAGGACAGGTCCCCTGGGGTTTTGGGCCTGGGACAGGACGAGACACCCGCGGCCCCCTCTCCCACGCCGCCCCAAACAGGTCCCAGGATCCAGCCGCTGCCGTGGCAGCAGGAGGAGCATCATGGCCGCCGCACGGCGGTGGCGATATTTAAAGGGGACACAGCCTATCTGTCAGGAGTGGAGCGCGAATCGGCTCAGCCAATGCGCATGCGCGAGTCGCGAACCGTTTCTCCCGTCACAGTGGTTCCCAAGATTGTCGTAGAAACCAGGCCCCGAGGCTTGGCAGAGCAGGAGCCCTCCGTGGCAGTGCTTGGGTATCGAGGCTCTGAGGCTAAGGCCTCACCTCACCACGGGGTAGAAGGGAACGTCTCCGGATGCCAGGAGTCGCAAAGGGCCGACCATGATGATGAAACCCCAGGCAGAGTCGGGGGAAGCAGCACGGGATCCCAGCCTCAGGCCTGCACGGACGGTGTTGGTTGGGGGGAGTCTCCCCAAAAGTCGTGCCGCCGTCCGTGATCTCAAGGACGGGTCTTCCTGCGTGCCCCTGGGCTGCTCTCCTCTGCTGTATGACTGTGAGTGTGTGTGTGTGTGTGTGTGTGTGTAGGTGTCTGTGTATGTGTCTCCCATTCTCTCTTCTCTGTCTGTCTCTCAGTCTCTGTGTGTTTCCTTCCCACTATCTGTGGGTTTGTGCCAGCCGAAGTTGCGTCAGGGCTACCGGGTCGGTGGAGGATTGGGGATGATGCGAATTTTGCAGAACCCTCTTTGCTCCTCTGGTAGGCATTTGAAAACGTGGCTTGGGCAGGCACAGGCGGCCCCCCCAACCCCCGGGTCCCAGGTGTTCTTTGATATTCCTTGGCATTGATGGAAACGTCAGCCGTTTCCCCCTTCCACTGGCACATACCTGGACATGATGCTTTGTTTGGCCATCACCCCGTATGCCTCCAGTGACACATATTAACACCAACTGCTGTGGGATTGGCCAGTGCCACGCGTGGTCACATGGTCACCCCCTCGGATTCGCCTCTGTTCCTCATTGCAGGTGTCCTGGAAAGCGCGGTCGGCTTTCCGGAACCCCAGGGCTTTTACAAGCCGGGCAGGCCACTGCTCTTTCAAAGGAGGAGGGAGGCAGAGGGCTGATGGATGAGTGAATTTGCAGCTGACACTAGGCCTTGAGACCTATGGGATCATTCTGTGCTGCAGCCAGGCCCTGCCGGCCTGACCAGATGCGGTGAGCCCATCCTGTCTCACTCGGAAAGGGCCAAAATCGGATCTCAACGGGAGTCCGGAGAACACAGCAGGCGTCCTGAAGCTCCCCCTCCTTCGGTGGAAATGGGCTCATGCAGCTCCTGAGGACAGGTCCCCTGGGGTTTTGGGCCTGGGACAGGACGAGACACCCGCGGCCCCCTCTCCCACGCCGCCCCAAACAGGTCCCAGGATCCAGCCGCTGCCGTGGCAGCAGGAGGAGCATCATGGCCGCCGCGCGGCGGTGGCGATATTTAAAGGGGACACAGCCTATCTGTCAGGAGTGGAGCGCGAATCGGCTCAGCCAATGCGCATGCGCGAGTCGCGAACCGTTTCTCCCGTCACAGTGGTTCCCAAGATTGTCGTAGAAACCAGGCCCCTAGGCTTGGCAGAGCAGGAGCCCTCCGTGGCAGTGCTTGGGTATCGAGGCTCTGAGGCTAAGGCCTCACCTCACCACGGGGTGGAAGGGAACGTCTCCGGATGCCAGGAGTCGCAAAGGGCCGACCATGATGATGAAACCCCAGGCAGAGTCGGGGGAAGCAGCACGGGATCCCAGCCTCAGGCCTGCACGGACGGTGTTGGTTGGGGTGAGTCTCCCCAAAAGTCGTGCCGCCGTCCGTGATCTCAAGGACGGGTCTTCCTGCGTGCCCCTGGGCTGCTCTCCTCTGCTGTATGACTGTGAGTGTGTGTGTGTGTGTGTGTGTGTGTAGGTGTCTGTGTATGTGTCTCCCATTCTCTCTTCTCTGTCTGTCTCTCAGTCTCTGTGTGTTTCCTTCCCACTATCTGTGGGTTTGTGCCAGCCGAAGTTGCGTCAGGGCTACCGGGTCGGTGGAGGATTGGGGATGATGCGAATTTTGCAGAACCCTCTTTGCTCCTCTGGTAGGCATTTGAAAACGTGGCTTGGGCAGGCACAGGCGGCCCCCCCAACCCCCGGGTCCCAGGTGTTCTTTGATATTCCTTGGCATTGATGGAAACGTCAGCCGTTTCCCCCTTCCACTGGCACATACCTGGACATGATGCTTTGTTTGGCCGTCACCCCGTATGCCTCCAGTGACACATATTAACACCAACTGCTGTGGGATTGGCCAGTGCCACGCGTGGTCACATGGTCACCCCCTCGGATTCGCCGCTGTTCCTCATTGCAGGTGTCCTGGAAAGCGCGGTCGGCTTTCCGGAACCCCAGGGCTTTTACAAGCCGGGCAGGCCACTGCTCTTTCAAAGGAGGAGGGAGGCAGAGGGCTGATGGATGAGTGAATTTGCAGCTGACACTAGGCCTTGAGACCTATGGGATCATTCTGTGCTGCAGCCAGGCCCTGCCGGCCTGACCAGATGCGGTGAGCCCATCCTGTCTCACTCGGAAAGGGCCAAAATCGGATCTCAACGGGAGTCCGGAGAACACAGCAGGCGTCCTGAAGCTCCCCCTCCTTCGGTGGAAATGGGCTCATGCAGCTCCTGAGGACAGGTCCCCTGGGGTTTTGGGCCTGGGACAGGACGAGACACCCGCGGCCCCCTCTCCCACGCCGCCCCAAACAGGTCCCAGGATCCAGCCGCTGCCGTGGCAGCAGGAGGAGCATCATGGCCGCCACGCGGCGGTGGCGATATTTAAAGGGGACACAGCCTATCTGTCAGGAGTGGAGCGCGAATCGGCTCAGCCAATGCGCATGCGCGAGTCGCGAACCGTTTCTCCCGTCACAGTGGTTCCCAAGATTGTCGTAGAAACCAGGCCCCGAGGCTTGGCAGAGCAGGAGCCCTCCGTGGCAGTGCTTGGGTATCGAGGCTCTGAGGCTAAGGCCTCACCTCGCCACGGGGTGGAAGGGAACGTCTCCGGATGCCAGGAGTCGCAAAGGGCTGACCATGATGATGAAACCCCAGGCAGAGTCGGGGGAAGCAGCACGGGATCCCAGCCTCAGGCCTGCACGGACGGTGTTGGTTAGGGTGAGTCTCCCCAAAAGTCGTGCCGCCGTCCGTGATCTCAAGGACGCGTCTTCCTGCGTGCCCCTGGGCTGCTCTCCTCTGCTGTATGACTGTGAGTGTGTGTGTGTGTGTGTGTGTGTGTGTGTGTGTAGGTGTCTGTGTATGTGTCTCCCATTCTCTCTTCTCTGTCTGTCTCTCAGTCTCTGTGTGTTTCCTTCCCACTATCTGTGGGTTTGTGCCAGCCGAAGTTGCGTCAGGGCTACCGGGTCGGTGGAGGATTGGGGATGATGCGAATTTTGCAGAACCCTCTTTGCTCCTCTGGTAGGCATTTGAAAACGTGGCTTGGGCAGGCACAGGCGGCCCCCCCAACCCCCGGGTCCCAGGTGTTCTTTGATATTCCTTGGCATTGATGGAAACGTCAGCCGTTTCCCCCTTCCACTGGCACATACCTGGACATGATGCTTTGTTTGGCCGTCACCCCGTATGCCTCCAGTGACACATATTAACACCAACTGCTGTGGGATTGGCCAGTGCCACGCGTGGTCACATGGTCACCCCCTCGGATTCGCCGCTGTTCCTCATTGCAGGTGTCCTGGAAAGCGCGGTCGGCTTTCCGGAACCCCAGGGCTTTTACAAGCCGGGCAGGCCACTGCTCTTTCAAAGGAGGAGGGAGGCAGAGGGCTGATGGATGAGTGAATTTGCAGCTGACACTAGGCCTTGAGACCTATGGGATCATTCTGTGCTGCAGCCAGGCCCTGCCGGCCTGACCAGATGCGGTGAGCCCATCCTGTCTCACTCGGAAAGGGCCAAAATCGGATCTCAACGGGAGTCTGGAGAACACAGCAGGCGTCCTGAAGCTCCCCCTCCTTCGGTGGAAATGGGCTCACGCAGCTCCTGAGGACAGGTCCCCTGGGGTTTTGGGCCTGGGACAGGACGAGACACCCGCGGCCCCCTCTCCCACGCCGCCCCAAACAGGTCCCAGGATCCAGCCGCTGCCGTGGCAGCAGGAGGAGCATCATGGCCGCCGCGCGGCGGTGGCGATATTTAAAGGGGACACAGCCTATCTGTCAGGAGTGGAGCGCGAATCGGCTCAGCCAATGCGCATGCGCGAGTCGCGAACCGTTTCTCCCGTCACAGTGGTTCCCAAGATTGTCGTAGAAACCAGGCCCCGAGGCTTGGCAGAGCAGGAGCCCTCCGTGGCAGTGCTTGGGTATCGAGGCTCTGAGGCTAAGGCCTCACCTCACCACGGGGTAGAAGGGAACGTCTCCGGATGCCAGGAGTCGCAAAGGGCCGACCATGATGATGAAACCCCAGGCAGAGTCGGGGGAAGCAGCACGGGATCCCAGCCTCAGGCCTGCACGGACGGTGTTGGTTGGGGGGAGTCTCCCCAAAAGTCGTGCCGCCGTCCGTGATCTCAAGGACGGGTCTTCCTGCGTGCCCCTGGGCTGCTCTCCTCTGCTGTATGACTGTGAGTGTGTGTGTGTGTGTGTGTGTGTGTAGGTGTCTGTGTATGTGTCTCCCATTCTCTCTTCTCTGTCTGTCTCTCAGTCTCTGTGTGTTTCCTTCCCACTATCTGTGGGTTTGTGCCAGCCGAAGTTGCGTCAGGGCTACCGGGTCGGTGGAGGATTGGGGATGATGCGAATTTTGCAGAACCCTCTTTGCTCCTCTGGTAGGCATTTGAAAACGTGGCTTGGGCAGGCACAGGCGGCCCCCCCAACCCCCGGGTCCCAGGTGTTCTTTGATATTCCTTGGCATTGATGGAAACGTCAGCCGTTTCCCCCTTCCACTGGCACATACCTGGACATGATGCTTTGTTTGGCCATCACCCCGTATGCCTCCAGTGACACATATTAACACCAACTGCTGTGGGATTGGCCAGTGCCACGCGTGGTCACATGGTCACCCCCTCGGATTCGCCGCTGTTCCTCATTGCAGGTGTCCTGGAAAGCGCGGTCGGCTTTCCGGAACCCCAGGGCTTTTACAAGCCGGGCAGGCCACTGCTCTTTCAAAGGAGGAGGGAGGCAGAGGGCTGATGGATGAGTGAATTTGCAGCTGACACTAGGCCTTGAGACCTATGGGATCATTCTGTGCTGCAGCCAGGCCCTGCCGGCCTGACCAGATGCGGTGAGCCCATCCTGTCTCACTCGGAAAGGGCCAAAATCGGATCTCAACGGGAGTCCGGAGAACACAGCAGGCGTCCTGAAGCTCCCCCTCCTTCGGTGGAAATGGGCTCATGCAGCTCCTGAGGACAGGTCCCCTGGGGTTTTGGGCCTGGGACAGGACGAGACACCCGCGGCCCCCTCTCCCACGCCGCCCCAAACAGGTCCCAGGATCCAGCCGCTGCCGTGGCAGCAGGAGGAGCATCATGGCCGCCGCGCGGCGGTGGCGATATTTAAAGGGGACACAGCCTATCTGTCAGGAGTGGAGCGCGAATCGGCTCAGCCAATGCGCATGCGCGAGTCGCGAACCGTTTCTCCCGTCACAGTGGTTCCCAAGATTGTCGTAGAAACCAGGCCCCGAGGCTTGGCAGAGCAGGAGCCCTCCGTGGCAGTGCTTGGGTATCGAGGCTCTGAGGCTAAGGCCTCACCTCACCACGGGGTGGAAGGGAACGTCTCCGGATGCCAGGAGTCGCAAAGGGCCGACCATGATGATGAAACCCCAGGCAGAGTCGGGGGAAGCAGCACGGGATCCCAGCCTCAGGCCTGCACGGACGGTGTTGGTTGGGGTGAGTCTCCCCAAAAGTCGTGCCGCCGTCCGTGATCTCAAGGACGGGTCTTCCTGCGTGCCCCTGGGCTGCTCTCCTCTGCTGTATGACTGTGAGTGTGTGTGTGTGTGTGTGTGTGTGTAGGTGTCTGTGTATGTGTCTCCCATTCTCTCTTCTCTGTCTGTCTCTCAGTCTCTGTGTGTTTCCTTCCCACTATCTGTGGGTTTGTGCCAGCCGAAGTTGCGTCAGGGCTACCGGGTCGGTGGAGGATTGGGGATGATGCGAATTTTGCAGAACCCTCTTTGCTCCTCTGGTAGGCATTTGAAAACGTGGCTTGGGCAGGCACAGGCGGCCCCCCCAACCCCCGGGTCCCAGGTGTTCTTTGATATTCCTTGGCATTGATGGAAACGTCAGCCGTTTCCCCCTTCCACTGGCACATACCTGGACATGATGCTTTGTTTGGCCGTCACCCCGTATGCCTCCAGTGACACATATTAACACCAACTGCTGTGGGATTGGCCAGTGCCACGCGTGGTCACATGGTCACCCCCTCGGATTCGCCTCTGTTCCTCATTGCAGGTGTCCTGGAAAGCGCGGTCGGCTTTCCGGAACCCCAGGGCTTTTACAAGCCGGGCAGGCCACTGCTCTTTCAAAGGAGGAGGGAGGCAGAGGGCTGATGGATGAGTGAATTTGCAGCTGACACTAGGCCTTGAGACCTATGGGATCATTCTGTGCTGCAGCCAGGCCCTGCCGGCCTGACCAGATGCGGTGAGCCCATCCTGTCTCACTCGGAAAGGGCCAAAATCGGATGTCAACGGGAGTCCGCAGAACACAGCAGGCGTCCTGAAGCTCCCCCTCCTTCGGTGGAAATGGGCTCATGCAGCTCCTGAGGACAGGTCCCCTGGGGTTTTGGGCCTGGGACAGGACGAGACACCCGCGGCCCCCTCTCCCACGCCGCCCCAAACAGGTCCCAGGATCCAGCTGCTGCCGTGGCAGCAGGAGGAGCATCATGGCCGCCGCGCGGCGGTGGCGATATTTAAAGGGGACACAGCCTATCTGTCAGGAGTGGAGCGCGAATCGGCTCAGCCAATGCGAATGCGCGAGTCGCGAACCGTTTCTCCCGTCACAGTGGTTCCCAAGATTGTCGTAGAAACCAGGCCCCGAGGCTTGGCAGAGCAGGAGCCCTCCGTGGCAGTGCTTGGGTATCGAGGCTCTGAGGCTAAGGCCTCACCTCGCCACGGGGTGGAAGGGAACGTCTCCGGATGCCAGGAGTCGCAAAGGGCCGACCATGATGATGAAACCCCAGGCAGAGTCGGGGGAAGTAGCACGGGATCCCAGCCTCAGGCCTGCACGGACGGTGTTGGTTGGGGTGAGTCTCCCCAAAAGTCGTGCCGCCGTCCGTGATCTCAAGGACGGGTCTTCCTGCGTGCCCCTAGGCTGCTCTCCTCTGCTGTATGACTGTGAGTGTGTGTGTGTGTGTGTGTGTGTGTGTGTGTGTAGGTGTCTGTGTATGTGTCTCCCATTCTCTCTTCTCTGTCTGTCTCTCAGTCTCTGTGTGTTTCCTTCCCACTATCTGTGGGTTTGTGCCAGCCGAAGTTGCGTCAGGGCTACCGGGTCGGTGGAGGATTGGGGATGATGCGAATTTTACAGAACCCTCTTTGCTCCTCTGGTAGGCATTTGAAAACGTGGCTTAGGCAGGCACAGGCGGCCCCCCCAACCCCCGGGTCCCAGGTGTTCTTTGATATTCCTTGGCATTGATGGAAACGTCAGCCGTTTCCCCCTTCCACTGGCACATACCTGGACATGATGCTTTGTTTGGCCGTCACCCCGTATGCCTCCAGTGACACATATTAACACCAACTGCTGTGGGATTGGCCAGTGCCACGCGTGGTCACATGGTCACCCCCTCGGATTCGCCGCTGTTCCTCATTGCAGGTGTCCTGGAAAGCGCGGTCGGCTTTCCGGAACCCCAGGGCTTTTACAAGCCGGGCAGGCCACTGCTCTTTCAAAGGAGGAGGGAGGCAGAGGGCTGATGGATGAGTGAATTTGCAGCTGACACTAGGCCTTGAGACCTATGGGATCATTCTGTGCTGCAGCCAGGCCCTGCCGGCCTGACCAGTTGCGGTGAGCCCATCCTGTCTCACTCGGAAAGGGCCAAAATCGGATCTCAACGGGAGTCCGGAGAACACAGCAGGCGTCCTGAAGCTCCCCCTCCTTCGGTGGAAATGGGCTCATGCAGCTCCTGAGGACAGGTCCCCTGGGGTTTTGGGCCTGGGACAGGACGAGACACCCGCGGCCCCCTCTCCCACGCCGCCCCAAACAGGTCCCAGGATCCAGCCGCTGCCGTGGCAGCAGGAGGAGCATCATGGCCGCCGCGCGGCGGTGGCGATATTTAAAGGGGACACAGCCTATCTGTCAGGAGTGGAGCGCGAATCGGCTCAGCCAATGCGCATGCGCGAGTCGCGAACCGTTTCTCCCGTCACAGCGGTTCCCAAGATTGTCGTAGAAACCAGGCCCCGAGGCTTGGCAGAGCAGGAGCCCTCCGTGGCAGTGCTTGGGTATCGAGGCTCTGAGGCTAAGGCCTCACCTCGCCACGGGGTGGAAGGGAACGTCTCCGGATGCCAGGAGTCGCAAAGGGCTGACCATGATGATGAAACCCCAGGCAGAGTCGGGGGAAGCAGCACGGGATCCCAGCCTCAGGCCTGCACGGACGGTGTTGGTTAGGGTGAGTCTCCCCAAAAGTCGTGCCGCCGTCCGTGATCTCAAGGACGGGTCTTCCTGCGTGCCCCTGGGCTGCTCTCCTCTGCTGTATGACTGTGAGTGTGTGTGTGTGTGTGTGTGTGTGTGTGTGTGTGTGTAGGTGTCTGTGTATGTGTCTCCCATTCTCTCTTCTCTGTCTGTCTCTCAGTCTCTGTGTGTTTCCTTCCCACTATCTGTGGGTTTGTGCCAGCCGAAGTTGCGTCAGGGCTACCGGGTCGGTGGAGGATTGGGGATGATGCGAATTTTGCAGAACCCTCTTTGCTCCTCTGGTAGGCATTTGAAAACGTGGCTTGGGCAGGCACAGGCGGCCCCCCCAACCCCCGGGTCCCAGGTGTTCTTTGATATTCCTTGGCATTGATGGAAACGTCAGCCGTTTCCCCCTTCCACTGGCACATACCTGGACATGATGCTTTGTTTGGCCGTCACCCCGTATGCCTCCAGTGACACATATTAACACCAACTGCTGTGGGATTGGCCAGTGCCATGCGTGGTCACATGGTCACCCCCTCGGATTCGCCTCTGTTCCTCATTGCAGGTGTCCTGGAAAGTGCGGTCGGCTTTCCGGAACCCCAGGGCTTTTACAAGCCGGGCAGGCCACTGCTCTTTCAAAGGAGGAGGGAGGCAGAGGGCTGATGGATGAGTGAATTTGCAGCTGACACTAGGCCTTGAGACCTATGGGATCATTCTGTGCTGCAGCCAGGCCCTGCCGGCCTGACCAGATGCGGTGAGCCCATCCTGTCTCACTCGGAAAGGGCCAAAATCGGATGTCAACGGGAGTCCGGAGAACACAGCAGGCGTCCTGAAGCTCCCCCTCCTTCGGTGGAAATGGGCTCATGCAGCTCCTGAGGACAGGTCCCCTGGGGTTTTGGGCCTGGGACAGGACGAGACACCCGCGGCCCCCTCTCCCACGCCGCCCCAAACAGGTCCCAGGATCCAGCTGCTGCCGTGGCAGCAGGAGGAGCATCATGGCCGCCGCGCGGCGGTGGCGATATTTAAAGGGGACACAGCCTATCTGTCAGGAGTGGAGCGCGAATCGGCTCAGCCAATGCGAATGCGCGAGTCGCGAACCGTTTCTCCCGTCACAGTGGTTCCCAAGATTGTCGTAGAAACCAGGCCCCGAGGCTTGGCAGAGCAGGAGCCCTCCGTGGCAGTGCTTGGGTATCGAGGCTCTGAGGCTAAGGCCTCACCTCGCCACGGGGTGGAAGGGAACGTCTCCGGATGCCAGGAGTCGCAAAGGGCCGACCATGATGATGAAACCCCAGGCAGAGTCGGGGGAAGCAGCACGGGATCCCAGCCTCAGGCCTGCACGGACGGTGTTGGTTGGGGTGAGTCTCCCCAAAAGTCGTGCCGCCGTCCGTGATCTCAAGGACGGGTCTTCCTGCGTGCCCCTGGGCTGCTCTCCTCTGCTGTATGACTGTGAGTGTGTGTGTGTGTGTGTGTGTGTGTGTGTGTGTGTAGGTGTCTGTGTATGTGTCTCCCATTCTCTCTTCTCTGTCTGTCTCTCAGTCTCTGTGTGTTTCCTTCCCACTATCTGTGGGTTTGTGCCAGCCGAAGTTGCGTCAGGGCTACCGGGTCGGTGGAGGATTGGGGATGATGCGAATTTTACAGAACCCTCTTTGCTCCTCTGGTAGGCATTTGAAAACGTGGCTTGGGCAGGCACAGGCGGCCCCCCCAACCCCCGGGTCCCAGGTGTTCTTTGATATTCCTTGGCATTGATGGAAACGTCAGCCGTTTCCCCCTTCCACTGGCACATACCTGGACATGATGCTTTGTTTGGCCGTCACCCCGTATGCCTCCAGTGACACATATTAACACCAACTGCTGTGGGATTGGCCAGTGCCACGCGTGGTCACATGGTCACCCCCTCGGATTCGCCTCTGTTCCTCATTGCAGGTGTCCTGGAAAGCGCGGTCGGCTTTCCGGAACCCCAGGGCTTTTACAAGCCGGGCAGGCCACTGCTCTTTCAAAGGAGGAGGGAGGCAGAGGGCTGATGGATGAGTGAATTTGCAGCTGACACTAGGCCTTGAGACCTATGGGATCATTCTGTGCTGCAGCCAGGCCCTGCCGGCCTGACCAGTTGCGGTGAGCCCATCCTGTCTCACTCGGAAAGGGCCAAAATCGGATCTCAACGGGAGTCCGGAGAACACAGCAGGCGTCCTGAAGCTCCCCCTCCTTCGGTGGAAATGGGCTCATGCAGCTCCTGAGGACAGGTCCCCTGGGGTTTTGGGCCTGGGACAGGACGAGACACCCGCGGCCCCCTCTCCCACGCCGCCCCAAACAGGTCCCAGGATCCAGCCGCTGCCGTGGCAGCAGGAGGAGCATCATGGCCGCCGCACGGCGGTGGCGATATTTAAAGGGGACACAGCCTATCTGTCAGGAGTGGAGCGCGAATCGGCTCAGCCAATGCGCATGCGCGAGTCGCGAACCGTTTCTCCCGTCACAGCGGTACCCAAGATTGTCGTAGAAACCAGGCCCCGAGGCTTGGCAGAGCAGGAGCCCTCCGTGGCAGTGCTTGGGTATCGAGGCTCTGAGGCTAAGGCCTCACCTCGCCACGGGGTGGAAGGGAACGTCTCCGGATGCCAGGAGTCGCAAAGGGCTGACCATGATGATGAAACCCCAGGCAGAGTCGGGGGAAGCAGCACGGGATCCCAGCCTCAGGCCTGCACGGACGGTGTTTGTTAGGGTGAGTCTCCCCAAAAGTCGTGCCGCCGTCCGTGATCTCAAGGACGCGTCTTCCTGCGTGCCCCTGGGCTGCTCTCCTCTGCTGTATGACTGTGAGTGTGTGTGTGTGTGTGTGTGTGTGTGTGTGTGTAGGTGTCTGTGTATGTGTCTCCCATTCTCTCTTCTCTGTCTGTCTCTCAGTCTCTGTGTGTTTCCTTCCCACTATCTGTGGGTTTGTGCCAGCCGAAGTTGCGTCAGGGCTACCGGGTCGGTGGAGGATTGGGGATGATGCGAATTTTGCAGAACCCTCTTTGCTCCTCTGGTAGGCATTTGAAAACGTGGCTTGGGCAGGCACAGGCGGCCCCCCCAACCCCCGGGTCCCAGGTGTTCTTTGATATTCCTTGGCATTGATGGAAACGTCAGCCGTTTCCCCCTTCCACTGGCACATACCTGGACATGATGCTTTGTTTGGCCGTCACCCCGTATGCCTCCAGTGACACATATTAACACCAACTGCTGTGGGATTGGCCAGTGCCACGCGTGGTCACATGGTCACCCCCTCGGATTCGCCGCTGTTCCTCATTGCAGGTGTCCTGGAAAGCGCGGTCGGCTTTCCGGAACCCCAGGGCTTTTACAAGCCGGGCAGGCCACTGCTCTTTCAAAGGAGGAGGGAGGCAGAGGGCTGATGGATGAGTGAATTTGCAGCTGACACTAGGCCTTGAGACCTATGGGATCATTCTGTGCTGCAGCCAGGCCCTGCCGGCCTGACCAGATGCGGTGAGCCCATCCTGTCTCACTCGGAAAGGGCCAAAATCGGATCTCAACGGGAGTCCGGAGAACACGGCAGGCGTCCTGAAGCTCCCCCTCCTTCGGTGGAAATGGGCTCATGCAGCTCCTGAGGACAGGTCCCCTGGGGTTTTGGGCCTGGGACAGGACGAGACACCCGCGGCCCCCTCTCCCACGCCGCCCCAAACAGGTCCCAGGATCCAGCCGCTGCCGTGGCAGCAGGAGGAGCATCATGGCCGCCGCGCAGCGGTGGCGATATTTAAAGGGGACACAGCCTATCTGTCAGGAGTGGAGCGCGAATCGGCTCAGCCAATGCGCATGCGCGAGTCGCGAACCGTTTCTCCCGTCACAGTGGTTCCCAAGATTGTCGTAGAAACCAGGCCCCGAGGCTTGGCAGAGCAGGAGCCCTCCGTGGCAGTGCTTGGGTATCGAGGCTCTGAGGCTAAGGCCTCACCTCACCACGGGGTGGAAGGGAACGTCTCCGGATGCCAGGAGTCGCAAAGGGCCGACCATGATGATGAAACCCCAGGCAGAGTCGGGGGAAGCAGCACGGGATCCCAGCCTCAGGCCTGCACGGACGGTGTTGGTTGGGGTGAGTCTCCCCAAAAGTCGTGCCGCCGTCCGTGATCTCAAGGACGGGTCTTCCTGCGTGCCCCTGGGCTGCTCTCCTCTGCTGTGTGACTGTGAGTGTGTGTGTGTGTGTGTGTGTGTGTAGGTGTCTGTGTATGTGTCTCCCATTCTCTCTTCTCTGTCTGTCTCTCAGTCTCTGTGTGTTTCCTTCCCACTATCTGTGGGTTTGTGCCAGCCGAAGTTGCGTCAGGGCTACCAGGTCGGTGGAGGATTGGGGATGATGCGAATTTTGCAGAACCCTCTTTGCTCCTCTGGTAGGCATTTGAAAACGTGGCTTGGGCAGGCACAGGCGGCCCCCCCAACCCCCGGGTCCCAGGTGTTCTTTGATATTCCTTGGCATTGATGGAAACGTCAGCCGTTTCCCCCTTCCACTGGCACATACCTGGACATGATGCTTTGTTTGGCCGTCACCCCGTATGCCTCCAGTGACACATATTAACACCAACTGCTGTGGGATTGGCCAGTGCCACGCGTGGTCACATGGTCACCCCCTCGGATTCGCCTCTGTTCCTCATTGCAGGTGTCCTGGAAAGCGCGGTCGGCTTTCCGGAACCCCAGGGCTTATACAAGCCGGGCAGGCCACTGCTCTTTCAAAGGAGGAGGGAGGCAGAGGGCTGATGGATGAGTGAATTTGCAGCTGACACTAGGCCTTGAGACCTATGGGATCATTCTGTGCTGCAGCCAGGCCCTGCCGGCCTGACCAGATGCGGTGAGCCCATCCTGTCTCACTCGGAAAGGGCCAAAATCGGATGTCAACGGGAGTCCGGAGAACACAGCAGGCGTCCTGAAGCTCCCCCTCCTTCGGTGGAAATGGGCTCATGCAGCTCCTGAGGACAGGTCCCCTGGGGTTTTGGGCCTGGGACAGGACGAGACACCCGCGGCCCCCTCTCCCACGCCGCCCCAAACAGGTCCCAGGATCCAGCCGCTGCCGTGGCAGCAGGAGGAGCATCATGGCCGCCGCGCGGCGGTGGCGATATTTAAAGGGGACACAGCCTATCTGTCAGGAGTGGAGCGCGAATCGGCTCAGCCAATGCGAATGCGCGAGTCGCGAACCGTTTCTCCCGCCACAGTGGTTCCCAAGATTGTCGTAGAAACCAGGCCCCGAGGCTTGGCAGAGCAGGAGCCCTCCGTGGCAGTGCTTGGGTATCGAGGCTCTGAGGCTAAGGCCTCACCTCGCCACGGGGTGGAAGGGAACGTCTCCGGATGCCAGGAGTCGCAAAGGGCCGACCATGATGATGAAACCCCAGGCAGAGTCGGGGGAAGCAGCACGGGATCCCAGCCTCAGGCCTGCACGGACGGTGTTGGTTGGGGTGAGTCTCCCCAAAAGTCGTGCCGCCGTCCGTGATCTCAAGGACGGGTCTTCCTGCGTGCCCCTGGGCTGCTCTCCTCTGCTGTATGACTGTGAGTGTGTGTGTGTGTGTGTGTGTGTGTGTGTGTGTAGGTGTCTGTGTATGTGTCTCCCATTCTCTCTTCTCTGTGTGTCTCTCAGTCTCTGTGTGTTTCCTTCCCACTATCTGTGGGTTTGTGCCAGCCGAAGTTGCGTCAGGGCTACCGGGTCGGTGGAGGATTGGGGATGATGCGAATTTTGCAGAACCCTCTTTGCTCCTCTGGTAGGCATTTGAAAACGTGGCTTGGGCAGGCACAGGCGGCCCCCCCAACCCCCGGGTCCCAGGTGTTCTTTGATATTCCTTGGCATTGATGGAAACGTCAGCCGTTTCCCCCTTCCACTGGCACATACCTGGACATGATGCTTTGTTTGGCCGTCACCCCGTATGCCTCCAGTGACACATATTAACACCAACTGCTGTGGGATTGGCCAGTGCCACGCGTGGTCACATGGTCACCCCCTCGGATTCGCCGCTGTTCCTCATTGCAGGTGTCCTGGAAAGCGCGGTCGGCTTTCCGGAACCCCAGGGCTTTTACAAGCCGGGCAGGCCACTGCTCTTTCAAAGGAGGAGGGAGGCAGAGGGCTGATGGATGAGTGAATTTGCAGCTGACACTAGGCCTTGAGACCTATGGGATCATTCTGGGCTGCAGCCAGGCCCTGCCGGCCTGACCAGATGCGGTGAGCCCATCCTGTCTCACTCGGAAAGGGCCAAAATCGGATCTCAACGGGAGTCCGGAGAACACGGCAGGCGTCCTGAAGCTCCCCCTCCTTCGGTGGAAATGGGCTCATGCAGCTCCTGAGGACAGGTCCCCTGGGGTTTTGGGCCTGGGACAGGACGAGACACCCGCGGCCCCCTCTCCCACGCCGCCCCAAACAGGTCCCAGGATCCAGCCGCTGCCGTGGCAGCAGGAGGAGCATCATGGCCGCCGCGCGGCGGTGGCGATATTTAAAGGGGACACAGCCTATCTGTCAGGAGTGGAGCGCGAATCGGCTCAGCCAATGCGCATGCGCGAGTCGCGAACCGTTTCTCCCGTCACAGTGGTTCCCAAGATTGTCGTAGAAACCAGGCCCCGAGGCTTGGCAGAGCAGGAGCCCTCCGTGGCAGTGCTTGGGTATCGAGGCTCTGAGGCTAAGGCCTCACCTCACCACGGGGTGGAAGGGAACGTCTCCGGATGCCAGGAGTCGCAAAGGGCCGACCATGATGATGAAACCCCAGGCAGAGTCGGGGGAAGCAGCACGGGATCCCAGCCTCAGGCCTGCACGGACGGTGTTGGTTGGGGTGAGTCTCCCCAAAAGTCGTGCCGCCGTCCGTGATCTCAAGGACGGGTCTTCCTGCGTGCCCCTGGGCTGCTCTCCTCTGCTGTGTGACTGTGAGTGTGTGTGTGTGTGTGTGTGTGTGTAGGTGTCTGTGTATGTGTCTCCCATTCTCTCTTCTCTGTCTGTCTCTCAGTCTCTGTGTGTTTCCTTCCCACTATCTGTGGGTTTGTGCCAGCCGAAGTTGCGTCAGGGCTACCGGGTCGGTGGAGGATTGGGGATGATGCGAATTTTGCAGAACCCTCTTTGCTCCTCTGGTAGGCATTTGAAAACGTGGCTTGGGCAGGCACAGGCGGCCCCCCCAACCCCCGGGTCCCAGGTGTTCTTTGATATTCCTTGGCATTGATGGAAACGTCAGCCGTTTCCCCCTTCCACTGGCACATACCTGGACATGATGCTTTGTTTGGCCGTCACCCCGTATGCCTCCAGTGACACATATTAACACCAACTGCTGTGGGATTGGCCAGTGCCATGCGTGGTCACATGGTCACCCCCTCGGATTCGCCTCTGTTCCTCATTGCAGGTGTCCTGGAAAGTGCGGTCGGCTTTCCGGAACCCCAGGGCTTTTACAAGCCGGGCAGGCCACTGCTCTTTCAAAGGAGGAGGGAGGCAGAGGGCTGATGGATGAGTGAATTTGCAGCTGACACTAGGCCTTGAGACCTATGGGATCATTCTGTGCTGCAGCCAGGCCCTGCCGGCCTGACCAGATGCGGTGAGCCCATCCTGTCTCACTCGGAAAGGGCCAAAATCGGATGTCAACGGGAGTCCGGAGAACACAGCAGGCGTCCTGAAGCTCCCCCTCCTTCGGTGGAAATGGGCTCATGCAGCTCCTGAGGACAGGTCCCCTGGGGTTTTGGGCCTGGGACAGGACGAGACACCCGCGGCCCCCTCTCCCACGCCGCCCCAAACAGGTCCCAGGATCCAGCTGCTGCCGTGGCAGCAGGAGGAGCATCATGGCCGCCGCGCGGCGGTGGCGATATTTAAAGGGGACACAGCCTATCTGTCAGGAGTGGAGCGCGAATCGGCTCAGCCAATGCGAATGCGCGAGTCGCGAACCGTTTCTCCCGTCACAGTGGTTCCCAAGATTGTCGTAGAAACCAGGCCCCGAGGCTTGGCAGAGCAGGAGCCCTCCGTGGCAGTGCTTGGGTATCGAGGCTCTGAGGCTAAGGCCTCACCTCGCCACGGGGTGGAAGGGAACGTCTCCGGATGCCAGGAGTCGCAAAGGGCCGACCATGATGATGAAACCCCAGGCAGAGTCGGGGGAAGCAGCACGGGATCCCAGCCTCAGGCCTGCACGGACGGTGTTGGTTGGGGTGAGTCTCCCCAAAAGTCGTGCCGCCGTCCGTGATCTCAAGGACGGGTCTTCCTGCGTGCCCCTGGGCTGCTCTCCTCTGCTGTATGACTGTGAGTGTGTGTGTGTGTGTGTGTGTGTGTGTGTGTGTGTAGGTGTCTGTGTATGTGTCTCCCATTCTCTCTTCTCTGTCTGTCTCTCAGTCTCTGTGTGTTTCCTTCCCACTATCTGTGGGTTTGTGCCAGCCGAAGTTGCGTCAGGGCTACCGGGTCGGTGGAGGATTGGGGATGATGCGAATTTTACAGAACCCTCTTTGCTCCTCTGGTAGGCATTTGAAAACGTGGCTTGGGCAGGCACAGGCGGCCCCCCCAACCCCCGGGTCCCAGGTGTTCTTTGATATTCCTTGGCATTGATGGAAACGTCAGCCGTTTCCCCCTTCCACTGGCACATACCTGGACATGATGCTTTGTTTGGCCGTCACCCCGTATGCCTCCAGTGACACATATTAACACCAACTGCTGTGGGATTGGCCAGTGCCACGCGTGGTCACATGGTCACCCCCTCGGATTCGCCTCTGTTCCTCATTGCAGGTGTCCTGGAAAGCGCGGTCGGCTTTCCGGAACCCCAGGGCTTTTACAAGCCGGGCAGGCCACTGCTCTTTCAAAGGAGGAGGGAGGCAGAGGGCTGATGGATGAGTGAATTTGCAGCTGACACTAGGCCTTGAGACCTATGGGATCATTCTGTGCTGCAGCCAGGCCCTGCCGGCCTGACCAGTTGCGGTGAGCCCATCCTGTCTCACTCGGAAAGGGCCAAAATCGGATCTCAACGGGAGTCCGGAGAACACAGCAGGCGTCCTGAAGCTCCCCCTCCTTCGGTGGAAATGGGCTCATGCAGCTCCTGAGGACAGGTCCCCTGGGGTTTTGGGCCTGGGACAGGACGAGACACCCGCGGCCCCCTCTCCCACGCCGCCCCAAACAGGTCCCAGGATCCAGCCGCTGCCGTGGCAGCAGGAGGAGCATCATGGCCGCCGCACGGCGGTGGCGATATTTAAAGGGGACACAGCCTATCTGTCAGGAGTGGAGCGCGAATCGGCTCAGCCAATGCGCATGCGCGAGTCGCGAACCGTTTCTCCCGTCACAGCGGTACCCAAGATTGTCGTAGAAACCAGGCCCCGAGGCTTGGCAGAGCAGGAGCCCTCCGTGGCAGTGCTTGGGTATCGAGGCTCTGAGGCTAAGGCCTCACCTCGCCACGGGGTGGAAGGGAACGTCTCCGGATGCCAGGAGTCGCAAAGGGCTGACCATGATGATGAAACCCCAGGCAGAGTCGGGGGAAGCAGCACGGGATCCCAGCCTCAGGCCTGCACGGACGGTGTTTGTTAGGGTGAGTCTCCCCAAAAGTCGTGCCGCCGTCCGTGATCTCAAGGACGCGTCTTCCTGCGTGCCCCTGGGCTGCTCTCCTCTGCTGTATGACTGTGAGTGTGTGTGTGTGTGTGTGTGTGTGTGTGTGTGTAGGTGTCTGTGTATGTGTCTCCCATTCTCTCTTCTCTGTCTGTCTCTCAGTCTCTGTGTGTTTCCTTCCCACTATCTGTGGGTTTGTGCCAGCCGAAGTTGCGTCAGGGCTACCGGGTCGGTGGAGGATTGGGGATGATGCGAATTTTGCAGAACCCTCTTTGCTCCTCTGGTAGGCATTTGAAAACGTGGCTTGGGCAGGCACAGGCGGCCCCCCCAACCCCCGGGTCCCAGGTGTTCTTTGATATTCCTTGGCATTGATGGAAACGTCAGCCGTTTCCCCCTTCCACTGGCACATACCTGGACATGATGCTTTGTTTGGCCGTCACCCCGTATGCCTCCAGTGACACATATTAACACCAACTGCTGTGGGATTGGCCAGTGCCACGCGTGGTCACATGGTCACCCCCTCGGATTCGCCGCTGTTCCTCATTGCAGGTGTCCTGGAAAGCGCGGTCGGCTTTCCGGAACCCCAGGGCTTTTACAAGCCGGGCAGGCCACTGCTCTTTCAAAGGAGGAGGGAGGCAGAGGGCTGATGGATGAGTGAATTTGCAGCTGACACTAGGCCTTGAGACCTATGGGATCATTCTGTGCTGCAGCCAGGCCCTGCCGGCCTGACCAGATGCGGTGAGCCCATCCTGTCTCACTCGGAAAGGGCCAAAATCGGATCTCAACGGGAGTCCGGAGAACACAGCAGGCGTCCTGAAGCTCCCCCTCCTTCGGTGGAAATGGGCTCATGCAGCTCCTGAGGACAGGTCCCCTGGGGTTTTGGGCCTGGGACAGGACGAGACACCCGCGGCCCCCTCTCCCACGCCGCCCCAAACAGGTCCCAGGATCCAGCCGCTGCCGTGGCAGCAGGAGGAGCATCATGGCCGCCGCGCGGCGGTGGCGATATTTAAAGGGGACACAGCCTATCTGTCAGGAGTGGAGCGCGAATCGGCTCAGCCAATGCGCATGCGCGAGTCGCGAACCGTTTCTCCCGTCACAGTGGTTCCCAAGATTGTCGTAGAAACCAGGCCCCGAGGCTTGGCAGAGCAGGAGCCCTCCGTGGCAGTGCTTGGGTATCGAGGCTCTGAGGCTAAGGCCTCACCTCGCCACGGGGTGGAAGGGAACGTCTCCGGATGCCAGGAGTCGCAAAGGGCCGACCATGATGATGAAACCCCAGGCAGAGTCGGGGGAAGCAGCACGGGATCCCAGCCTCAGGCCTGCACGGACGGTGTTGGTTGGGGTGAGTCTCCCCAAAAGTCGTGCCGCCGTCCGTGATCTCAAGGACGGGTCTTCCTGCGTGCCTCTGGGCTGCTCTCCTCTGCTGTATGACTGTGAGTGTGTGTGTGTGTGTGTGTGTGTGTGTGTAGGTGTCTGTGTATGTGTCTCCCATTCTCTCTTCTCTGTCTGTCTCTCAGTCTCTGTGTGTTTCCTTCCCACTATCTGTGGGTTTGTGCCAGCCGAAGTTGCGTCAGGGCTACCGGGTCGGTGGAGGATTGGGGATGATGCGAATTTTGCAGAACCCTCTTTGCTCCTCTGGTAGGCATTTGAAAACGTGGCTTGGGCAGGCACAGGCGGCCCCCCCAACCCCCGGGTCCCAGGTGTTCTTTGATATTCCTTGGCATTGATGGAAACGTCAGCCGTTTCCCCCTTCCACTGGCACATACCTGGACATGATGCTTTGTTTGGCCGTCACCCCGTATGCCTCCAGTGACACATATTAACACCAACTGCTGTGGGATTGGCCAGTGCCACGCGTGGTCACATGGTCACCCCCTCGGATTCGCCTCTGTTCCTCATTGCAGGTGTCCTGGAAAGCGCGGTCGGCTTTCCGGAACCCCAGGGCTTTTACAAGCCGGGCAGGCCACTGCTCTTTCAAAGGAGGAGGGAGGCAGAGGGCTGATGGATGAGTGAATTTGCAGCTGACACTAGGCCTTGAGACCTATGGGATCATTCTGTGCTGCAGCCAGGCCCTGCCGGCCTGACCAGTTGCGGTGAGCCCATCCTGTCTCACTCGGAAAGGGCCAAAATCGGATCTCAACGGGAGTCCGGAGAACACAGCAGGCGTCCTGAAGCTCCCCCTCCTTCGGTGGAAATGGGCTCATGCAGCTCCTGAGGACAGGTCCCCTGGGGTTTTGGGCCTGGGACAGGACGAGACACCCGCGGCCCCCTCTCCCACGCCGCCCCAAACAGGTCCCAGGATCCAGCCGCTGCCGTGGCAGCAGGAGGAGCATCATGGCCGCCGCACGGCGGTGGCGATATTTAAAGGGGACACAGCCTATCTGTCAGGAGTGGAGCGCGAATCGGCTAAGCCAATGCGCATGCGCGAGTCGCGAACCGTTTCTCCCGTCACAGCGGTTCCCAAGATTGTCGTAGAAACCAGGCCCCGAGGCTTGGCAGAGCAGGAGCCCTCCGTGGCAGTGCTTGGGTATCGAGGCTCTGAGGCTAAGGCCTCACCTCGCCACGGGGTGGAAGGGAACGTCTCCGGATGCCAGGAGTCGCAAAGGGCTGACCATGATGATGAAACCCCAGGCAGAGTCGGGGGAAGCAGCACGGGATCCCAGCCTCAGGCCTGCACGGACGGTGTTGGTTAGGGTGAGTCTCCCCAAAAGTCGTGCCGCCGTCCGTGATCTCAAGGACGCGTCTTCCTGCGTGCCCCTGGGCTGCTCTCCTCTGCTGTATGACTGTGAGTGTGTGTGTGTGTGTGTGTGTGTGTGTGTGTAGGTGTCTGTGTATGTGTCTCCCATTCTCTCTTCTCTGTCTGTCTCTCAGTCTCTGTGTGTTTCCTTCCCACTATCTGTGGGTTTGTGCCAGCCGAAGTTGCGTCAGGGCTACCGGGTCGGTGGAGGATTGGGGATGATGCGAATTTTGCAGAACCCTCTTTGCTCCTCTGGTAGGCATTTGAAAACGTGGCTTGGGCAGGCACAGGCGGCCCCCCCAACCCCCGGGTCCCAGGTGTTCTTTGATATTCCTTGGCATTGATGGAAACGTCAGCCGTTTCCCCCTTCCACTGGCACATACCTGGACATGATGCTTTGTTTGGCCGTCACCCCGTATGCCTCCAGTGACACATATTAACACCAACTGCTGTGGGATTGGCCAGTGCCACGCGTGGTCACATGGTCACCCCCTCGGATTCGCCGCTGTTCCTCATTGCAGGTGTCCTGGAAAGCGCGGTCGGCTTTCCGGAACCCCAGGGCTTTTACAAGCCGGGCAGGCCACTGCTCTTTCAAAGGAGGAGGGAGGCAGAGGGCTGATGGATGAGTGAATTTGCAGCTGACACTAGGCCTTGAGACCTATGGGATCATTCTGTGCTGCAGCCAGGCCCTGCCGGCCTGACCAGATGCGGTGAGCCCATCCTGTCTCACTCGGAAAGGGCCAAAATCGGATCTCAACGGGAGTCCGGAGAACACAGCAGGCGTCCTGAAGCTCCCCCTCCTTCGGTGGAAATGGGCTCATGCAGCTCCTGAGGACAGGTCCCCTGGGGTTTTGGGCCTGGGACAGGACGAGACACCCGCGGCCCCCTCTCCCACGCCGCCCCAAACAGGTCCCAGGATCCAGCCGCTGCCGTGGCAGCAGGAGGAGCATCATGGCCGCCGCGCGGCGGTGGCGATATTTAAAGGGGACACAGCCTATCTGTCAGGAGTGGAGCGTGAATCGGCTCAGCCAATGCGCATGCGCGAGTCGCGAACCGTTTCTCCCGTCACAGTGGTTCCCAAGATTGTCGTAGAAACCAGGCCCCGAGGCTTGGCAGAGCAGGAGCCCTCCGTGGCAGTGCTTGGGTATCGAGGCTCTGAGGCTAAGGCCTCACCTCACCACGGGGTGGAAGGGAACGTCTCCGGATGCCAGGAGTCGCAAAGGGCCGACCATGATGATGAAACCCCAGGCAGAGTCGGGGGAAGCAGCACGGGATCCCAGCCTCAGGCCTGCACGGACGGTGTTGGTTGGGTGGAGTCTCCCCAAAAGTCGTGCCGCCGTCCGTGATCTCAAGGACGGGTCTTCCTGCGTGCCCCTGGGCTGCTCTCCTCTGCTGTATGACTGTGAGTGTGTGTGTGTGTGTGTGTGTGTGTAGGTGTCTGTGTATGTGTCTCCCATTCTCTCTTCTCTGTCTGTCTCTCAGTCTCTGTGTGTTTCCTTCCCACTATCTGTGGGTTTGTGCCAGCCGAAGTTGCGTCAGGGCTACCGGGTCGGTGGAGGATTGGGGATGATGCGAATTTTGCAGAACCCTCTTTGCTCCTCTGGTAGGCATTTGAAAACGTGGCTTGGGCAGGCACAGGCGGCCCCCCCAACCCCCGGGTCCCAGGTGTTCTTTGATATTCCTTGGCATTGATGGAAACGTCAGCCGTTTCCCCCTTCCACTGGCACATACCTGGACATGATGCTTTGTTTGGCCGTCACCCCGTATGCCTCCAGTGACACATATTAACACCAACTGCTGTGGGATTGGCCAGTGCCACGCGTGGTCACATGGTCACCCCCTCGGATTCGCCGCTGTTCCTCATTGCAGGTGTCCTGGAAAGCGCGGTCGGCTTTCCGGAACCCCAGGGCTTTTACAAGCCGGGCAGGCCACTGCTCTTTCAAAGGAGGAGGGAGGCAGAGGGCTGATGGATGAGTGAATTTGCAGCTGACACTAGGCCTTGAGACCTATGGGATCATTCTGTGCTGCAGCCAGGCCCTGCCGGCCTGACCAGATGCGGTGAGCCCATCCTGTCTCACTCGGAAAGGGCCAAAATCGGATCTCAACGGGAGTCCGGAGAACACAGCAGGCGTCCTGAAGCTCCCCCTCCTTCGGTGGAAATGGGCTCATGCAGCTCCTGAGGACAGGTCCCCTGGGGTTTTGGGCCTGGGACAGGACGAGACACCCGCGGCCCCCTCTCCCACGCCGCCCCAAACAGGTCCCAGGATCCAGCCGCTGCCGTGGCAGCAGGAGGAGCATCATGGCCGCCGCGCGGCGGTGGCGATATTTAAAGGGGACACAGCCTATCTGTCAGGAGTGGAGCGCGAATCGGCTCAGCCAATGCGCATGCGCGAGTCGCGAACCGTTTCTCCCGTCACAGTGGTTCCCAAGATTGTCGTAGAAACCAGGCCCCGAGGCTTGGCAGAGCAGGAGCCCTCCGTGGCAGTGCTTGGGTATCGTGGCTCTGAGGCTAAGGCCTCACCTCACCACGGGGTGGAAGGGAACGTCTCCGGATGCCAGGAGTCGCAAAGGGCCGACCATGATGATGAAACCCCAGGCAGAGTCGGGGGAAGCAGCACGGGATCCCAGCCTCAGGCCTGCACGGACGGTGTTGGTTGGGGGGAGTCTCCCCAAAAGTCGTGCCGCCGTCCGTGATCTCAAGGACGGGTCTTCCTGCGTGCCCCTGGGCTGCTCTCCTCTGCTGTATGACTGTGAGTGTGTGTGTGTGTGTGTGTGTGTGTGTAGGTGTCTGTGTATGTGTCTCCCATTCTCTCTTCTCTGTCTGTCTCTCAGTCTCTGTGTGTTTCCTTCCCACTATCTGTGGGTTTGTGCCAGCCGAAGTTGCGTCAGGGCTACCGGGTCGGTGGAGGATTGGGGATGATGCGAATTTTGCAGAACCCTCTTTGCTCCTCTGGTAGGCATTTGAAAACGTGGCTTGGGCAGGCACAGGCGGCCCCCCCAACCCCCGGGTCCCAGGTGTTCTTTGATATTCCTTGGCATTGATGGAAACGTCAGCCGTTTCCCCCTTCCACTGGCACATACCTGGACATGATGCTTTGTTTGGCCGTCACCCCGTATGCCTCCAGTGACACATATTAACACCAACTGCTGTGGGATTGGCCAGTGCCACGCGTGGTCACATGGTCACCCCCTCGGATTCGCCTCTGTTCCTCATTGCAGGTGTCCTGGAAAGCGCGGTCGGCTTTCCGGAACCCCAGGGCTTTTACAAGCCGGGCAGGCCACTGCTCTTTCAAAGGAGGAGGGAGGCAGAGGGCTGATGGATGAGTGAATTTGCAGCTGACACTAGGCCTTGAGACCTATGGGATCATTCTGTGCTGCAGCCAGGCCCTGCCGGCCTGACCAGATGCGGTGAGCCCATCCTGTCTCACTCGGAAAGGGCCAAAATCGGATCTCAACGGGAGTCCGGAGAACACAGCAGGCGTCCTGAAGCTCCCCCTCCTTCGGTGGAAATGGGCTCATGCAGCTCCTGAGGACAGGTCCCCTGGGGTTTTGGGCCTGGGACAGGACGAGACACCCGCGGCCCCCTCTCCCACGCCGCCCCAAACAGGTCCCAGGATCCAGCCGCTGCCGTGGCAGCAGGAGGAGCATCATGGCCGCCGCGCGGCGGTGGCGATATTTAAAGGGGACACAGCCTATCTGTCAGGAGTGGAGCGCGAATCGGCTCAGCCAATGCGCATGCGCGAGTCGCGAACCGTTTCTCCCGTCACAGTGGTTCCCAAGATTGTCGTAGAAACCAGGCCCCGAGGCTTGGCAGAGCAGGAGCCCTCCGTGGCAGTGCTTGGGTATCGAGGCTCTGAGGCTAAGGCCTCACCTCACCACGGGGTGGAAGGGAACGTCTCCGGATGCCAGGAGTCGCAAAGGGCCGACCATGATGATGAAACCCCAGGCAGAGTCGGGGGAAGCAGCACGGGATCCCAGCCTCAGGTCTGCACGGACGGTGTTGGTTGGGGTGAGTCTCCCCAAAAGTCGTGCCGCCGTCCGTGATCTCAAGGACGGGTCTTCCTGCGTGCCCCTGGGCTGCTCTCCTCTGCTGTGTGACTGTGAGTGTGTGTGTGTGTGTGTGTGTGTGTAGGTGTCTGTGTATGTGTCTCCCATTCTCTCTTCTCTGTCTGTCTCTCAGTCTCTGTGTGTTTCCTTCCCACTATCTGTGGGTTTGTGCCAGCCGAAGTTGCGTCAGGGCTACCAGGTCGGTGGAGGATTGGGGATGATGCGAATTTTGCAGAACCCTCTTTGCTCCTCTGGTAGGCATTTGAAAACGTGGCTTGGGCAGGCACAGGCGGCCCCCCCAACCCCCGGGTCCCAGGTGTTCTTTGATATTCCTTGGCATTGATGGAAACGTCAGCCGTTTCCCCCTTCCACTGGCACATACCTGGACATGATGCTTTGTTTGGCCGTCACCCCGTATGCCTCCAGTGACACATATTAACACCAACTGCTGTGGGATTGGCCAGTGCCACGCGTGGTCACATGGTCACCCCCTCGGATTCGCCTCTGTTCCTCATTGCAGGTGTCCTGGAAAGCGCGGTCGGCTTTCCGGAACCCCAGGGCTTATACAAGCCGGGCAGGCCACTGCTCTTTCAAAGGAGGAGGGAGGCAGAGGGCTGATGGATGAGTGAATTTGCAGCTGACACTAGGCCTTGAGACCTATGGGATCATTCTGTGCTGCAGCCAGGCCCTGCCGGCCTGACCAGATGCGGTGAGCCCATCCTGTCTCACTCGGAAAGGGCCAAAATCGGATGTCAACGGGAGTCCGGAGAACACAGCAGGCGTCCTGAAGCTCCCCCTCCTTCGGTGGAAATGGGCTCATGCAGCTCCTGAGGACAGGTCCCCTGGGGTTTTGGGCCTGGGACAGGACGAGACACCCGCGGCCCCCTCTCCCACGCCGCCCCAAACAGGTCCCAGGATCCAGCTGCTGCCGTGGCAGCAGGAGGAGCATCATGGCCGCCGCGCGGCGGTGGCGATATTTAAAGGGGACACAGCCTATCTGTCAGGAGTGGAGCGCGAATCGGCTCAGCCAATGCGAATGCGCGAGTCGCGAACCGTTTCTCCCGCCACAGTGGTTCCCAAGATTGTCGTAGAAACCAGGCCCCGAGGCTTGGCAGAGCAGGAGCCCTCCGTGGCAGTGCTTGGGTATCGAGGCTCTGAGGCTAAGGCCTCACCTCGCCACGGGGTGGAAGGGAACGTCTCCGGATGCCAGGAGTCGCAAAGGGCCGACCATGATGATGAAACCCCAGGCAGAGTCGGGGGAAGCAGCACGGGATCCCAGCCTCAGGCCTGCACGGACGGTGTTGGTTGGGGTGAGTCTCCCCAAAAGTCGTGCCGCCGTCCGTGATCTCAAGGACGGGTCTTCCTGCGTGCCCCTGGGCTGCTCTCCTCTGCTGTATGACTGTGAGTGTGTGTGTGTGTGTGTGTGTGTGTGTGTGTGTAGGTGTCTGTGTATGTGTCTCCCATTCTCTCTTCTCTGTCTGTCTCTCAGTCTCTGTGTGTTTCCTTCCCACTATCTGTGGGTTTGTGCCAGCCGAAGTTGCGTCAGGGCTACCGGGTCGGTGGAGGATTGGGGATGATGCGAATTTTGCAGAACCCTCTTTGCTCCTCTGGTAGGCATTTGAAAACGTGGCTTGGGCAGGCACAGGCGGCCCCCCCAACCCCCGGGTCCCAGGTGTTCTTTGATATTCCTTGGCATTGATGGAAACGTCAGCCGTTTCCCCCTTCCACTGGCACATACCTGGACATGATGCTTTGTTTGGCCGTCACCCCGTATGCCTCCAGTGACACATATTAACACCAACTGCTGTGGGATTGGCCAGTGCCACGCGTGGTCACATGGTCACCCCCTCGGATTCGCCGCTGTTCCTCATTGCAGGTGTCCTGGAAAGCGCGGTCGGCTTTCCGGAACCCCAGGGCTTTTACAAGCCGGGCAGGCCACTGCTCTTTCAAAGGAGGAGGGAGGCAGAGGGCTGATGGATGAGTGAATTTGCAGCTGACACTAGGCCTTGAGACCTATGGGATCATTCTGTGCTGCAGCCAGGCCCTGCCGGCCTGACCAGATGCGGTGAGCCCATCCTGTCTCACTCGGAAAGGGCCAAAATCGGATCTCAACGGGAGTCCGGAGAACACAGCAGGCGTCCTGAAGCTCCCCCTCCTTCGGTGGAAATGGGCTCATGCAGCTCCTGAGGACAGGTCCCCTGGGGTTTTGGGCCTGGGACAGGACGAGACACCCGCGGCCCCCTCTCCCACGCCGCCCCAAACAGGTCCCAGGATCCAGCCGCTGCCGTGGCAGCAGGAGGAGCATCATGGCCGCCGCGCGGCGGTGGCGATATTTAAAGGGGACACAGCCTATCTGTCAGGAGTGGAGCGCGAATCGGCTCAGCCAATGCGCATGCGCGAGTCGCGAACCGTTTCTCCCGTCACAGTGGTTCCCAAGATTGTCGTAGAAACCAGGCCCCGAGGCTTGGCAGAGCAGGAGCCCTCCGTGGCAGTGCTTGGGTATCGAGGCTCTGAGGCTAAGGCCTCACCTCGCCACGGGGTGGAAGGGAACGTCTCCGGATGCCAGGAGTCGCGAAGGGCTGACCATGATGATGAAACCCCAGGCAGAGTCGGGGGAAGCAGCACGGGATCCCAGCCTCAGGCCTGCACGGACGGTGTTGGTTGGGGTGAGTCTCCCCAAAAGTCGTGCCGCCGTCCGTGATCTCAAGGACGGGTCTTCCTGCGTGCCTCTGGGCTGCTCTCCTCTGCTGTATGACTGTGAGTGTGTGTGTGTGTGTGTGTGTGTGTGTAGGTGTCTGTGTATGTGTCTCCCATTCTCTCTTCTCTGTCTGTCTCTCAGTCTCTGTGTGTTTCCTTCCCACTATCTGTGGGTTTGTGCCAGCCGAAGTTGCGTCAGGGCTACCGGGTCGGTGGAGGATTGGGGATGATGCGAATTTTGCAGAACCCTCTTTGCTCCTCTGGTAGGCATTTGAAAACGTGGCTTGGGCAGGCACAGGCGGCCCCCCCAACCCCCGGGTCCCAGGTGTTCTTTGATATTCCTTGGCATTGATGGAAACGTCAGCCGTTTCCCCCTTCCACTGGCACATACCTGGACATGATGCTTTGTTTGGCCGTCACCCCGTATGCCTCCAGTGACACATATTAACACCAACTGCTGTGGGATTGGCCAGTGCCACGCGTGGTCACATGGTCAACCCCTCGGATTCGCCTCTGTTCCTCATTGCAGGTGTCCTGGAAAGCGCGGTCGGCTTTCCGGAACCCCAGGGCTTTTACAAGCCGGGCAGGCCACTGCTCTTTCAAAGGAGGAGGGAGGCAGAGGGCTGATGGATGAGTGAATTTGCAGCTGACACTAGGCCTTGAGACCTATGGGATCATTCTGTGCTGCAGCCAGGCCCTGCCGGCCTGACCAGATGCGGTGAGCCCATCCTGTCTCACTCGGAAAGGGCCAAAATCGGATCTCAACGGGAGTCCGGAGAACACAGCAGGCGTCCTGAAGCTCCCCCTCCTTCGGTGGAAGTGGGCTCATGCAGCTCCTGAGGACAGGTCCCCTGGGGTTTTGGGCCTGGGACAGGACGAGACACCCGCGGCCCCCTCTCCCACGCCGCCCCAAACAGGTCCCAGGATCCAGCCGCTGCCGTGGCAGCAGGAGGAGCATCATGGCCGCCGCGCGGCGGTGGCGATATTTAAAGGGGACACAGCCTATCTCTCAGGAGTGGAGCGCGAATCGGCTCAGCCAATGCGCATGCGCGAGTCGCGAACCGTTTCTCCCGTCACAGTGGTTCCCAAGATTGTCGTAGAAACCAGGCCCCGAGGCTTGGCAGAGCAGGAGCCCTCCGTGGCAGTGCTTGGGTATCGAGGCTCTGAGGCTAAGGCCTCACCTCACCACGGGGTGGAAGGGAACGTCTCCGGATGCCAGGAGTCGCAAAGGGCCGACCATGATGATGAAACCCCAGGCAGAGTCGGGGGAAGCAGCACGGGATCCCAGCCTCAGGCCTGCACGGACGGTGTTGGTTGGGGGGAGTCTCCCCAAAAGTCGTGCCGCCGTCCGTGATCTCAAGGACGGGTCTTCCTGCGTGCCCCTGGGCTGCTCTCCTCTGCTGTAGGACTGTGAGTGTGTGTGTGTGTGTGTGTGTGTGTGTAGGTGTCTGTGTATGTGTCTCCCATTCTCTCTTCTCTGTCTGTCTCTCAGTCTCTGTGTGTTTCCTTCCCACTATCTGTGGGTTTGTGCCAGCCGAAGTTGCGTCAGGGCTACCGGGTCGGTGGAGGATTGGGGATGATGCGAATTTTGTAGAACCCTCTTTGCTCCTCTGGTAGGCATTTGAAAACGTGGCTTGGGCAGGCACAGGCGGCCCCCCCAACCCCCGGGTCCCAGGTGTTCTTTGATATTCCTTGGCATTGATGGAAACGTCAGCCGTTTCCCCCTTCCACTGGCACATACCTGGACATGATGCTTTGTTTGGCCGTCACCCCGTATGCCTCCAGTGACACATATTAACACCAACTGCTGTGGGATTGGCCAGTGCCACGCGTGGTCACATGGTCACCCCCTCGGATTCGCCTCTGTTCCTCATTGCAGGTGTCCTGGAAAGCGCGGTCGGCTTTCCGGAACCCCAGGGCTTTTACAAGCCGGGCAGGCCACTGCTCTTTCAAAGGAGGAGGGAGGCAGAGGGCTGATGGATGAGTGAATTTGCAGCTGACACTAGGCCTTGAGACCTATGGGATCATTCTGTGCTGCAGCCAGGCCCTGCCGGCCTGACCAGTTGCGGTGAGCCCATCCTGTCTCACTCGGAAAGGGCCAAAATCGGATCTCAACGGGAGTCCGGAGAACACAGCAGGCGTCCTGAAGCTCCCCCTCCTTCGGTGGAAATGGGCTCATGCAGCTCCTGAGGACAGGTCCCCTGGGGTTTTGGGCCTGGGACAGGACGAGACACCCGCGGCCCCCTCTCCCACGCCGCCCCAAACAGGTCCCAGGATCCAGCCGCTGCCGTGGCAGCAGGAGGAGCATCATGGCCGCCGCGCGGCGGTGGCGATATTTAAAGGGGACACAGCCTATCTGTCAGGAGTGGAGCGCGAATCGGCTCAGCCAATGCGCATGCGCGAGTCGCGAACCGTTTCTCCCGTCACAGCGGTTCCCAAGATTGTCGTAGAAACCAGGCCCCGAGGCTTGGCAGAGCAGGAGCCCTCCGTGGCAGTGCTTGGGTATCGAGGCTCTGAGGCTAAGGCCTCACCTCGCCACGGGGTGGAAGGGAACGTCTCCGGATGCCAGGAGTCGCAAAGGGCTGACCATGATGATGAAACCCCAGGCAGAGTCGGGGGAAGCAGCACGGGATCCCAGCCTCAGGCCTGCACGGACGGTGTTGGTTGGGGTGAGTCTCCCCAAAAGTCGTGCCGCCGTCCGTGATCTCAAGGACGCGTCTTCCTGCGTGCCCCTGGGCTGCTCTCCTCTGCTGTATGACTGTGAGTGTGTGTGTGTGTGTGTGTGTGTGTGTGTGTGTAGGTGTCTGTGTATGTGTCTCCCATTCTCTCTTCTCTGTCTGTCTCTCAGTCTCTGTGTGTTTCCTTCCCACTATCTGTGGGTTTGTGCCAGCCGAAGTTGCGTCAGGGCTACCGGGTCGGTGGAGGATTGGGGATGATGCGAATTTTGCAGAACCCTCTTTGCTCCTCTGGTAGGCATTTGAAAACGTGGCTTGGGCAGGCACAGGCGGCCCCCCCAACCCCCGGGTCCCAGGTGTTCTTTGATATTCCTTGGCATTGATGGAAACGTCAGCCGTTTCCCCCTTCCACTGGCACATACCTGGACATGATGCTTTGTTTGGCCGTCACCCCGTATGCCTCCAGTGACACATATTAACACCAACTGCTGTGGGATTGGCCAGTGCCACGCGTGGTCACATGGTCACCCCCTCGGATTCGCCGCTGTTCCTCATTGCAGGTGTCCTGGAAAGCGCGGTCGGCTTTCCGGAACCCCAGGGCTTTTACAAGCCGGGCAGGCCACTGCTCTTTCAAAGGAGGAGGGAGGCAGAGGGCTGATGGATGAGTGAATTTGCAGCTGACACTAGGCCTTGAGACCTATGGGATCATTCTGTGCTGCAGCCAGGCCCTGCCGGCCTGACCAGATGCGGTGAGCCCATCCTGTCTCACTCGGAAAGGGCCAAAATCGGATCTCAACGGGAGTCCGGAGAACACAGCAGGCGTCCTGAAGCTCCCCCTCCTTCGGTGGAAATGGGCTCATGCAGCTCCTGAGGACAGGTCCCCTGGGGTTTTGGGCCTGGGACAGGACGAGACACCCGCGGCCCCCTCTCCCACGCCGCCCCAAACAGGTCCCAGGATCCAGCCGCTGCCGTGGCAGCAGAAGGAGCATCATGGCCGCCGCGCGGCGGTGGCGATATTTAAAGGGGACACAGCCTATCTGTCAGGAGTGGAGCGCGAATCGGCTCAGCCAATGCGCATGCGCGAGTCGCGAACCGTTTCTCCCGTCACAGTGGTTCCCAAGATTGTCGTAGAAACCAGGCCCCGAGGCTTGGCAGAGCAGGAGCCCTCCGTGGCAGTGCTTGGGTATCGAGGCTCTGAGGCTAAGGCCTCACCTCGCCACGGGGTGGAAGGGAACGTCTCCGGATGCCAGGAGTCGCAAAGGGCCGACCATGATGATGAAACCCCAGGCAGAGTCGGGGGAAGCAGCACGGGATCCCAGCCTCAGGCCTGCACGGACGGTGTTGGTTGGGGTGAGTCTCCCCAAAAGTCGTGCCGCCGTCCGTGATCTCAAGGACGGGTCTTCCTGCGTGCCTCTGGGCTGCTCTCCTCTGCTGTATGACTGTGAGTGTGTGTGTGTGTGTGTGTGTGTGTGTGTAGGTGTCTGTGTATGTGTCTCCCATTCTCTCTTCTCTGTCTGTCTCTCAGTCTCTGTGTGTTTCCTTCCCACTATCTGTGGGTTTGTGCCAGCCGAAGTTGCGTCAGGGCTACCGGGTCGGTGGAGGATTGGGGATGATGCGAATTTTGCAGAACCCTCTTTGCTCCTCTGGTAGGCATTTGAAAACGTGGCTTGGGCAGGCACAGGCGGCCCCCCCAACCCCCGGGTCCCAGGTGTTCTTTGATATTCCTTGGCATTGATGGAAACGTCAGCCGTTTCCCCCTTCCACTGGCACATACCTGGACATGATGCTTTGTTTGGCCGTCACCCCGTATGCCTCCAGTGACACATATTAACACCAACTGCTGTGGGATTGGCCAGTGCCACGCGTGGTCACATGGTCACCCCCTCGGATTCGCCTCTGTTCCTCATTGCAGGTGTCCTGGAAAGCGCGGTCGGCTTTCCGGAACCCCAGGGCTTTTACAAGCCGGGCAGGCCACTGCTCTTTCAAAGGAGGAGGGAGGCAGAGGGCTGATGGATGAGTGAATTTGCAGCTGACACTAGGCCTTGAGACCTATGGGATCATTCTGTGCTGCAGCCAGGCCCTGCCGGCCTGACCAGATGCGGTGAGCCCATCCTGTCTCACTCGGAAAGGGCCAAAATCGGATGTCAACGGGAGTCCGGAGAACACAGCAGGCGTCCTGAAGCTCCCCCTCCTTCGGTGGAAATGGGCTCATGCAGCTCCTGAGGACAGGTCCCCTGGGGTTTTGGGCCTGGGACAGGACGAGACACCCGCGGCCCCCTCTCCCACGCCGCCCCAAACAGGTCCCAGGATCCAGCTGCTGCCGTGGCAGCAGGAGGAGCATCATGGCCGCCGCGCGGCGGTGGCGATATTTAAAGGGGACACAGCCTATCTGTCAGGAGTGGAGCGCGAATCGGCTCAGCCAATGCGAATGCGCGAGTCGCGAACCGTTTCTCCCGTCACAGTGGTTCCCAAGATTGTCGTAGAAACCAGGCCCCGAGGCTTGGCAGAGCAGGAGCCCTCCGTGGCAGTGCTTGGGTATCGAGGCTCTGAGGCTAAGGCCTCACCTCGCCACGGGGTGGAAGGGAATGTCTCCGGATGCCAGGAGTCGCAAAGGGCCGACCATGATGATGAAACCCCAGGCAGAGTCGGGGGAAGCAGCACGGGATCCCAGCCTCAGGCCTGCACGGACGGTGTTGGTTGGGGTGAGTCTCCCCAAAAGTCGTGCCGCCGTCCGTGATCTCAAGGACGGGTCTTCCTGCGTGCCCCTGGGCTGCTCTCCTCTGCTGTATGACTGTGAGTGTGTGTGTGTGTGTGTGTGTGTGTGTGTGTGTGTAGGTGTCTGTGTATGTGTCTCCCATTCTCTCTTCTCTGTCTGTCTCTCAGTCTCTGTGTGTTTCCTTCCCACTATCTGTGGGTTTGTGCCAGCCGAAGTTGCGTCAGGGCTACCGGGTCGGTGGAGGATTGGGGATGATGCGAATTTTGCAGAACCCTCTTTGCTCCTCTGGTAGGCATTTGAAAACGTGGCTTGGGCAGGCACAGGCGGCCCCCCCAACCCCCGGGTCCCAGGTGTTCTTTGATATTCCTTGGCATTGATGGAAACGTCAGCCGTTTCCCCCTTCCACTGGCACATACCTGGACATGATGCTTTGTTTGGCCGTCACCCCGTATGCCTCCAGTGACACATATTAACACCAACTGCTGTGGGATTGGCCAGTGCCACGCGTGGTCACATGGTCACCCCCTCGGATTCGCCTCTGTTCCTCATTGCAGGTGTCCTGGAAAGCGCGGTCGGCTTTCCGGAACCCCAGGGCTTTTACAAGCCGGGCAGGCCACTGCTCTTTCAAAGGAGGAGGGAGGCAGAGGGCTGATGGATGAGTGAATTTGCAGCTGACACTAGGCCTTGAGACCTATGGGATCATTCTGTGCTGCAGCCAGGCCCTGCCGGCCTGACCAGATGCGGTGAGCCCATCCTGTCTCACTCGGAAAGGGCCAAAATCGGATCTCAACGGGAGTCCGGAGAACACGGCAGGCGTCCTGAAGCTCCCCCTCCTTCGGTGGAAGTGGGCTCATGCAGCTCCTGAGGACAGGTCCCCTGGGGTTTTGGGCCTGGGACAGGACGAGACACCCGCGGCCCCCTCTCCCACGCCGCCCCAAACAGGTCCCAGGATCCAGCCGCTGCCGTGGCAGCAGGAGGAGCATCATAGCAGCCGCGCGGCGGTGGCGATATTTAAAGGGGACACAGCCTATCTGTCAGGAGTGGAGCGCGAATCGGCTCAGCCAATGCGCATGCGCGAGTCGCGAACCGTTTCTCCCGTCACAGTGGTTCCCAAGATTGTCGTAGAAACCAGGCCCCGAGGCTTGGCAGAGCAGGAGCCCTCCGTGGCAGTGCTTGGGTATCGAGGCTCTGAGGCTAAGGCCTCACCTCGCCATGGGGTGGAAGGGAACGTCTCCGGATGCCAGGAGTCGCAAAGGGCCGACCATGATGATGAAACCCCAGGCAGAGTCGGGGGAAGCAGCACGGGATCCCAGCCTCAGGCCTGCACGGACGGTGTTGGTTGGGGTGAGTCTCCCCAAAAGTCGTGCCGCCGTCCGTGATCTCAAGGACGGGTCTTCCTGCGTGCCCCTGGGCTGCTCTCCTCTGCTGTATGACTGTGAGTGTGTGTGTGTGTGTGTGTGTGTGTGTGTAGGTGTCTGTGTATGTGTCTCCCATTCTCTCTTCTCTGTCTGTCTCTCAGTCTCTGTGTGTTTCCTTCCCACTATCTGTGGGTTTGTGCCAGCCGAAGTTGCGTCAGGGCTACCGGGTCGGTGGAGGATTGGGGATGATGCGAATTTTGCAGAACCCTCTTTGCTCCTCTGGTAGGCATTTGAAAACGTGGCTTGGGCAGGCACAGGCGGCCCCCCCAACCCCCGGGTCCCAGGTGTTCTTTGATATTCCTTGGCATTGATGGAAACGTCAGCCGTTTCCCCCTTCCACTGGCACATACCTGGACATGATGCTTTGTTTGGCCGTCACCCCGTATGCCTCCAGTGACACATATTAACACCAACTGCTGTGGGATTGGCCAGTGCCACGCGTGGTCACATGGTCACCCCCTCGGATTCGCCTGTGTTCCTCATTGCAGGTGTCCTGGAAAGCGCGGTAGGCTTTCCGGAACCCCAGGGCTTTTACAAGCCGGGCAGGCCACTGCTCTTTCAAAGGAGGAGGGAGGCAGAGGGCTGATGGATGAGTGAATTTGCAGCTGACACTAGGCCTTGAGACCTATGGGATCATTCTGGGCTGCAGCCAGGCCCTGCCGGCCTGACCAGATGCGGTGAGCCCATCCTGTCTCACTCGGAAAGGGCCAAAATCGGATCTCAACGGGAGTCCGGAGAACACAGCAGGCGTCCTGAAGCTCCCCCTCCTTCGGTGGAAATGGGCTCATGCAGCTCCTGAGGACAGGTCCCCTGGGGTTTTGGGCCTGGGACAGGACGAGACACCCGCGGCCCCCTCTCCCACGCCGCCCCAAACAGGTCCCAGGATCCAGCCGCTGCCGTGGCAGCAGGAGGAGCATCATAGCCGCCGCGCGGCGGTGGCGACATTTAAAGGGGACACAGCCTATCTGTCAGGAGTGGAGCGCGAATCGGCTCAGCCAATGCGCATGCGCGAGTCGCGAACCGTTTCTCCCGTCACAGCGGTTCCCAAGATTGTCGTAGAAACCAGGCCCCGAGGCTTGGCAGAGCAGGAGCCCTCCGTGGCAGTGCTTGGGTATCGAGGCTCTGAGGCTAAGGCCTCACCTCGCCACGGGGTGGAAGGGAACGTCTCCGGATGCCAGGAGTCGCAAAGGGCTGACCATGATGATGAAACCCCAGGCAGAGTCGGGGGAAGCAGCACGGGATCCCAGCCTCAGGCCTGCACGGACGGTGTTGGTTAGGGTGAGTCTCCCCAAAAGTCGTGCCGCCGTCCGTGATCTCAAGGACGGGTCTTCCTGCGTGCCCCTGGGCTGCTCTCCTCTGCTGTATGACTGTGAGTGTGTGTGTGTGTGTGTGTGTGTGTGTGTGTGTGTGTGTAGGTGTCTGTGTATGTGTCTCCCATTCTCTCTTCTCTGTCTGTCTCTCAGTCTCTGTGTGTTTCCTTCCCACTATCTGTGGGTTTGTGCCAGCCGAAGTTGCGTCAGGGCTACCGGGTCGGTGGAGGATTGGGGATGATGCGAATTTTGCAGAACCCTCTTTGCTCCTCTGGTAGGCATTTGAAAACGTGGCTTGGGCAGGCACAGGCGGCCCCCCCAACCCCCGGGTCCCAGGTGTTCTTTGATATTCCTTGGCATTGATGGAAACGTCAGCCGTTTCCCCCTTCCACTGGCACATACCTGGACATGATGCTTTGTTTGGCCGTCACCCCGTATGCCTCCAGTGACACATATTAACACCAACTGCTGTGGGATTGGCCAGTGCCATGCGTGGTCACATGGTCACCCCCTCGGATTCGCCTCTGTTCCTCATTGCAGGTGTCCTGGAAAGTGCGGTCGGCTTTCCGGAACCCCAGGGCTTTTACAAGCCGGGCAGGCCACTGCTCTTTCAAAGGAGGAGGGAGGCAGAGGGCTGATGGATGAGTGAATTTGCAGCTGACACTAGGCCTTGAGACCTATGGGATCATTCTGTGCTGCAGCCAGGCCCTGCCGGCCTGACCAGATGCGGTGAGCCCATCCTGTCTCACTCGGAAAGGGCCAAAATCGGATGTCAACGGGAGTCCGGAGAACACAGCAGGCGTCCTGAAGCTCCCCCTCCTTCGGTGGAAATGGGCTCATGCAGCTCCTGAGGACAGGTCCCCTGGGGTTTTGGGCCTGGGACAGGACGAGACACCCGCGGCCCCCTCTCCCACGCCGCCCCAAACAGGTCCCAGGATCCAGCTGCTGCCGTGGCAGCAGGAGGAGCATCATGGCCGCCGCGCGGCGGTGGCGATATTTAAAGGGGACACAGCCTATCTGTCAGGAGTGGAGCGCGAATCGGCTCAGCCAATGCGAATGCGCGAGTCGCGAACCGTTTCTCCCGTCACAGTGGTTCCCAAGATTGTCGTAGAAACCAGGCCCCGAGGCTTGGCAGAGCAGGAGCCCTCCGTGGCAGTGCTTGGGTATCGAGGCTCTGAGGCTAAGGCCTCACCTCGCCACGGGGTGGAAGGGAACGTCTCCGGATGCCAGGAGTCGCAAAGGGCCGACCATGATGATGAAACCCCAGGCAGAGTCGGGGGAAGCAGCACGGGATCCCAGCCTCAGGCCTGCACGGACGGTGTTGGTTGGGGTGAGTCTCCCCAAAATTCGTGCCGCCGTCCCTGATCTCAAGGACGGGTCTTCCTGCGTGCCCCTGGGCTGCTCTCCTCTGCTGTATGACTGTGAGTGTGTGTGTGTGTGTGTGTGTGTGTGTGTGTGTGTAGGTGTCTGTGTATGTGTCTCCCATTCTCTCTTCTCTGTCTGTCTCTCAGTCTCTGTGTGTTTCCTTCCCACTATCTGTGGGTTTGTGCCAGCCGAAGTTGCGTCAGGGCTACCGGGTCGGTGGAGGATTGGGGATGATGCGAATTTTACAGAACCCTCTTTGCTCCTCTGGTAGGCATTTGAAAACGTGGCTTGGGCAGGCACAGGCGGCCCCCCCAACCCCCGGGTCCCAGGTGTTCTTTGATATTCCTTGGCATTGATGGAAACGTCAGCCGTTTCCCCCTTCCACTGGCACATACCTGGACATGATGCTTTGTTTGGCCGTCACCCCGTATGCCTCCAGTGACACATATTAACACCAACTGCTGTGGGATTGGCCAGTGCCACGCGTGGTCACATGGTCACCCCCTCGGATTCGCCTCTGTTCCTCATTGCAGGTGTCCTGGAAAGCGCGGTCGGCTTTCCGGAACCCCAGGGCTTTTACAAGCCGGGCAGGCCACTGCTCTTTCAAAGGAGGAGGGAGGCAGAGGGCTGATGGATGAGTGAATTTGCAGCTGACACTAGGCCTTGAGACCTATGGGATCATTCTGTGCTGCAGCCAGGCCCTGCCGGCCTGACCAGTTGCGGTGAGCCCATCCTGTCTCACTCGGAAAGGGCCAAAATCGGATCTCAACGGGAGTCCGGAGAACACAGCAGGCGTCCTGAAGCTCCCCCTCCTTCGGTGGAAATGGGCTCATGCAGCTCCTGAGGACAGGTCCCCTGGGGTTTTGGGCCTGGGACAGGACGAGACACCCGCGGCCCCCTCTCCCACGCCGCCCCAAACAGGTCCCAGGATCCAGCCGCTGCCGTGGCAGCAGGAGGAGCATCATGGCCGCCGCACGGCGGTGGCGATATTTAAAGGGGACACAGCCTATCTGTCAGGAGTGGAGCGCGAATCGGCTCAGCCAATGCGCATGCGCGAGTCGCGAACCGTTTCTCCCGTCACAGCGGTACCCAAGATTGTCGTAGAAACCAGGCCCCGAGGCTTGGCAGAGCAGGAGCCCTCCGTGGCAGTGCTTGGGTATCGAGGCTCTGAGGCTAAGGCCTCACCTCGCCACGGGGTGGAAGGGAACGTCTCCGGATGCCAGGAGTCGCAAAGGGCTGACCATGATGATGAAACCCCAGGCAGAGTCGGGGGAAGCAGCACGGGATCCCAGCCTCAGGCCTGCACGGACGGTGTTTGTTAGGGTGAGTCTCCCCAAAAGTCGTGCCGCCGTCCGTGATCTCAAGGACGCGTCTTCCTGCGTGCCCCTGGGCTGCTCTCCTCTGCTGTATGACTGTGAGTGTGTGTGTGTGTGTGTGTGTGTGTGTGTGTGTAGGTGTCTGTGTATGTGTCTCCCATTCTCTCTTCTCTGTCTGTCTCTCAGTCTCTGTGTGTTTCCTTCCCACTATCTGTGGGTTTGTGCCAGCCGAAGTTGCGTCAGGGCTACCGGGTCGGTGGAGGATTGGGGATGATGCGAATTTTGCAGAACCCTCTTTGCTCCTCTGGTAGGCATTTGAAAACGTGGCTTGGGCAGGCACAGGCGGCCCCCCCAACCCCCGGGTCCCAGGTGTTCTTTGATATTCCTTGGCATTGATGGAAACGTCAGCCGTTTCCCCCTTCCACTGGCACATACCTGGACATGATGCTTTGTTTGGCCGTCACCCCGTATGCCTCCAGTGACACATATTAACACCAACTGCTGTGGGATTGGCCAGTGCCACGCGTGGTCACATGGTCACCCCCTCGGATTCGCCGCTGTTCCTCATTGCAGGTGTCCTGGAAAGCGCGGTCGGCTTTCCGGAACCCCAGGGCTTTTACAAGCCGGGCAGGCCACTGCTCTTTCAAAGGAGGAGGGAGGCAGAGGGCTGATGGATGAGTGAATTTGCAGCTGACACTAGGCCTTGAGACCTATGGGATCATTCTGTGCTGCAGCCAGGCCCTGCCGGCCTGACCAGATGCGGTGAGCCCATCCTGTCTCACTCGGAAAGGGCCAAAATCGGATCTCAACGGGAGTCCGGAGAACACAGCAGGCGTCCTGAAGCTCCCCCTCCTTCGGTGGAAATGGGCTCATGCAGCTCCTGAGGACAGGTCCCCTGGGGTTTTGGGCCTGGGACAGGACGAGACACCCGCGGCCCCCTCTCCCACGCCGCCCCAAACAGGTCCCAGGATCCAGCCGCTGCCGTGGCAGCAGGAGGAGCATCATGGCCGCCGCGCGGCGGTGGCGATATTTAAAGGGGACACAGCCTATCTGTCAGGAGTGGAGCGCGAATCGGCTCAGCCAATGCGCATGCGCGAGTCGCGAACCGTTTCTCCCGTCACAGTGGTTCCCAAGATTGTCGTAGAAACCAGGCCCCGAGGCTTGGCAGAGCAGGAGCCCTCCGTGGCAGTGCTTGGGTATCGAGGCTCTGAGGCTAAGGCCTCACCTCGCCACGGGGTGGAAGGGAACGTCTCCGGATGCCAGGAGTCGCAAAGGGCCGACCATGATGATGAAACCCCAGGCAGAGTCGGGGGAAGCAGCACGGGATCCCAGCCTCAGGCCTGCACGGACGGTGTTGGTTGGGGTGAGTCTCCCCAAAAGTCGTGCCGCCGTCCGTGATCTCAAGGACGGGTCTTCCTGCGTGCCTCTGGGCTGCTCTCCTCTGCTGTATGACTGTGAGTGTGTGTGTGTGTGTGTGTGTGTGTGTGTAGGTGTCTGTGTATGTGTCTCCCATTCTCTCTTCTCTGTCTGTCTCTCAGTCTCTGTGTGTTTCCTTCCCACTATCTGTGGGTTTGTGCCAGCCGAAGTTGCGTCAGGGCTACCGGGTCGGTGGAGGATTGGGGATGATGCGAATTTTGCAGAACCCTCTTTGCTCCTCTGGTAGGCATTTGAAAACGTGGCTTGGGCAGGCACAGGCGGCCCCCCCAACCCCCGGGTCCCAGGTGTTCTTTGATATTCCTTGGCATTGATGGAAACGTCAGCCGTTTCCCCCTTCCACTGGCACATACCTGGACATGATGCTTTGTTTGGCCGTCACACCGTATGCCTCCAGTGACACATATTAACACCAACTGCTGTGGGATTGGCCAGTGCCACGCGTGGTCACATGGTCACCCCCTCGGATTCGCCTCTGTTCCTCATTGCAGGTGTCCTGGAAAGCGCGGTCGGCTTTCCGGAACCCCAGGGCTTTTACAAGCCGGGCAGGCCACTGCTCTTTCAAAGGAGGAGGGAGGCAGAGGGCTGATGGATGAGTGAATTTGCAGCTGACACTAGGCCTTGAGACCTATGGGATCATTCTGTGCTGCAGCCAGGCCCTGCCGGCCTGACCAGTTGCGGTGAGCCCATCCTGTCTCACTCGGAAAGGGCCAAAATCGGATCTCAACGGGAGTCCGGAGAACACAGCAGGCGTCCTGAAGCTCCCCCTCCTTCGGTGGAAATGGGCTCATGCAGCTCCTGAGGACAGGTCCCCTGGGGTTTTGGGCCTGGGACAGGACGAGACACCCGCGGCCCCCTCTCCCACGCCGCCCCAAACAGGTCCCAGGATCCAGCCGCTGCCGTGGCAGCAGGAGGAGCATCATGGCCGCCGCACGGCGGTGGCGATATTTAAAGGGGACACAGCCTATCTGTCAGGAGTGGAGCGCGAATCGGCTAAGCCAATGCGCATGCGCGAGTCGCGAACCGTTTCTCCCGTCACAGCGGTTCCCAAGATTGTCGTAGAAACCAGGCCCCGAGGCTTGGCAGAGCAGGAGCCCTCCGTGGCAGTGCTTGGGTATCGAGGCTCTGAGGCTAAGGCCTCACCTCGCCACGGGGTGGAAGGGAACGTCTCCGGATGCCAGGAGTCGCAAAGGGCTGACCATGATGATGAAACCCCAGGCAGAGTCGGGGGAAGCAGCACGGGATCCCAGCCTCAGGCCTGCACGGACGGTGTTGGTTAGGGTGAGTCTCCCCAAAAGTCGTGCCGCCGTCCGTGATCTCAAGGACGCGTCTTCCTGCGTGCCCCTGGGCTGCTCTCCTCTGCTGTATGACTGTGAGTGTGTGTGTGTGTGTGTGTGTGTGTGTGTGTAGGTGTCTGTGTATGTGTCTCCCATTCTCTCTTCTCTGTCTGTCTCTCAGTCTCTGTGTGTTTCCTTCCCACTATCTGTGGGTTTGTGCCAGCCGAAGTTGCGTCAGGGCTACCGGGTCGGTGGAGGATTGGGGATGATGCGAATTTTGCAGAACCCTCTTTGCTCCTCTGGTAGGCATTTGAAAACGTGGCTTGGGCAGGCACAGGCGGCCCCCCCAACCCCCGGGTCCCAGGTGTTCTTTGATATTCCTTGGCATTGATGGAAACGTCAGCCGTTTCCCCCTTCCACTGGCACATACCTGGACATGATGCTTTGTTTGGCCGTCACCCCGTATGCCTCCAGTGACACATATTAACACCAACTGCTGTGGGATTGGCCAGTGCCACGCGTGGTCACATGGTCACCCCCTCGGATTCGCCGCTGTTCCTCATTGCAGGTGTCCTGGAAAGCGCGGTCGGCTTTCCGGAACCCCAGGGCTTTTACAAGCCGGGCAGGCCACTGCTCTTTCAAAGGAGGAGGGAGGCAGAGGGCTGATGGATGAGTGAATTTGCAGCTGACACTAGGCCTTGAGACCTATGGGATCATTCTGTGCTGCAGCCAGGCCCTGCCGGCCTGACCAGATGCGGTGAGCCCATCCTGTCTCACTCGGAAAGGGCCAAAATCGGATCTCAACGGGAGTCCGGAGAACACAGCAGGCGTCCTGAAGCTCCCCCTCCTTCGGTGGAAATGGGCTCATGCAGCTCCTGAGGACAGGTCCCCTGGGGTTTTGGGCCTGGGACAGGACGAGACACCCGCGGCCCCCTCTCCCACGCCGCCCCAAACAGGTCCCAGGATCCAGCCGCTGCCGTGGCAGCAGGAGGAGCATCATGGCCGCCGCGCGGCGGTGGCGATATTTAAAGGGGACACAGCCTATCTGTCAGGAGTGGAGCGCGAATCGGCTCAGCCAATGCGCATGCGCGAGTCGCGAACCGTTTCTCCCGTCACAGTGGTTCCCAAGATTGTCGTAGAAACCAGGCCCCGAGGCTTGGCAGAGCAGGAGCCCTCCGTGGCAGTGCTTGGGTATCGAGGCTCTGAGGCTAAGGCCTCACCTCACCACGGGGTGGAAGGGAACGTCTCCGGATGCCAGGAGTCGCAAAGGGCCGACCATGATGATGAAACCCCAGGCAGAGTCGGGGGAAGCAGCACGGGATCCCAGCCTCAGGCCTGCACGGACGGTGTTGGTTGGGGGGAGTCTCCCCAAAAGTCGTGCCGCCGTCCGTGATCTCAAGGACGGGTCTTCCTGCGTGCCCCTGGGCTGCTCTCCTCTGCTGTATGACTGTGAGTGTGTGTGTGTGTGTGTGTGTGTGTAGGTGTCTGTGTATGTGTCTCCCATTCTCTCTTCTCTGTCTGTCTCTCAGTCTCTGTGTGTTTCCTTCCCACTATCTGTGGGTTTGTGCCAGCCGAAGTTGCGTCAGGGCTACCGGGTCGGTGGAGGATTGGGGATGATGCGAATTTTGCAGAACCCTCTTTGCTCCTCTGGTAGGCATTTGAAAACGTGGCTTGGGCAGGCACAGGCGGCCCCCCCAACCCCCGGGTCCCAGGTGTTCTTTGATATTCCTTGGCATTGATGGAAACGTCAGCCGTTTCCCCCTTCCACTGGCACATACCTGGACATGATGCTTTGTTTGGCCGTCACCCCGTATGCCTCCAGTGACACATATTAACACCAACTGCTGTGGGATTGGCCAGTGCCACGCGTGGTCACATGGTCACCCCCTCGGATTCGCCTCTGTTCCTCATTGCAGGTGTCCTGGAAAGCGCGGTCGGCTTTCCGGAACCCCAGGGCTTTTACAAGCCGGGCAGGCCACTGCTCTTTCAAAGGAGGAGGGAGGCAGAGGGCTGATGGATGAGTGAATTTGCAGCTGACACTAGGCCTTGAGACCTATGGGATCATTCTGTGCTGCAGCCAGGCCCTGCCGGCCTGACCAGATGCGGTGAGCCCATCCTGTCTCACTCGGAAAGTGCCAAAATCGGATCTCAACGGGAGTCCGGAGAACACAGCAGGCGTCCTGAAGCTCCCCCTCCTTCGGTGGAAATGGGCTCATGCAGCTCCTGAGGACAGGTCCCCTGGGGTTTTGGGCCTGGGACAGGACGAGACACCCGCGGCCCCCTCTCCCACGCCGCCCCAAACAGGTCCCAGGATCCAGCCGCTGCCGTGGCAGCAGGAGGAGCATCATGGCCGCCGCGCGGCGGTGGCGATATTTAAAGGGGACACAGCCTATCTGTCAGGAGTGGAGCGCGAATCGGCTCAGCCAATGCGCATGCGCGAGTCGCGAACCGTTTCTCCCGTCACAGTGGTTCCCAAGATTGTCGTAGAAACCAGGCCCCGAGGCTTGGCAGAGCAGGAGCCCTCCGTGGCAGTGCTTGGGTATCGAGGCTCTGAGGCTAAGGCCTCACCTCACCACGGGGTGGAAGGGAACGTCTCCGGATGCCAGGAGTCGCAAAGGGCCGACCATGATGATGAAACCCCAGGCAGAGTCGGGGGAAGCAGCACGGGATCCCAGCCTCAGGCCTGCACGGACGGTGTTGGTTGGGGGGAGTCTCCCCAAAAGTCGTGCCGCCGTCCGTGATCTCAAGGACGGGTCTTCCTGCGTGCCCCTGGGCTGCTCTCCTCTGCTGTATGACTGTGAGTGTGTGTGTGTGTGTGTGTGTGTGTGTGTAGGTGTCTGTGTATGTGTCTCCCATTCTCTCTTCTCTGTCTGTCTCTCAGTCTCTGTGTGTTTCCTTCCCACTATCTGTGGGTTTGTGCCAGCCGAAGTTGCGTCAGGGCTACCGGGTCGGTGGAGGATTGGGGATGATGCGAATTTTGCAGAACCCTCTTTGCTCCTCTGGTAGGCATTTGAAAACGTGGCTTGGGCAGGCACAGGCGGCCCCCCCAACCCCCGGGTCCCAGGTGTTCTTTGATATTCCTTGGCATTGATGGAAACGTCAGCCGTTTCCCCCTTCCACTGGCACATACCTGGACATGATGCTTTGTTTGGCCGTCACCCCGTATGCCTCCAGTGACACATATTAACACCAACTGCTGTGGGATTGGCCAGTGCCACGCGTGGTCACATGGTCACCCCCTCGGATTCGCCTGTGTTCCTCATTGCAGGTGTCCTGGAAAGCGCGGTCGGCTTTCCGGAACCCCAGGGCTTTTACAAGCCGGGCAGGCCACTGCTCTTTCAAAGGAGGAGGGAGGCAGAGGGCTGATGGATGAGTGAATTTGCAGCTGACACTAGGCCTTGAGACCTATGGGATCATTCTGTGCTGCAGCCAGGCCCTGCCGGCCTGACCAGATGCGGTGAGCCCATCCTGTCTCACTCGGAAAGGGCCAAAATCGGATCTCAACGGGAGTCCGGAGAACACAGCAGGCGTCCTGAAGCTCCCCCTCCTTCGGTGGAAATGGGCTCATGCAGCTCCTGAGGACAGGTCCCCTGGGGTTTTGGGCCTGGGACAGGACGAGACACCCGCGGCCCCCTCTCCCACGCCGCCCCAAACAGGTCCCAGGATCCAGCCGCTGCCGTGGCAGCAGGAGGAGCATCATGGCCGCCGCGCGGCGGTGGCGATATTTAAAGGGGACACAGCCTATCTGTCAGGAGTGGAGCGCGAATCGGCTCAGCCAATGCGCATGCGCGAGTCGCGAACCGTTTCTCCCGTCACAGTGGTTCCCAAGATTGTCGTAGAAACCAGGCCCCGAGGCTTGGCAGAGCAGGAGCCCTCCGTGGCAGTGCTTGGGTATCGAGGCTCTGAGGCTAAGGCCTCACCTCACCACGGGGTGGAAGGGAACGTCTCCGGATGCCAGGAGTCGCAAAGGGCCGACCATGATGATGAAACCCCAGGCAGAGTCGGGGGAAGCAGCACGGGATCCCAGCCTCAGGCCTGCACGGACGGTGTTGGTTGGGGTGAGTCTCCCCAAAAGTCGTGCCGCCGTCCGTGATCTCAAGGACGGGTCTTCCTGCGTGCCCCTGGGCTGCTCTCCTCTGCTGTGTGACTGTGAGTGTGTGTGTGTGTGTGTGTGTGTGTAGGTGTCTGTGTATGTGTCTCCCATTCTCTCTTCTCTGTCTGTCTCTCAGTCTCTGTGTGTTTCCTTCCCACTATCTGTGGGTTTGTGCCAGCCGAAGTTGCGTCAGGGCTACCAGGTCGGTGGAGGATTAGGGATGATGCGAATTTTGCAGAACCCTCTTTGCTCCTCTGGTAGGCATTTGAAAACGTGGCTTGGGCAGGCACAGGCGGCCCCCCCAACCCCCGGGTCCCAGGTGTTCTTTGATATTCCTTGGCATTGATGGAAACGTCAGCCGTTTCCCCCTTCCACTGGCACATACCTGGACATGATGCTTTGTTTGGCCGTCACCCCGTATGCCTCCAGTGACACATATTAACACCAACTGCTGTGGGATTGGCCAGTGCCACGCGTGGTCACATGGTCACCCCCTCGGATTCGCCTGTGTTCCTCATTGCAGGTGTCCTGGAAAGCGCGGTCGGCTTTCCGGAACCCCAGGGCTTATACAAGCCGGGCAGGCCACTGCTCTTTCAAAGGAGGAGGGAGGCAGAGGGCTGATGGATGAGTGAATTTGCAGCTGACACTAGGCCTTGAGACCTATGGGATCATTCTGTGCTGCAGCCAGGCCCTGCCGGCCTGACCAGATGCGGTGAGCCCATCCTGTCTCACTCGGAAAGGGCCAAAATCGGATGTCAACGGGAGTCCGGAGAACACAGCAGGCGTCCTGAAGCTCCCCCTCCTTCGGTGGAAATGGGCTCATGCAGCTCCTGAGGACAGGTCCCCTGGGGTTTTGGGCCTGGGACAGGACGAGACACCCGCGGCCCCCTCTCCCACGCCGCCCCAAACAGGTCCCAGGATCCAGCTGCTGCCGTGGCAGCAGGAGGAGCATCATGGCCGCCGCGCGGCGGTGGCGATATTTAAAGGGGACACAGCCTATCTGTCAGGAGTGGAGCGCGAATCGGCTCAGCCAATGCGAATGCGCGAGTCGCGAACCGTTTCTCCCGACACAGTGGTTCCCAAGATTGTCGTAGAAACCAGGCCCCGAGGCTTGGCAGAGCAGGAGCCCTCCGTGGCAGTGCTTGGGTATCGAGGCTCTGAGGCTAAGGCCTCACCTCGCCACGGGGTGGAAGGGAACGTCTCCGGATGCCAGGAGTCGCAAAGGGCCGACCATGATGATGAAACCCCAGGCAGAGTCGGGGGAAGCAGCACGGGATCCCAGCCTCAGGCCTGCACGGACGGTGTTGGTTGGGGTGAGTCTCCCCAAAAGTCGTGCCGCCGTCCGTGATCTCAAGGACGGGTCTTCCTGCGTGCCCCTGGGCTGCTCTCCTCTGCTGTATGACTGTGAGTGTGTGTGTGTGTGTGTGTGTGTGTGTGTGTGTGTGTAGGTGTCTGTGTATGTGTCTCCCATTCTCTCTTCTCTGTCTGTCTCTCAGTCTCTGTGTGTTTCCTTCCCACTATCTGTGGGTTTGTGCCAGCCGAAGTTGCGTCAGGGCTACCGGGTCGGTGGAGGATTGGGGATGATGCGAATTTTGCAGAACCCTCTTTGCTCCTCTGGTAGGCATTTGAAAACGTGGCTTGGGCAGGCACAGGCGGCCCCCCCAACCCCCGGGTCCCAGGTGTTCTTTGATATTCCTTGGCATTGATGGAAACGTCAGCCGTTTCCCCCTTCCACTGGCACATACCTGGACATGATGCTTTGTTTGGCCGTCACCCCGTATGCCTCCAGTGACACATATTAACACCAACTGCTGTGGGATTGGCCAGTGCCACGCGTGGTCACATGGTCACCCCCTCGGATTCGCCGCTGTTCCTCATTGCAGGTGTCCTGGAAAGCGCGGTCGGCTTTCCGGAACCCCAGGGCTTTTACAAGCCGGGCAGGCCACTGCTCTTTCAAAGGAGGAGGGAGGCAGAGGGCTGATGGATGAGTGAATTTGCAGCTGACACTAGGCCTTGAGACCTATGGGATCATTCTGTGCTGCAGCCAGGCCCTGCCGGCCTGACCAGATGCGGTGAGCCCATCCTGTCTCACTCGGAAAGGGCCAAAATCGGATCTCAACGGGAGTCCGGAGAACACAGCAGGCGTCCTGAAGCTCCCCCTCCTTCGGTGGAAATGGGCTCATGCAGCTCCTGAGGACAGGTCCCCTGGGGTTTTGGGCCTGGGACAGGACGAGACACCCGCGGCCCCCTCTCCCACGCCGCCCCAAACAGGTCCCAGGATCCAGCCGCTGCCGTGGCAGCAGGAGGAGCATCATGGCCGCCGCGCGGCGGTGGCGATATTTAAAGGGGACACAGCCTATCTCTCAGGAGTGGAGCGCGAATCGGCTCAGCCAATGCGCATGCGCGAGTCGCGAACCGTTTCTCCCGTCACAGTGGTTCCCAAGATTGTCGTAGAAACCAGGCCCCGAGGCTTGGCAGAGCAGGAGCCCTCCGTGGCAGTGCTTGGGTATCGAGGCTCTGAGGCTAAGGCCTCACCTCACCACGGGGTGGAAGGGAACGTCTCCGGATGCCAGGAGTCGCAAAGGGCCGACCATGATGATGAAACCCCAGGCAGAGTCGGGGGAAGCAGCACGGGATCCCAGCCTCAGGCCTGCACGGACGGTGTTGGTTGGGGTGAGTCTCCCCAAAAGTCGTGCCGCCGTCCGTGATCTCAAGGACGGGTCTTCCTGCGTGCCTCTGGGCTGCTCTCCTCTGCTGTATGACTGTGAGTGTGTGTGTGTGTGTGTGTGTGTGTGTAGGTGTCTGTGTATGTGTCTCCCATTCTCTCTTCTCTGTCTGTCTCTCAGTCTCTGTGTGTTTCCTTCCCACTATCTGTGGGTTTGTGCCAGCCGAAGTTGCGTCAGGGCTACCGGGTCGGTGGAGGATTGGGGATGATGCGAATTTTGCAGAACCCTCTTTGCTCCTCTGGTAGGCATTTGAAAACGTGGCTTGGGCAGGCACAGGCGGCCCCCCCAACCCCCGGGTCCCAGGTGTTCTTTGATATTCCTTGGCATTGATGGAAACGTCAGCCGTTTCCCCCTTCCACTGGCACATACCTGGACATGATGCTTTGTTTGGCCGTCACCCCGTATGCCTCCAGTGACACATATTAACACCAACTGCTGTGGGATTGGCCAGTGCCACGCGTGGTCACATGGTCAACCCCTCGGATTCGCCTCTGTTCCTCATTGCAGGTGTCCTGGAAAGCGCGGTCGGCTTTCCGGAACCCCAGGGCTTTTACAAGCCGGGCAGGCCACTGCTCTTTCAAAGGAGGAGGGAGGCAGAGGGCTGATGGATGAGTGAATTTGCAGCTGACACTAGGCCTTGAGACCTATGGGATCATTCTGTGCTGCAGCCAGGCCCTGCCGGCCTGACCAGATGCGGTGAGCCCATCCTGTCTCACTCGGAAAGGGCCAAAATCGGATCTCAACGGGAGTCCGGAGAACACAGCAGGCGTCCTGAAGCTCCCCCTCCTTCGGTGGAAGTGGGCTCATGCAGCTCCTGAGGACAGGTCCCCTGGGGTTTTGGGCCTGGGACAGGACGAGACACCCGCGGCCCCCTCTCCCACGCCACCCCAAACAGGTCCCAGGATCCAGCCGCTGCCGTGGCAGCAGGAGGAGCATCATGGCCGCCGCGCGGCGGTGGCGATATTTAAAGGGGACACAGCCTATCTCTCAGGAGTGGAGCGCGAATCGGCTCAGCCAATGCGCATGCGCGAGTCGCGAACCGTTTCTCCCGTCACAGTGGTTCCCAAGATTGTCGTAGAAACCAGGCCCCGAGGCTTGGCAGAGCAGGAGCCCTCCGTGGCAGTGCTTGGGTATCGAGGCTCTGAGGCTAAGGCCTCACCTCACCACGGGGTGGAAGGGAACGTCTCCGGATGCCAGGAGTCGCAAAGGGCCGACCATGATGATGAAACCCCAGGCAGAGTCGGGGGAAGCAGCACGGGATCCCAGCCTCAGGCCTGCACGGACGGTGTTGGTTGGGGGGAGTCTCCCCAAAAGTCGTGCCGCCGTCCGTGATCTCAAGGACGGGTCTTCCTGCGTGCCCCTGGGCTGCTCTCCTCTGCTGTAGGACTGTGAGTGTGTGTGTGTGTGTGTGTGTGTGTGTAGGTGTCTGTGTATGTGTCTCCCATTCTCTCTTCTCTGTCTGTCTCTCAGTCTCTGTGTGTTTCCTTCCCACTATCTGTGGGTTTGTGCCAGCCGAAGTTGCGTCAGGGCTACCGGGTCGGTGGAGGATTGGGGATGATGCGAATTTTGCAGAACCCTCTTTGCTCCTCTGGTAGGCATTTGAAAACGTGGCTTGGGCAGGCACAGGCGGCCCCCCCAACCCCCGGGTCCCAGGTGTTCTTTGATATTCCTTGGCATTGATGGAAACGTCAGCCGTTTCCCCCTTCCACTGGCACATACCTGGACATGATGCTTTGTTTGGCCGTCACCCCGTATGCCTCCAGTGACACATATTAACACCAACTGCTGTGGGATTGGCCAGTGCCACGCGTGGTCACATGGTCACCCCCTCGGATTCGCCTCTGTTCCTCATTGCAGGTGTCCTGGAAAGCGCGGTCGGCTTTCCGGAACCCCAGGGCTTTTACAAGCCGGGCAGGCCACTGCTCTTTCAAAGGAGGAGGGAGGCAGAGGGCTGATGGATGAGTGAATTTGCAGCTGACACTAGGCCTTGAGACCTATGGGATCATTCTGGGCTGCAGCCAGGCCCTGCCGGCCTGACCAGATGCGGGGAGCCCATCCTGTCTCACTCGGAAAGGGCCAAAATCGGATCTCAACGGGAGTCCGGAGAACACAGCAGGCGTCCTGAAGCTCCCCCTCCTTCGGTGGAAATGGGCTCGTGCAGCTCCTGAGGACAGGTCCCCTGGGGTTTTGGGCCTGGGACAGGACGAGACACCCGCGGCCCACTCTCCCACGCCGCCCCAAACAGGTCCCAGGATCCAGCCGCTGCCGTGGCAGCAGGAGGAGCATCATGGCCGCCGCGCGGCGGTGGCGATATTTAAAGGGGACACAGCCTATCTGTCAGGAGTGGAGCGCGAATCGGCTCAGCCAATGCGCATGCGCGAGTCGCGAACCGTTTCTCCCGTCACAGTGGTTCCCAAGATTGTCGTAGAAACCAGGCCCCGAGGCTTGGCAGAGCAGGAGCCCTCCGTGGCAGTGCTTGGGTATCGAGGCTCTGAGGCTAAGGCCTCACCTCGCCACGGGGTGGAAGGGAACGTCTCCGGATGCCAGGAGTCGCAAAGGGCCGACCATGATGATGAAACCCCAGGCAGAGTCGGGGGAAGCAGCACGGGATCCCAGCCTCAGGCCTGCACGGACGGTGTTGGTTGGGGTGAGTCTCCCCAAAAGTCGTGCCGCCGTCCGTGATCTCAAGGACGGGTCTTCCTGCGTGCCCCTGGGCTGCTCTCCTCTGCTGTATGACTGTGAGTGTGTGTGTGTGTGTGTGTGTGTGTGTGTAGGTGTCTGTGTATGTGTCTCCCATTCTCTCTTCTCTGTCTGTCTCTCAGTCTCTGTGTGTTTCCTTCCCACTATCTGTGGGTTTGTGCCAGCCGAAGTTGCGTCAGGGCTACCGGGTCTGTGGAGGATTGGGGATGATGCGAATTTTGCAGAACCCTCTTTGCTCCTCTGGTAGGCATTTGAAAACGTGGCTTGGGTAGGCACAGGCGGCCCCCCCAACCCCCGGGTCCCAGGTGTTCTTTGATATTCCTTGGCATTGATGGAAACGTCAGCCGTTTCCCCCTTCCACTGGCACATACCTGGACATGATGCTTTGTTTGGCTGTCACCCCGTATGCCTCCAGTGACACATATTAACACCAACTGCTGTGGGATTGGCCAGTGCCACGCGTGGTCACATGGTCACCCCCTCGGATTCGCCTCTGTTCCACATTGCAGGTGTCCTGGAAAGCGCGGTCGGCTTTCCGGAACCCCAGGGCTTTTACAAGCCGGGCAGGCCACTGCTCTTTCAAAGGAGGAGGGAGGCAGAGGGCTGATGGATGAGTGAATTTGCAGCTGACACTAGGCCTTGAGACCTATGGGATCATTCTGGGCTGCAGCCAGGCCCTGCCGGCCTGACCAGATGCGGGGAGCCCATCCTGTCTCACTCGGAAAGGGCCAAAATCGGATCTCAACGGGAGTCCGGAGAACACAGCAGGCGTCCTGAAGCTCCCCCTCCTTCGGTGGAAATGGGCTCGTGCAGCTCCTGAGGACAGGACCCCTGGGGTTTTGGGCCTGGGACAGGACGAGACACCCGCGGCCCACTCTCCCACGCCGCCCCAAACAGGTCCCAGGATCCAGCCGCTGCCGTGGCAGCAGGAGGAGCATCATGGCCGCCGCGCGGCGGTGGCGATATTTATAGGGGACACAGCCTATCTGTCAGGAGTGGAGCGCGAATCGGCTCAGCCAATGCGCATGCGCGAGTCGCGAACCGTTTCTCCCGTCACAGTGGTTCCCAAGATTGTCGTAGAAACCAGGCCCCGAGGCTTGGCAGAGCAGGAGCCCTCCGTGGCAGTGCTTGGGTATCGAGGCTCTGAGGCTAAGGCCTCACCTCGCCACGGGGTGGAAGGGAACGTCTCCGGATGCCAGGAGTCGCAAAGGGCCGACCATGATGATGAAACCCCAGGCAGAGTCGGGGGAAGCAGCACGGGATCCCAGCCTCAGGCCTGCACGGACGGTGTTGGTTGGGGTGAGTCTCCCCAAAAGTCGTGCCGCCGTCCGTGATCTCAAGGACGGGTCTTCCTGCGTGCCCCTGGGCTGCTCTCCTCTGCTGTATGACTGTGAGTGTGTGTGTGTGTGTGTGTGTGTGTGTGTAGGTGTCTGTGTATGTGTCTCCCATTCTCTCTTCTCTGTCTGTCTCTCAGTCTCTGTGTGTTTCCTTCCCACTATCTGTGGGTTTGTGCCAGCCGAAGTTGCGTCAGGGCTACCGGGTCTGTGGAGGATTGGGGATGATGCGAATTTTGCAGAACCCTCTTTGCTCCTCTGGTAGGCATTTGAAAACGTGGCTTGGGCAGGCACAGGCGGCCCCCCCAACCCCCGGGTCCCAGGTGTTCTTTGATATTCCTTGGCATTGATGGAAACGTCAGCCGTTTCCCCCTTCCACTGGCACATACCTGGACATGATGCTTTGTTTGGCCGTCACCCCGTATGCCTCCAGTGACACATATTAACACCAACTGCTGTGGGATTGGCCAGTGCCACGCGTGGTCACATGGTCACCCCCTCGGATTCGCCTCTGTTCCTCATTGCAGGTGTCCTGGAAAGCGCGGTCGGCTTTCCGGAACCCCAGGGCTTTTACAAGCCGGGCAGGCCACTGCTCTTTCAAAGGAGGAGGGAGGCAGAGGGCTGATGGATGAGTGAATTTGCAGCTGACACTAGGCCTTGAGACCTATGGGATCATTCTGGGCTGCAGCCAGGCCCTGCCGGCCTGACCAGATGCGGGGAGCCCATCCTGTCTCACTCGGAAAGGGCCAAAATCGGATCTCAACGGGAGTCCGGAGAACACAGCAGGCGTCCTGAAGCTCCCCCTCCTTCGGTGGAAATGGGCTCGTGCAGCTCCTGAGGACAGGTCCCCTGGGGTTTTGGGCCTGGGACAGGACGAGACACCCGCGGCCCACTCTCCCACGCCGCCCCAAACAGGTCCCAGGATCCAGCCGCTGCCGTGGCAGCAGGAGGAGCATCATGGCCGCCGCGCGGCGGTGGCGATATTTAAAGGGGACACAGCCTATCTGTCAGGAGTGGAGCGCGAATCGGCTCAGCCAATGCGCATGCGCGAGTCGCGAACCGTTTCTCCCGTCACAGTGGTTCCCAAGATTGTCGTAGAAACCAGGCCCCGAGGCTTGGCAGAGCAGGAGCCCTCCGTGGCAGTGCTTGGGTATCGAGGCTCTGAGGCTAAGGCCTCACCTCGCCACGGGGTGGAAGGGAACGTCTCCGGATGCCAGGAGTCGCAAAGGGCCGACCATGATGATGAAACCCCAGGCAGAGTCGGGGGAAGCAGCACGGGATCCCAGCCTCAGGCCTGCACGGACGGTGTTGGTTGGGGTGAGTCTCCCCAAAAGTCGTGCCGCCGTCCGTGATCTCAAGGACGGGTCTTCCTGCGTGCCCCTGGGCTGCTCTCCTCTGCTGTATGACTGTGAGTGTGTGTGTGTGTGTGTGTGTGTGTGTGTAGGTGTCTGTGTATGTGTCTCCCATTCTCTCTTCTCTGTCTGTCTCTCAGTCTCTGTGTGTTTCCTTCCCACTATCTGTGGGTTTGTGCCAGCCGAAGTTGCGTCAGGGCTACCGGGTCTGTGGAGGATTGGGGATGATGCGAATTTTGCAGAACCCTCTTTGCTCCTCTGGTAGGCATTTGAAAACGTGGCTTGGGTAGGCACAGGCGGCCCCCCCAACCCCCGGGTCCCAGGTGTTCTTTGATATTCCTTGGCATTGATGGAAACGTCAGCCGTTTCCCCCTTCCACTGGCACATACCTGGACATGATGCTTTGTTTGGCTGTCACCCCGTATGCCTCCAGTGACACATATTAACACCAACTGCTGTGGGATTGGCCAGTGCCACGCGTGGTCACATGGTCACCCCCTCGGATTCGCCTCTGTTCCACATTGCAGGTGTCCTGGAAAGCGCGGTCGGCTTTCCGGAACCCCAGGGCTTTTACAAGCCGGGCAGGCCACTGCTCTTTCAAAGGAGGAGGGAGGCAGAGGGCTGATGGATGAGTGAATTTGCAGCTGACACTAGGCCTTGAGACCTATGGGATCATTCTGGGCTGCAGCCAGGCCCTGCCGGCCTGACCAGATGCGGGGAGCCCATCCTGTCTCACTCGGAAAGGGCCAAAATCGGATCTCAACGGGAGTCCGGAGAACACAGCAGGCGTCCTGAAGCTCCCCCTCCTTCGGTGGAAATGGGCTCGTGCAGCTCCTGAGGACAGGACCCCTGGGGTTTTGGGCCTGGGACAGGACGAGACACCCGCGGCCCACTCTCCCACGCCGCCCCAAACAGGTCCCAGGATCCAGCCGCTGCCGTGGCAGCAGGAGGAGCATCATGGCCGCCGCGCGGCGGTGGCGATATTTATAGGGGACACAGCCTATCTGTCAGGAGTGGAGCGCGAATCGGCTCAGCCAATGCGCATGCGCGAGTCGCGAACCGTTTCTCCCGTCACAGTGGTTCCCAAGATTGTCGTAGAAACCAGGCCCCGAGGCTTGGCAGAGCAGGAGCCCTCCGTGGCAGTGCTTGGGTATCGAGGCTCTGAGGCTAAGGCCTCACCTCGCCACGGGGTGGAAGGGAACGTCTCCGGATGCCAGGAGTCGCAAAGGGCCGACCATGATGATGAAACCCCAGGCAGAGTCGGGGGAAGCAGCACGGGATCCCAGCCTCAGGCCTGCACGGACGGTGTTGGTTGGGGTGAGTCTCCCCAAAAGTCGTGCCGCCGTCCGTGATCTCAAGGACGGGTCTTCCTGCGTGCCCCTGGGCTGCTCTCCTCTGCTGTATGACTGTGAGTGTGTGTGTGTGTGTGTGTGTGTGTGTGTAGGTGTCTGTGTATGTGTCTCCCATTCTCTCTTCTCTGTCTGTCTCTCAGTCTCTGTGTGTTTCCTTCCCACTATCTGTGGGTTTGTGCCAGCCGAAGTTGCGTCAGGGCTACCGGGTCTGTGGAGGATTGGGGATGATGCGAATTTTGCAGAACCCTCTTTGCTCCTCTGGTAGGCATTTGAAAACGTGGCTTGGGCAGGCACAGGCGGCCCCCCCAACCCCCGGGTCCCAGGTGTTCTTTGATATTCCTTGGCATTGATGGAAACGTCAGCCGTTTCCCCCTTCCACTGGCACATACCTGGACATGATGCTTTGTTTGGCCGTCACCCCGTATGCCTCCAGTGACACATATTAACACCAACTGCTGTGGGATTGGCCAGTGCCACGCGTGGTCACATGGTCACCCCCTCGGATTCGCCTCTGTTCCTCATTGCAGGTGTCCTGGAAAGCGCGGTCGGCTTTCCGGAACCCCAGGGCTTTTACAAGCCGGGCAGGCCACTGCTCTTTCAAAGGAGGAGGGAGGCAGAGGGCTGATGGATGAGTGAATTTGCAGCTGACACTAGGCCTTGAGACCTATGGGATCATTCTGTGCTGCAGCCAGGCCCTGACGGCCTGACCAGATGCGGGGAGCCCATCCTGTCTCACTCGGAAAGGGCCAAAATCGGATCTCAACGGGAGTCCGGAGAACACAGCAGGCGTCCTGAAGCTCCCCCTCCTTCGGTGGAAATGGGCTCATGCAGCTCCTGAGGACAGGTCCCCTGGGGTTTTGGGCCTGGGACAGGACGAGACACCCGCGGCCCCCTCTCCCACGCCGCCCCAAACAGGTCCCAGGATCCAGCCCCTGCCGTGGCAGCAGGAGGAGCATCATGGCCGCCGCGCGGCGGTGGCGATATTTAAAGGGGACACAGCCTATCTGTCAGGAGTGGAGCGCGAATCGGCTCAGCCAATGCGCATGCGCGAGTCGCGAACCGTTTCTCCCGTCACAGTGGTTCCCAAGATTGTCGTAGAAACCAGGCCCCGAGGCTTGGCAGAGCAGGAGCCCTCCGTGGCAGTGCTTGGGTATCGAGGCTCTGAGGCTAAGGCCTCACCTCACCACGGGGTGGAAGGGAACGTCTCCGGATGCCAGGAGTCGCAAAGGGCCGACCATGATGATGAAACCCCAGGCAGAGTCGGGGGAAGCAGCACGGGATCCCAGCCTCAGGCCTGCACGGACGGTGTTGGTTGGGGGGAGTCTCCCCAAAAGTCGTGCCGCCGTCCGTGATCTCAAGGACGGGTCTTCCTGCGTGCCCCTGGGCTGCTCTCCTCTGCTGTATGACTGTGAGTGTGTGTGTGTGTGTGTGTGTGTGTGTGTAGGTGTCTGTGTATGTGTCTCCCATTCTCTCTTCTCTGTCTGTCTCTCAGTCTCTGTGTGTTTCCTTCCCACTATCTGTGGGTTTGTGCCAGCCGAAGTTGCGTCAGGGCTACCGGGTCTGTGGAGGATTGGGGATGATGCGAATTTTGCAGAACCCTCTTTGCTCCTCTGGTAGGCATTTGAAAACGTGGCTTGGGTAGGCACAGGCGGCCCCCCCAACCCCCGGGTCCCAGGTGTTCTTTGATATTCCTTGGCATTGATGGAAACGTCAGCCGTTTCCCCCTTCCACTGGCACATACCTGGACATGATGCTTTGTTTGGCTGTCACCCCGTATGCCTCCAGTGACACATATTAACACCAACTGCTGTGGGATTGGCCAGTGCCACGCGTGGTCACATGGTCACCCCCTCGGATTCGCCTCTGTTCCACATTGCAGGTGTCCTGGAAAGCGCGGTCGGCTTTCCGGAACCCCAGGGCTTTTACAAGCCGGGCAGGCCACTGCTCTTTCAAAGGAGGAGGGAGGCAGAGGGCTGATGGATGAGTGAATTTGCAGCTGACACTAGGCCTTGAGACCTATGGGATCATTCTGGGCTGCAGCCAGGCCCTGCCGGCCTGACCAGATGCGGGGAGCCCATCCTGTCTCACTCGGAAAGGGCCAAAATCGGATCTCAACGGGAGTCCGGAGAACACAGCAGGCGTCCTGAAGCTCCCCCTCCTTCGGTGGAAATGGGCTCGTGCAGCTCCTGAGGACAGGTCCCCTGGGGTTTTGGGCCTGGGACAGGACGAGACACCCGCGGCCCACTCTCCCACGCCGCCCCAAACAGGTCCCAGGATCCAGCCGCTGCCGTGGCAGCAGGAGGAGCATCATGGCCGCCGCGCGGCGGTGGCGATATTTATAGGGGACACAGCCTATCTGTCAGGAGTGGAGCGCGAATCGGCTCAGCCAATGCGCATGCGCGAGTCGCGAACCGTTTCTCCCGTCACAGTGGTTCCCAAGATTGTCGTAGAAACCAGGCCCCGAGGCTTGGCAGAGCAGGAGCCCTCCGTGGCAGTGCTTGGGTATCGAGGCTCTGAGGCTAAGGCCTCACCTCGCCACGGGGTGGAAGGGAACGTCTCCGGATGCCAGGAGTCGCAAAGGGCCGACCATGATGATGAAACCCCAGGCAGAGTCGGGGGAAGCAGCACGGGATCCCAGCCTCAGGCCTGCACGGACGGTGTTGGTTGGGGTGAGTCTCCCCAAAAGTCGTGCCGCCGTCCGTGATCTCAAGGACGGGTCTTCCTGCGTGCCCCTGGGCTGCTCTCCTCTGCTGTATGACTGTGAGTGTGTGTGTGTGTGTGTGTGTGTGTGTGTAGGTGTCTGTGTATGTGTCTCCCATTCTCTCTTCTCTGTCTGTCTCTCAGTCTCTGTGTGTTTCCTTCCCACTATCTGTGGGTTTGTGCCAGCCGAAGTTGCGTCAGGGCTACCGGGTCTGTGGAGGATTGGGGATGATGCGAATTTTGCAGAACCCTCTTTGCTCCTCTGGTAGGCATTTGAAAACGTGGCTTGGGCAGGCACAGGCGGCCCCCCCAACCCCCGGGTCCCAGGTGTTCTTTGATATTCCTTGGCATTGATGGAAACGTCAGCCGTTTCCCCCTTCCACTGGCACATACCTGGACATGATGCTTTGTTTGGCCGTCACCCCGTATGCCTCCAGTGACACATATTAACACCAACTGCTGTGGGATTGGCCAGTGCCACGCGTGGTCACATGGTCACCCCCTCGGATTCGCCTCTGTTCCTCATTGCAGGTGTCCTGGAAAGCGCGGTCGGCTTTCCGGAACCCCAGGGCTTTTACAAGCCGGGCAGGCCACTGCTCTTTCAAAGGAGGAGGGAGGCAGAGGGCTGATGGATGAGTGAATTTGCAGCTGACACTAGGCCTTGAGACCTATGGGATCATTCTGTGCTGCAGCCAGGCCCTGACGGCCTGACCAGATGCGGGGAGCCCATCCTGTCTCACTCGGAAAGGGCCAAAATCGGATCTCAACGGGAGTCCGGAGAACACAGCAGGCGTCCTGAAGCTCCCCCTCCTTCGGTGGAAATGGGCTCATGCAGCTCCTGAGGACAGGTCCCCTGGGGTTTTGGGCCTGGGACAGGACGAGACACCCGCGGCCCCCTCTCCCACGCCGCCCCAAACAGGTCCCAGGATCCAGCCCCTGCCGTGGCAGCAGGAGGAGCATCATGGCCGCCGCGCGGCGGTGGCGATATTTAAAGGGGACACAGCCTATCTGTCAGGAGTGGAGCGCGAATCGGCTCAGCCAATGCGCATGCGCGAGTCGCGAACCGTTTCTCCCGTCACAGTGGTTCCCAAGATTGTCGTAGAAACCAGGCCCCGAGGCTTGGCAGAGCAGGAGCCCTCCGTGGCAGTGCTTGGGTATCGAGGCTCTGAGGCTAAGGCCTCACCTCGCCACGGGGTGGAAGGGAACGTCTCCGGATGCCAGGAGTCGCAAAGGGCTGACCATGATGATGAAACCCCAGGCAGAGTCGGGGGAAGCAGCACGGGATCCCAGCCTCAGGCCTGCACGGACGGTGTTGGTTAGGGTGAGTCTCCCCAAAAGTCGTGACGCCGTCCGTGATCTCAAGGACGGGTCTTCCTGCGTGCCCCTGGGCTGCTCTCCTCTGCTGTATGACTGTGAGTGTGTGTGTGTGTGTGTGTGTGTGTGTGTGTAGTTGTCTGTGTATGTGTCTCCCATTCTCTCTTCTCTGTCTGTCTCTCAGTCTCTGTGTGTTTCCTTCCCACTATCTGTGGGTTTGTGCCAGCCGAAGTTGCGTCAGGGCTACCGGGTCGGTGGAGGATTGGGGATGATGCGAATTTTGCAGAACCCTCTTTGCTCCTCTGGTAGGCATTTGAAAACGTGGCTTGGGCAGGCACAGGCGGCCCCCCCAACCTCCGGGTCCCAGGTGTTCTTTGATATTCCTTGGCATTGATGGAAACGTCAGCCGTTTCCCCCTTCCACTGGCACATACCTGGACATGATGCTTTGTTTGGCCGTCACCCCGTATGCCTCCAGTGACACATATTAACACCAACTGCTGTGGGATTGGCCAGTGCCACGCGTGGTCACATGGTCACCCCCTCGGATTCGCCTCTGTTCCTCATTGCAGGTGTCCAGGAAAGCGCGGTCGGCTTTCCGGAACCCCAGGGCTTTTACAAGCCGGGCAGGCCACTGCTCTTTCAAAGGAGGAGGGAGGCAGAGGGCTGATGGATGAGTGAATTTGCAGCTGACACTAGGCCTTGAGACCTATGGGATCATTCTGTGCTGCAGCCAGGCCCTGCCGGCCTGACCAGATGCGGTGAGCCCATCCTGTCTCACTCGGAAAGGGTCAAAATCGGATCTCAACGGGAGTCCGGAGAACACAGCAGGCGTCCTGAAGCTCCCCCTCCTTCGGTGGAAGTGGGCTCTTGCAGCTCCTGAGGACAGGTCCCCTGGGGTTTTGGGCCTGGGACAGGACGAGACACCCGCGGCCCCCTCTCCCACGCCGCCCCAAACAGGTCCCAGGATCCAGCCGCTGCCGTGGCAGCAGGAGGAGCATCATGGCCGCCGCGCGGCGGTGGCGATATTTAAAGGGGACACAGCCTATCTGTCAGGAGTGGAGCGCGAATCGGCTCAGCCAATGCGCATGCGCGAGTCGCGAACCGTTTCTCCCGTCACAGTGGTTCCCAAGATTGTCGTAGAAACCAGGCCCCGAGGCTTGGCAGAGCAGGAGCCCTCCGTGGCAGTGCTTGGGTATCGAGGCTCTGAGGCTAAGGCCTCACCTCGCCACGGGGTGGAAGGGAACGTCTCCGGATGCCAGGAGTCGCAAAGGGCCGACCATGATGATGAAACCACAGGCAGAGTCGGGGGAAGCAGCACGGGATCCCAGCCTCAGGCCTGCACGGACGGTGTTGGTTGGGGTGAGTCTCCCCAAAAGTCGTGCCGCCGTCCGTGATCTCAAGGACGGGTCTTCCTGCGTGCCCCTGGGCTGCTCTCCTCTGCTGTATGACTGTGAGTGTGTGTGTGTGTGTGTGTGTGTGTGTGTGTGTGTAGGTGTCTGTGTATGTGTCTCCCATTCTCTCTTCTCTGTCTGTCTCTCAGTCTCTGTGTGTTTCCTTCCCACTATCTGTGGGTTTGTGCCAGCCGAAGTTGCGTCAGGGCTACCGGGTCGGTGGAGGATTGGGGATGATGCGAATTTTGCAGAACCCTCTTTGCTCCTCTGGTAGGCATTTGAAAACGTGGCTTGGGCAGGCACAGGCGGCCCCCCCAACCCCCGGGTCCCAGGTGTTCTTTGATATTCCTTGGCATTGATGGAAACGTCAGCCGTTTCCCCCTTCCACTGGCACATACCTGGACATGATGCTTTGTTTGGCCGTCACCCCGTATGCCTCCAGTGACACATATTAACACCAACTGCTGTGGGATTGGCCAGTGCCACGCGTGGTCACATGGTCACCCCCTCGGATTCGCCTCTGTTCCTCATTGCAGGTGTCCTGGAAAGCGCGGTCGGCTTTCCGGAACCCCAGGGCTTTTACAAGCCGGGCAGGCCACTGCTCTTTCAAAGGAGGAGGGAGGCAGAGGGCTGATGGATGAGTGAATTTGCAGCTGACACTAGGCCTTGAGACCTATGGGATCATTCTGTGCTGCAGCCAGGCCCTGCCGGCCTGACCAGATGCGGTGAGCCCATCCTGTCTCACTCGGAAAGGGCCAAAATCGGATCTCAACGGGAGTCCGGAGAACACAGCAGGCGTCCTGAAGCTCCCCCTCCTTCGGTGGAAATGGGCTCATGCAGCTCCTGAGGACAGGTCCCCTGGGGTTTTGGGCCTGGGACAGGACGAGACACCCGCGGCCCCCTCTCCCACGCCGCCCCAAACAGGTCCCAGGATCCAGCCGCTGCCGTGGCAGCAGGAGGAGCATCATGGCCGCCGCGCGGCGGTGGCGATATTTAAAGGGGACACAGCCTATCTGTCAGGAGTGGAGCGCGAATCGGCTCAGCCAATGCGCATGCGCTGGTCGCGAACCGTTTCTCCCGTCACAGTGGTTCCCAAGATTGTCGTAGAAACCAGGCCCCGAGGCTTGGCAGAGCAGGAGCCCTCCGTGGCAGTGCTTGGGTATCGAGGCTCTGAGGCTAAGGCCTCACCTCGCCACTGGGTGGAAGGGAACGTCTCCGGATGCCAGGAGTCGCAAAGGGCCGACCATGGTGATGAAACCCCAGGCAGAGTCGGGGGAAGCAGCACGGGATCCCAGCCTCAGGCCTGCACGGACGGTGTTGGTTGGGGTGAGTCTCCCCAAAAGTCGTGCCGCCGTCCGTGATCTCAAGGACGGGTCTTCCTGCGTGCCCCTGGGCTGCTCTCCTCTGCTGTATGACTGTGAGTGTGTGTGTGTGTGTGTGTGTGTGTGTGTAGTTGTCTGTGTATGTGTCTCCCATTCTCTCTTCTCTGTCTGTCTCTCAGTCTCTGTGTGTTTCCTTCCCACTATCTGTGGGTTTGTGCCAGCCGAAGTTGCGTCAGGGCTACCGGGTCGGTGGAGGATTGGGGATGATGCGAATTTTGCAGAACCCTCTTTGCTCCTCTGGTAGGCATTTGAAAACGTGGCTTGGGCAGGCACAGGCGGCCCCCCCAACCTCCGGGTCCCAGGTGTTCTTTGATATTCCTTGGCATTGATGGAAACGTCAGCCGTTTCCCCCTTCCACTGGCACATACCTGGACATGATGCTTTGTTTGGCCGTCACCCCGTATGCCTCCAGTGACACATATTAACACCAACTGCTGTGGGATTGGCCAGTGCCACGCGTGGTCACATGGTCACCCCCTCGGATTCGCCTCTGTTCCTCATTGCAGGTGTCCAGGAAAGCGCGGTCGGCTTTCCGGAACCCCAGGGCTTTTACAAGCCGGGCAGGCCACTGCTCTTTCAAAGGAGGAGGGAGGCAGAGGGCTGATGGATGAGTGAATTTGCAGCTGACACTAGGCCTTGAGACCTATGGGATCATTCTGTGCTGCAGCCAGGCCCTGCCGGCCTGACCAGATGCGGTGAGCCCATCCTGTCTCACTCGGAAAGGGCCAAAATCGGATCTCAACGGGAGTCCGGAGAACACAGCAGGCGTCCTGAAGCTCCCCCTCCTTCGGTGGAAGTGGGCTCTTGCAGCTCCTGAGGACAGGTCCCCTGGGGTTTTGGGCCTGGGACAGGACGAGACACCCGCGGCCCCCTCTCCCACGCCGCCCCAAACAGGTCCCAGGATCCAGCCGCTGCCGTGGCAGCAGGAGGAGCATCATGGCCGCCGCGCGGCGGTGGCGATATTTAAAGGGGACACAGCCTATCTGTCAGGAGTGGAGCGCGAATCGGCTCAGCCAATGCGCATGCGCGAGTCGCGAACCGTTTCTCCCGTCACAGTGGTTCCCAAGATTGTCGTAGAAACCAGGCCCCGAGGCTTGGCAGAGCAGGAGCCCTCCGTGGCAGTGCTTGGGTATCGAGGCTCTGAGGCTAAGGCCTCACCTCGCCACGGGGTGGAAGGGAACGTCTCCGGATGCCAGGAGTCGCAATGGGCCGACCATGATGATGAAACCCCAGGCAGAGTCGGGGGAAGCAGCACGGGATCCCAGCCTCAGGCCTGCACGGACGGTGTTGGTTGGGGTGAGTCTCCCCAAAAGTCGTGCCGCCGTCCGTGATCTCAAGGACGGGTCTTCCTGCGTGCCCCTGGGCTGCTCTCCTCTGCTGTATGACTGTGAGTGTGTGTGTGTGTGTGTGTGTGTGTGTGTGTGTGTGTAGGTGTCTGTGTATGTGTCTCCCATTCTCTCTTCTCTGTCTGTCTCTCAGTCTCTGTGTGTTTCCTTCCCACTATCTGTGGGTTTGTGCCAGCCGAAGTTGCGTCAGGGCTACCGGGTCGGTGGAGGATTGGGGATGATGCGAATTTTGCAGAACCCTCTTTGCTCCTCTGGTAGGCATTTGAAAACGTGGCTTGGGCAGGCACAGGCGGCCCCCCCAACCCCCGGGTCCCAGGTGTTCTTTGATATTCCTTGGCATTGATGGAAACGTCAGCCGTTTCCCCCTTCCACTGGCACATACCTGGACATGATGCTTTGTTTGGCCGTCACCCCGTATGCCTCCAGTGACACATATTAACACCAACTGCTGTGGGATTGGCCAGTGCCACGCGTGGTCACATGGTCACCCCCTCGGATTCGCCTCTGTTCCTCATTGCAGGTGTCCTGGAAAGCGCGGTCGGCTTTCCGGAACCCCAGGGCTTTTACAAGCCGGGCAGGCCACTGCTCTTTCAAAGGAGGAGGGAGGCAGAGGGCTGATGGATGAGTGAATTTGCAGCTGACACTAGGCCTTGAGACCTATGGGATCATTCTGTGCTGCAGCCAGGCCCTGCCGGCCTGACCAGATGCGGTGAGCCCATCCTGTCTCACTCGGAAAGGGCCAAAATCGGATCTCAACGGGAGTCCGGAGAACACAGCAGGCGTCCTGAAGCTCCCCCTCCTTCGGTGGAAATGGGCTCATGCAGCTCCTGAGGACAGGTCCCCTGGGGTTTTGGGCCTGGGACAGGACGAGACACCCGCGGCCCCCTCTCCCACGCCGCCCCAAACAGGTCCCAGGATCCAGCCGCTGCCGTGGCAGCAGGAGGAGCATCATGGCCGCCGCGCGGCGGTGGCGATATTTAAAGGGGACACAGCCTATCTGTCAGGAGTGGAGCGCGAATCGGCTCATCCAATGCGCATGCGCTGGTCGCGAACCGTTTCTCCCGTCACAGTGGTTCCCAAGATTGTCGTAGAAACCAGGCCCCGAAGCTTGGCAGAGCAGGAGCCCTCCGTGGCAGTGCTTGGGTATCGAGGCTCTGAGGCTAAGGCCTCACCTCGCCACTGGGTGGAAGGGAACGTCTCCGGATGCCAGGAGTCGCAAAGGGCCGACCATGGTGATGAAACCCCAGGCAGAGTCGGGGGAAGCAGCACGGGATCCCAGCCTCAGGCCTGCACGGACAGTGTTGGTTGGGGTGAGTCTCCCCAAAAGTCGTGCCGCCGTCCGTGATCTCAAGGACGGGTCTTCCTGCGTGCCCCTGGGCTGCTCTCCTCTGCTGTATGACTGTGAGTGTGTGTGTGTGTGTGTGTGTGTGTGTGTAGGTGTCTGTGTATGTGTCTCCCATTCTCTCTTCTCTGTCTGTCTCTCAGTCTCTGTGTGTTTCCTTCCCACTATCTGTGGGTTTGTGCCAGCCGAAGTTGCGTCAGGGCTACCGGGTCTGTGGAGGATTGGGGATGATGCGAATTTTGCAGAACCCTCTTTGCTCCTCTGGTAGGCATTTGAAAACGTGGCTTGGGCAGGCACAGGCGGCCCCCCCAACCCCCGGGTCCCAGGTGTTCTTTGATATTCCTTGGCATTGATGGAAACGTCAGCCGTTTCCCCCTTCCACTGGCACATACCTGGACATGATGCTTTGTTTGGCCGTCACCCCGTATGCCTCCAGTGACACATATTAACACCAACTGCTGTGGGATTGGCCAGTGCCACGCGTGGTCACATGGTCACCCCCTCGGATTCGCCTCTGTTCCTCATTGCAGGTGTCCTGGAAAGCGCGGTCGGCTTTCCGGAACCCCAGGGCTTTTACAAGCCGGGCAGGCCACTGCTCTTTCAAAGGAGGAGGGAGGCAGAGGGCTGATGGATGAGTGAATTTGCAGCTGACACTAGGCCTTGAGACCTATGGGATCATTCTGGGCTGCAGCCAGGCCCTGCCGGCCTGACCAGATGCGGTGAGCCCATCCTGTCTCACTCGGAAAGGGCCAAAATCGGATCTCAACGGGAGTCCGGAGAACACAGCAGGCGTCCTGAAGCTCCCCTTCCTTCGGTGGAAATGGGCTCGTGCAGCTCCTGAGGACAGGTCCCCTGGGGTTTTGGGCCTGGGACAGGACGAGACACCCGCGGCCCACTCTCCCACGCCGCCCCAAACAGGTCCCAGGATCCAGCCGCTGCCGTGGCAGCAGGAGGAGCATCATGGCCGCCGCGCGGCGGTGGCGATATTTAAAGGGGACACAGCCTATCTGTCAGGAGTGGAGCGCGAATCGGCTCAGCCAATGCGCATGCGCGAGTCGCGAACCGTTTCTCCCGTCACAGTGGTTCCCAAGATTGTCGTAGAAACCAGGCCCCGAGGCTTGGCAGAGCAGGAGCCCTCCGTGGCAGTGCTTGGGTATCGAGGCTCTGAGGCTAAGGCCTCACCTCGCCACGGGGTGGAAGGGAACGTCTCCGGATGCCAGGAGTCGCAAAGGGCCGACCATGATGATGAAACCCCAGGCAGAGTCGGGGGAAGCAGCACGGGATCCCAGCCTCAGGCCTGCACGGACGGTGTTGGTTGGGGTGAGTCTCCCCAAAAGTCGTGCCGCCGTCCGTGATCTCAAGGACGGGTCTTCCTGCGTGCCCCTGGGCTGCTCTCCTCTGCTGTATGACTGTGAGTGTGTGTGTGTGTGTGTGTGTGTGTGTGTGTAGGTGTCTGTGTATGTGTCTCCCATTCTCTCTTCTCTGTCTGTCTCTCAGTCTCTGTGTGTTTCCTTCCCACTATCTGTGGGTTTGTGCCAGCCGAAGTTGCGTCAGGGCTACCGGGTCGGTGGAGGATTGGGGATGATGCGAATTTTGCAGAACCCTCTTTGCTCCTCTGGTAGGCATTTGAAAACGTGGCTTGGGCAGGCACAGGCGGCCCCCCCAACCCCCGGGTCCCAGGTGTTCTTTGATATTCCTTGGCATTGATGGAAACGTCAGCCGTTTCCCCCTTCCACTGGCACATACCTGGACATGATGCTTTGTTTGGCCGTCACCCCGTATGCCTCCAGTGACACATATTAACACCAACTGCTGTGGGATTGGCCAGTGCCACGCGTGGTCACATGGTCACCCCTCGGATTCGCCTCTGTTCCTCATTGCAGGTGTCCTGGAAAGCGCGGTCGGCTTTCCGGAACCCCAGGGCTTTTACAAGCCGGGCAGGCCACTGCTCTTTCAAAGGAGGAGGGAGGCAGAGGGCTGATGGATGAGTGAATTTGCAGCTGACACTAGGCCTTGAGACCTATGGGATCATTCTGTGCTGCAGCCAGGCCCTGCCGGCCTGACCAGATGCGGTGAGCCCATCCTGTCTCACTCGGAAAGGGCCAAAATCGGATCTCAACGGGAGTCCGGAGAACACAGCAGGCGTCCTGAAGCTCCCCCTCCTTCGGTGGAAATGGGCTCATGCAGCTCCTGAGGACAGGTCCCCTGGGGTTTTGGGCCTGGGACAGGACGAGACACCCGCGGCCCCCTCTCCCACGCCGCCCCAAACAGGTCCCAGGATCCAGCCGCTGCCGTGGCAGCAGGAGGAGCATCATGGCCGCCGCGCGGCGGTGGCGATATTTAAAGGGGACACAGCCTATCTGTCAGGAGTGGAGCGCGAATCGGCTCAGCCAATGCGCATGCGCGAGTCGCGAACCGTTTCTCCCGTCACAGTGGTTCCCAAGATTGTCGTAGAAACCAGGCCCCGAGGCTTGGCAGAGCAGGAGCCCTCCGTGGCAGTGCTTGGGTATCGAGGCTCTGAGGCTAAGGCCTCACCTCGCCACTGGGTGGAAGGGAACGTCTCCGGATGCCAGGAGTCGCAAAGGGCCGACCATGATGATGAAACCCCAGGCAGAGTCGGGGGAAGCAGCACGGGATCCCAGCCTCAGGCCTGCACGGACGGTGTTGGTTGGGGTGAGTCTCCCCAAAAGTCGTGCCGCCGTCCGTGATCTCAAGGACGGGTCTTCCTGCGTGCCCCTGGGCTGCTCTCCTCTGCTGTATGACTGTGAGTGTGTGTGTGTGTGTGTGTGTGTGTGTGTAGGTGTCTGTGTATGTGTCTCCCATTCTCTCTTCTCTGTCTGTCTCTCAGTCTCTGTGTGTTTCCTTCCCACTATCTGTGGGTTTGTGCCAGCCGAAGTTGCGTCAGGGCTACCGGGTCTGTGGAGGATTGGGGATGATGCGAATTTTGCAGAACCCTCTTTGCTCCTCTGGTAGGCATTTGAAAACGTGGCTTGGGCAGGCACAGGCGGCCCCCCCAACCCCCGGGTCCCAGGTGTTCTTTGATATTCCTTGGCATTGATGGAAACGTCAGCCGTTTCCCCCTTCCACTGGCACATACCTGGACATGATGCTTTGTTTGGCCGTCACCCCGTATGCCTCCAGTGACACATATTAACACCAACTGCTGTGGGATTGGCCAGTGCCACGCGTGGTCACATGGTCACCCCTCGGATTCGCCTCTGTTCCTCATTGCAGGTGTCCTGGAAAGCGCGGTCGGCTTTCCGGAACCCCAGGGCTTTTACAAGCCGGGCAGGCCACTGCTCTTTCAAAGGAGGAGGGAGGCAGAGGGCTGATGGATGAGTGAATTTGCAGCTGACACTAGGCCTTGAGACCTATGGGATCATTCTGGGCTGCAGCCAGGCCCTGCCGGCCTGACCAGATGCGGTGAGCCCATCCTGTCTCACTCGGAAAGGGCCAAAATCGGATCTCAACGGGAGTCCGGAGAACACAGCAGGGGTCCTGAAGCTCCCCCTCCTTCGGTGGAAATGGGCTCATGCAGCTCCTGAGGACAGGTCCCCTGGGGTTTTGGGCCTGGGACAGGACGAGACACCCGCGGCCCCCTCTCCCACGCCGCCCCAAACAGGTCCCAGGATCCAGCCGCTGCCGTGGCAGCAGGAGGAGCATCATGGCCGCCGCGCGGCGGTGGCGATATTTAAAGGGGACACAGCCTATCTGTCAGGAGTGGAGCGCGAATCGGCTCAGCCAATGCGCATGCGCGAGTCGCGAACCGTTTCTCCCGTCACAGTGGTTCCCAAGATTGTCGTAGAAACCAGGCCCCGAGGCTTGGCAGAGCAGGAGCCCTCCATGGCAGTGCTTGGGTATCGAGGCTCTGAGGCTAAGGCCTCACCTCGCCACGGGGTGGAAGGGAACGTCTCCGGATGCCAGGAGTCGCAAAGGGCCGACCATGATGATGAAACCACAGGCAGAGTCGGGGGAAGCAGCACGGGATCCCAGCCTCAGGCCTGCACGGACGGTGTTGGTTGGGGTGAGTCTCCCCAAAAGTCGTGCCGCCGTCCGTGATCTCAAGGACGGGTCTTCCTGCGTGCCCCTGGGCTGCTCTCCTCTGCTGTATGACTGTGAGTGTGTGTGTGTGTGTGTGTGTGTGTGTGTGTGTGTGTAGGTGTCTGTGTATGTGTCTCCCATTCTCTCTTCTCTGTCTGTCTCTCAGTCTCTGTGTGTTTCCTTCCCACTATCTGTGGGTTTGTGCCAGCCGAAGTTGCGTCAGGGCTACCGGGTCGGTGGAGGATTGGGGATGATGCGAATTTTGCAGAACCCTCTTTGCTCCTCTGGTAGGCATTTGAAAACATGGCTTGGGCAGGCACAGGCGGCCCCCCCAACCCCCGGGTCCCAGGTGTTCTTTGATATTCCTTGGCATTGATGGAAACGTCAGCCGTTTCCCCCTTCCACTGGCACATACCTGGACATGATGCTTTGTTTGGCCGTCACCCCGTATGCCTCCAGTGACACATATTAACACCAACTGCTGTGGGATTGGCCAGTGCCACGCGTGGTCACATGGTCACCCCCTCGGATTCGCCTCTGTTCCTCATTGCAGGTGTCCTGGAAAGCGCGGTCGGCTTTCCGGAACCCCAGGGCTTTTACAAGCCGGGCAGGCCACTGCTCTTTCAAAGGAGGAGGGAGGCAGAGGGCTGATGGATGAGTGAATTTGCAGCTGACACTAGGCCTTGAGACCTATGGGATCATTCTGTGCTGCAGCCAGGCCCTGCCGGCCTGACCAGATGCGGTGAGCCCATCCTGTCTCACTCGGAAAGGGCCAAAATCGGATCTCAACGGGAGTCCGGAGAACACAGCAGGCGTCCTGAAGCTCCCCCTCCTTCGGTGGAAATGGGCTCATGCAGCTCCTGAGGACAGGTCCCCTGGGGTTTTGGGCCTGGGACAGGACGAGACACCCGCGGCCCCCTCTCCCACGCCGCCCCAAACAGGTCCCAGGATCCAGCCGCTGCCGTGGCAGCAGGAGGAGCATCATGGCCGCCGCGCGGCGGTGGCGATATTTAAAGGGGACACAGCCTATCTGTCAGGAGTGGAGCGCGAATCGGCTCAGCCAATGCGCATGCGCTGGTCGCGAACCGTTTCTCCCGTCACAGTGGTTCCCAAGATTGTCGTAGAAACCAGGCCCCGAAGCTTGGCAGAGCAGGAGCCCTCCGTGGCAGTGCTTGGGTATCGAGGCTCTGAGGCTAAGGCCTCACCTCGCCACTGGGTGGAAGGGAACGTCTCCGGATGCCAGGAGTCGCAAAGGGCCGACCATGGTGATGAAACCCCAGGCAGAGTCGGGGGAAGCAGCACGGGATCCCAGCCTCAGGCCTGCACGGACAGTGTTGGTTGGGGTGAGTCTCCCCAAAAGTCGTGCCGCCGTCCGTGATCTCAAGGACGGGTCTTCCTGCGTGCCCCTGGGCTGCTCTCCTCTGCTGTATGACTGTGAGTGTGTGTGTGTGTGTGTGTGTGTGTGTGTAGGTGTCTGTGTATGTGTCTCCCATTCTCTCTTCTCTGTCTGTCTCTCAGTCTCTGTGTGTTTCCTTCCCACTATCTGTGGGTTTGTGCCAGCCGAAGTTGCGTCAGGGCTACCGGGTCGGTGGAGGATTGGGGATGATGCGAATTTTGGAGAACCCTCTTTGCTCCTCTGGTAGGCATTTGAAAACGTGGCTTGGGCAGGCACAGGCGGCCCCCCCAACCCCCGGGTCCCAGGTGTTCTTTGATATTCCTTGGCATTGATGGAAACGTCAGCCGTTTCCCCCTTCCACTGGCACATACCTGGACATGATGCTTTGTTTGGCCGTCACCCCGTATGCCTCCAGTGACACATATTAACACCAACTGCTGTGGGATTGGCCAGTGCCACGCGTGGTCACATGGTCACCCCCTCGGATTCGCCTCTGTTCCTCATTGCAGGTGTCCTGGAAAGCGCGGTCGGCTTTCCGGAACCCCAGGGCTTTTACAAGCCGGGCAGGCCACTGCTCTTTCAAAGGAGGAGGGAGGCAGAGGGCTGATGGATGAGTGAATTTGCAGCTGACACTAGGCCTTGAGACCTATGGGATCATTCTGGGCTGCAGCCAGGCCCTGCCGGCCTGACCAGATGCGGGGAGCCCATCCTGTCTCACTCGGAAAGGGCCAAAATCGGATCTCAACGGGAGTCCGGAGAACACAGCAGGCGTCCTGAAGCTCCCCTTCCTTCGGTGGAAATGGGCTCGTGCAGCTCCTGAGGACAGGTCCCCTGGGGTTTTGGGCCTGGGACAGGACGAGACACCCGCGGCCCACTCTCCCACGCCGCCCCAAACAGGTCCCAGGATCCAGCCGCTGCCGTGGCAGCAGGAGGAGCATCATGGCCGCCGCGCGGCGGTGGCGATATTTAAAGGGGACACAGCCTATCTGTCAGGAGTGGAGCGCGAATCGGCTCAGCCAATGCGCATGCGCGAGTCGCGAACCGTTTCTCCCGTCACAGTGGTTCCCAAGATTGTCGTAGAAACCAGGCCCCGAGGCTTGGCAGAGCAGGAGCCCTCCGTGGCAGTGCTTGGGTATCGAGGCTCTGAGGCTAAGGCCTCACCTCGCCACGGGGTGGAAGGGAACGTCTCCGGATGCCAGGAGTCGCAAAGGGCCGACCATGATGATGAAACCCCAGGCAGAGTCGGGGGAAGCAGCACGGGATCCCAGCCTCAGGCCTGCACGGACGGTGTTGGTTGGGGTGAGTCTCCCCAAAAGTCGTGCCGCCGTCCGTGATCTCAAGGACGGGTCTTCCTGCGTGCCCCTGGGCTGCTCTCCTCTGCTGTATGACTGTGAGTGTGTGTGTGTGTGTGTGTGTGTGTGTGTGTAGGTGTCTGTGTATGTGTCTCCCATTCTCTCTTCTCTGTCTGTCTCTCAGTCTCTGTGTGTTTCCTTCCCACTATCTGTGGGTTTGTGCCAGCCGAAGTTGCGTCAGGGCTACCGGGTCGGTGGAGGATTGGGGATGATGCGAATTTTGCAGAACCCTCTTTGCTCCTCTGGTAGGCATTTGAAAACGTGGCTTGGGCAGGCACAGGCGGCCCCCCCAACCCCCGGGTCCCAGGTGTTCTTTGATATTCCTTGGCATTGATGGAAACGTCAGCCGTTTCCCCCTTCCACTGGCACATACCTGGACATGATGCTTTGTTTGGCCGTCACCCCGTATGCCTCCAGTGACACATATTAACACCAACTGCTGTGGGATTGGCCAGTGCCACGCGTGGTCACATGGTCACCCCTCGGATTCGCCTCTGTTCCTCATTGCAGGTGTCCTGGAAAGCGCGGTCGGCTTTCCGGAACCCCAGGGCTTTTACAAGCCGGGCAGGCCACTGCTCTTTCAAAGGAGGAGGGAGGCAGAGGGCTGATGGATGAGTGAATTTGCAGCTGACACTAGGCCTTGAGACCTATGGGATCATTCTGTGCTGCAGCCAGGCCCTGCCGGCCTGACCAGATGCGGTGAGCCCATCCTGTCTCACTCGGAAAGGGCCAAAATCGGATCTCAACGGGAGTCCGGAGAACACAGCAGGCGTCCTGAAGCTCCCCCTCCTTCGGTGGAAATGGGCTCATGCAGCTCCTGAGGACAGGTCCCCTGGGGTTTTGGGCCTGGGACAGGACGAGACACCCGCGGCCCCCTCTCCCACGCCGCCCCAAACAGGTCCCAGGATCCAGCCGCTGCCGTGGCAGCAGGAGGAGCATCATGGCCGCCGCGCGGCGGTGGCGATATTTAAAGGGGACACAGCCTATCTGTCAGGAGTGGAGCGCGAATCGGCTCAGCCAATGCGCATGCGCGAGTCGCGAACCGTTTCTCCCGTCACAGTGGTTCCCAAGATTGTCGTAGAAACCAGGCCCCGAGGCTTGGCAGAGCAGGAGCCCTCCGTGGCAGTGCTTGGGTATCGAGGCTCTGAGGCTAAGGCCTCACCTCGCCACTGGGTGGAAGGGAACGTCTCCGGATGCCAGGAGTCGCAAAGGGCCGACCATGATGATGAAACCCCAGGCAGAGTCGGGGGAAGCAGCACGGGATCCCAGCCTCAGGCCTGCACGGACGGTGTTGGTTGGGGTGAGTCTCCCCAAAAGTCGTGCCGCCGTCCGTGATCTCAAGGACGGGTCTTCCTGCGTGCCCCTGGGCTGCTCTCCTCTGCTGTATGACTGTGAGTGTGTGTGTGTGTGTGTGTGTGTGTGTGTAGGTGTCTGTGTATGTGTCTCCCATTCTCTCTTCTCTGTCTGTCTCTCAGTCTCTGTGTGTTTCCTTCCCACTATCTGTGGGTTTGTGCCAGCCGAAGTTGCGTCAGGGCTACCGGGTCTGTGGAGGATTGGGGATGATGCGAATTTTGCAGAACCCTCTTTGCTCCTCTGGTAGGCATTTGAAAACGTGGCTTGGGCAGGCACAGGCGGCCCCCCCAACCCCCGGGTCCCAGGTGTTCTTTGATATTCCTTGGCATTGATGGAAACGTCAGCCGTTTCCCCCTTCCACTGGCACATACCTGGACATGATGCTTTGTTTGGCCGTCACCCCGTATGCCTCCAGTGACACATATTAACACCAACTGCTGTGGGATTGGCCAGTGCCACGCGTGGTCACATGGTCACCCCTCGGATTCGCCTCTGTTCCTCATTGCAGGTGTCCTGGAAAGCGCGGTCGGCTTTCCGGAACCCCAGGGCTTTTACAAGCCGGGCAGGCCACTGCTCTTTCAAAGGAGGAGGGAGGCAGAGGGCTGATGGATGAGTGAATTTGCAGCTGACACTAGGCCTTGAGACCTATGGGATCATTCTGGGCTGCAGCCAGGCCCTGCCGGCCTGACCAGATGCGGTGAGCCCATCCTGTCTCACTCGGAAAGGGCCAAAATCGGATCTCAACGGGAGTCCGGAGAACACAGCAGGGGTCCTGAAGCTCCCCCTCCTTCGGTGGAAATGGGCTCATGCAGCTCCTGAGGACAGGTCCCCTGGGGTTTTGGGCCTGGGACAGGACGAGACACCCGCGGCCCCCTCTCCCACGCCGCCCCAAACAGGTCCCAGGATCCAGCCGCTGCCGTGGCAGCAGGAGGAGCATCATGGCCGCCGCGCGGCGGTGGTGATATTTAAAGGGGACACAGCCTATCTGTCAGGAGTGGAGCGCGAATCGGCTCAGCCAATGCGCATGCGCGAGTCGCGAACCGTTTCTCCCGTCACAGTGGTTTCCAAGATTGTCGTAGAAACCAGGCCCCGAGGCTTGGCAGAGCAGGAGCCCTCCGTGGCAGTGCTTTGGTATTGAGGCTCTGAGGCTAAGGCATCACATCACGACGGGGTGGAAGGGAACGTCTCCAGATGCCAGGAGTCGCAAAGGGCCGACCATGATGATGAAACCCCAGGCAGAGCCGGGGGAAGCAGCACGGGATCCCAGCCTCAGGCCTGCACGGACGGTGTTGGTTGGGGTGAGTCTCCCCAAAAGTCGTGCCGCCGTCCGTGATCTCAAGGACAGGTCTTCCTGCGTGCCCCTGGGCTGCTCTCCTCTGCTGTATGACTGTGAGTGTGTGTGTGTGTGTGTGTGTGTAGGTGTCTGTGTATGTGTCTCCCATTCTCTCTTCTCTGTCTGTCTCTCAGTCTCTGTGTGTTTCCTTCCCACTATCTGTGGGTTTGTGCCAGCCGAAGTTGCGTCAGGGCTACCGGGTCGGTGGAGGATTGGGGATGATGCGAATTTTGCAGAACCCTCTTTGCTCCTCTGGTAGGCATTTGAAAACGTGGCTTGGGCAGGCACAGGCGGCCCCCCCAACCCCCGGGTCCCAGGTGTTCTTTGATATTCCTTGGCATTGATGGAAACGTCAGCCGTTTCCCCCTTCCACTGGCACATACCTGGACATGATGCTTTGTTTGGCCGTCACCCCGTATGCCTCCAGTGACACATATTAACACCAACTGCTGTGGGATTGGCCAGTGCCACGCGTGGTCACATGGTCACCCCCTCGGATTCGCCTCTGTTCCTCATTGCAGGTGTCCTGGAAAGCGCGGTCAGCTTTCCGGAACCCCAGGGCTTTTACAAGCCGGGCAGGCCACTGCTCTTTCAAAGGAGGAGGGAGGCAGAGGGCTGATGGATGAGTGAATTTGCAGCTGACACTAGGCCTTGAGACCTATGGGATCATTCTGTGCTGCAGCCAGGCCCTGCCGGCCTGACCAGATGCGGTGAGCCCATCCTGTCTCACTCGGAAAGGGCCAAAATCGGATCTCAACGGGAGTCCGGAGAACACAGCAGGCGTCCTGAAGCTCCCCCTCCTTCGGTGGAAGTGGGCTCATGCAGCTCCTGAGGACAGGTCCCCTGGGGTTTTGGGCCTGGGACAGGACGAGACACCCGCGGCCCCCTCTCCCACGCCGCCCCAAACAGGTCCCAGGATCCAGCCGCTGCCGTGGCAGCAGGAGGAGCATCATGGCCGCCGCGCGGCGGTGGCGATATTTAAAGGGGACACAGCCTATCTGTCAGGAGTGGAGCGCGAATCTGCTCAGCCAATGCGCATGCGCGAGTCGCGAACCGTTTCTCCCGTCACAGTGGTTCCCAAGATTGTCGTAGAAACCAGGCCCCGAGGCTTGGCAGAGCAGGAGCCCTCCGTGGCAGTGCTTGGGTATCGAGGCTCTGAGGCTAAGGCCTCACCTCGCCACGGGGTGGAAGGGAACGTCTCCGGATGCCAGGAGTCGCAAAGGGCCGACCATGATGATGAAACCCCAGGCAGAGTCGGGGGAAGCAGCACGGGATCCCAGCCTCAGGCCTGCACGGACGGTGTTGGTTGGGGTGAGTCTCCCCAAAAGTCGTGCCGCCGTCCGTGATCTCAAGGACGGGTCTTCCTGCGTGCCCCTGGGCTGCTCTCCTCTGCTGTATGACTGTGAGTGTGTGTGTGTGTGTGTGTGTGTGTGTGTGTGTGTGTAGGTGTCTGTGTATGTGTCTCCCATTCTCTCTTCTCTGTCTGTCTCTCAGTCTCTGTGTGTTTCCTTCCCACTATCTGTGGGTTTGTGTCAGCCGAAGTTGCGTCAGGGCTACCGGGTCGGTGGAGGATTGGGGATGATGCGAATTTTGCAGAACCCTCTTTGCTCCTCTGGTAGGCATTTGAAAACGTGGCTTGGGCAGGCACAGGCGGCCCCCCCAACCCCCGGGTCCCAGGTGTTCTTTGATATTCCTTGGCATTGATGGAAACGTCAGCCGTTTCCCCCTTCCACTGGCACATACCTGGACATGATGCTTTGTTTGGCCGTCACCCCGTATGCCTCCAGTGACACATATTAACACCAACTGCTGTGGGATTGGCCAGTGCCACGCGTGGTCACATGGTCACCCCATCGGATTCGCCTCTGTTCCTCATTGCAGGTGTCCTGGAAAGCGCGGTCGGCTTTCCGGAACCCCAGGGCTTTTACAAGCTGGGCAGGCCACTGCTCTTTCAAAGGAGGAGGGAGGCAGAGGGCTGATGGATGAGTGAATTTGCAGCTGACACTAGGCCTTGAGACCTATGGGATCATTCTGGGCTGCAGCCAGGCCCTGCCGGCCTGACCAGATGCGGTGAGCCCATCCTGTCTCACTCGGAAAGGGCCAAAATCGGATCTCAACGGGAGTCCGGAGAACACAGCAGGCGTCCTGAAGCTCCCCCTCCTTCGGTGGAAATGGGCTCATGCAGCTCCTGAGGACAGGTCCCCTGGGGTTTTGGGCCTGGGACAGGACGAGACACCCGCGGCCCCCTCTCCCACGCCGCCCCAAACAGGTCCCAGGATCCAGCCGCTGCCGTGGCAGCAGGAGGAGCATCATGGCCGCCGCGCGGCGGTGGCGATATTTAAAGGGGACACAGCCTATCTGTCAGGAGTGGAGCGCGAATCGGCTCAGCCAATGCACATGCGCGAGTCGCGAACCGTTTCTCCCGTCACAGTGGTTTCCAAGATTGTCGTAGAAACCAGGCCCCAAGGCTTGGCAGAGCAGGAGCCCTCCGTGGCAGTGCTTGGGTATCGAGGCTCTGAGGCTAAGGCATCACATCACGACGGGGTGGAAGGGAACGTCTCCAGATGCCAGGAGTCGCAAAGGGCCGACCATGATGATGAAACCCCAGGCAGAGTCGGGGGAAGCAGCACGGGATCCCAGCCTCAGGCCTGCACGGACGGTGTTGGTTGGGGTGAGTCTCCCCAAAAGTCGTGCCGCCGTCCGTGATCTCAAGGACGGGTCTTCCTCCGTGCCCCTGGGCTGCTCTCCTCTGCTGTATGACTGTGAGTGTGTGTGTGTGTGTGTGTGTGTAGGTGTCTGTGTATGTGTCTCCCATTCTCTCTTCTCTGTCTGTCTCTCAGTCTCTGTGTGTTTCCTTCCCACTATCTGTGGGTTTGTGCCAGCCGAAGTTGCGTCAGGGCTACCGGGTCGGTGGAGGATTGGGGATGATGCGAATTTTGCAGAACCCTCTTTGCTCCTCTGGTAGGCATTTGAAAACGTGGCTTGGGCAGGCACAGGCGGCCCCCCCAACCCCCGGGTCCCAGGTGTTCTTTGATATTCCTTGGCATTGATGGAAACGTCAGCCGTTTCCCCCTTCCACTGGCACATACCTGGACATGATGCTTTGTTTGGCCGTCACCCCGTATGCCTCCAGTGACACATATTAACACCAACTGCTGTGGGATTGGCCAGTGCCACGCGTGGTCACATGGTCACCCCCTCGGATTCGCCTCTGTTCCTCATTGCAGGTGTCCTGGAAAGCGCGGTCGGCTTTCCGGAACCCCAGGGCTTTTACAAGCTGGGCAGGCCACTGCTCTTTCAAAGGAGGAGGGAGGCAGAGGGCTGATGGATGAGTGAATTTGCAGCTGACACTAGGCCTTGAGACCTATGGGATCATTCTGGGCTGCAGCCAGGCCCTGCCGGCCTGACCAGATGCGGTGAGCCCATCCTGTCTCACTCGGAAAGGGCCAAAATCGGATCTCAACGGGAGTCCGGAGAACACAGCAGGCGTCCTGAAGCTCCCCCTCCTTCGGTGGAAGTGGGCTCATGCAGCTCCTGAGGACAGGTCCCCTGGGGTTTTGGGCCTGGGACAGGACGAGACACCCGCGGCCCCCTCTCCCACGCCGCCCCAAACAGGTCCCAGGATCCAGCCGCTGCCGTGGCAGCAGGAGGAGCATCATGGCCGCCGCGCGGCGGTGGCGATATTTAAAGGGGACACAGCCTATCTGTCAGGAGTGGAGCGCGAATCGGCTCAGCCAATGCGCATGCGCGAGTCGCGAACCGTTTCTCCCGTCACAGTGGTTCCCAAGATTGTCGTAGAAACCAGGCCCCGAGGCTTGGCAGAGCAGGAGCCCTCCGTGGCAGTGCTTGGGTATCGAGGCTCTGAGGCTAAGGCCTCACCTCACCACGGGGTGGAAGGGAACGTCTCCGGATGCCAGGAGTCGCAAAGGGCCGACCATGATGATGAAACCCCAGGCAGAGTCGGGGGAAGCAGCACGGGATCCCAGCCTCAGGCCTGCACGGACGGTGTTGGTTGGGGTGAGTCTCCCCAAAAGTCGTGCTGCCGTCCGTGATCTCAAGGACGGGTCTTCCTGCGTGCCCCTGGGCTGCTCTCCTCTGCTGTATGACTGTGAGTGTGTGTGTGTGTGTGTGTGTGTGTAGGTGTCTGTGTATGTGTCTCCCATTCTCTCTTCTCTGTCTGTCTCTCAGTCTCTGTGTGTTTCCTTCCCACTATCTGTGGGTTTGTGCCAGCCGAAGTTGCGTCAGGGCTACCGGGTCGGTGGAGGATTGGGGATGATGCGAATTTTGGAGAACCCTCTTTGCTCCTCTGGTAGGCATTTGAAAACGTGGCTTGGGCAGGCACAGGCGGCCCCCCCAACCCCCGGGTCCCAGGTGTTCTTTGATATTCCTTGGCATTGATGGAAACGTCAGCCGTTTCCCCCTTCCACTGGCACATACCTGGACATGATGCTTTGTTTGGCCGTCACCCCGTATGCCTCCAGTGACACATATTAACACCAACTGCTGTCGGATTGGCCAGTGCCACGCGTGGTCACATGGTCACCCCCTCGGATTCGCCTCTGTTCCTCATTGCAGGTGTCCTGGAAAGCGCGGTCGGCTTTCCGGAACCCCAGGGCTTTTACAAGCCGGGCAGGCCACTGCTCTTTCAAAGGAGGAGGGAGGCAGAGGGCTGATGGATGAGTGAATTTGCAGCTGACACTAGGCCTTGAGACCTATGGGATCATTCTGTGCTGCAGCCAGGACCTGCCGGCCTGACCAGATGCGGTGAGCCCATCCTGTCTCACTCGGAAAGGGCCAAAATCGGATCTCAACGGGAGTCCGGAGAACACAGCAGGCGTCCTGAAGCTCCCCCTCCTTCGGTGGAAATGGGCTCATGCAGCTCCTGAGGACAGGTCCCCTGGGGTTTTGGGCCTGGGACAGGACGAGACACCCGCGGCCCCCTCTCCCACGCCGCCCCAAACAGGTCCCAGGATCCAGCCGCTGCCGTGGCAGCAGGAGGAGCATCATGGCCGCCGCGCGGCGGTGGCGATATTTAAAGGGGACACAGCCTATCTGTCAGGAGTGGAGCGCGAATCTGCTCAGCCAATGCGCATGCGCGAGTCGCGAACCGTTTCTCCCGTCACAGTGGTTCCCAAGATTGTCGTAGAAACCAGGCCCCGAGGCTTGGCAGAGCAGGAGCCCTCCGTGGCAGTGCTTGGGTATCGAGGCTCTGAGGCTAAGGCCTCACCTCGCCACGGGGTGGAAGGGAACGTCTCCGGATGCCAGGAGTCGCAAAGGGCCGACCATGATGATGAAACCCCAGGCAGAGTCGGGGGAAGCAGCACGGGATCCCAGCCTCAGGCCTGCACGGACGGTGTTGGTTGGGGTGAGTCTCCCCAAAAGTCGTGCCGCCGTCCGTGATCTCAAGGACGGGTCTTCCTGCGTGCCCCTGGGCTGCTCTCCTCTGCTGTATGACTGTGAGTGTGTGTGTGTGTGTGTGTGTGTGTGTGTGTGTGTAGGTGTCTGTGTATGTGTCTCCCATTCTCTCTTCTCTGTCTGTCTCTCAGTCTCTGTGTGTTTCCTTCCCACTATCTGTGGGTTTGTGTCAGCCGAAGTTGCGTCAGGGCTACCGGGTCGGTGGAGGATTGGGGATGATGCGAATTTTGCAGAACCCTCTTTGCTCCTCTGGTAGGCATTTGAAAACGTGGCTTGGGCAGGCACAGGCGGCCCCCCCAACCCCCGGGTCCCAGGTGTTCTTTGATATTCCTTGGCATTGATGGAAACGTCAGCCGTTTCCCCCTTCCACTGGCACATACCTGGACATGATGCTTTGTTTGGCCGTCACCCCGTATGCCTCCAGTGACACATATTAACACCAACTGCTGTGGGATTGGCCAGTGCCACGCGTGGTCACATGGTCACCCCCTCGGATTCGCCTCTGTTCCTCATTGCAGGTGTCCTGGAAAGCGCGGTCGGCTTTCCGGAACCCCAGGGCTTTTACAAGCTGGGCAGGCCACTGCTCTTTCAAAGGAGGAGGGAGGCAGAGGGCTGATGGATGAGTGAATTTGCAGCTGACACTAGACCTTGAGACCTATGGGATCATTCTGGGCTGCAGCCAGGCCCTGCCGGCCTGACCAGATGCGGTGAGCCCATCCTGTCTCACTCGGAAAGGGCCAAAATCGGATCTCAACGGGAGTCCGGAGAACACAGCAGGCGTCCTGAAGCTCCCCCTCCTTCGGTGGAAATGGGCTCATGCAGCTCCTGAGGACAGGTCCCCTGGGGTTTTGGGCCTGGGACAGGACGAGACACCCGCGGCCCCCTCTCCCACGCCGCCCCAAACAGGTCCCAGGATCCAGCCGCTGCCGTGGCAGCAGGAGGAGCATCATGGCCGCCGCGCGGCGGTGGCGATATTTAAAGGGGACACAGCCTATCTGTCAGGAGTGGAGCGCGAATCGGCTCAGCCAATGCGCATGCGCGAGTCGCCAACCGTTTCTCCCGTCACAGTGGTTTCCAAGATTGTCGTAGAAACCAGGCCCCGAGGCTTGGCAGAGCAGGAGCCCTCCGTGGCAGTGCTTGGGTATCAAGGCTCTGAGGCTAAGGCATCACATCACGACGGGGTGGAAGGGAACGTCTCCAGATTCCAGGAGTCGCAAAGGGCCGACCATGATGATGAAACCCCAGGCAGAGTCGGGGGAAGCAGCACGGGATCCCAGCCTCAGGCCTGCACGGACGGTGTTGGTTGGGGTGAGTCTCCCCAAAAGTCGTGCCGCCGTCCGTGATCTCAAGGACGGGTCTTCCTCCGTGCCCCTGGGCTGCTCTCCTCTGCTGTATGACTGTGAGTGTGTGTGTGTGTGTGTGTGTGTAGGTGTCTGTGTATGTGTCTCCCATTCTCTCTTCTCTGTCTGTCTCTCAGTCTCTGTGTGTTTCCTTCCCACTATCTGTGGGTTTGTGCCAGCCGAAGTTGCGTCAGGGCTACCGGGTCGGTGGAGGATTGGGGATGATGCGAATTTTGCAGAACCCTCTTTGCTCCTCTGGTAGGCATTTGAAAACGTGGCTTGGGCAGGCACAGGCGGCCCCCCCAACCCCCGGGTCCCAGGTGTTCTTTGATATTCCTTGGCATTGATGGAAACGTCAGCCGTTTCCCCCTTCCACTGGCACATACCTGGACATGATGCTTTGTTTGGCCGTCACCCCGTATGCCTCCAGTGACACATATTAACACCAACTGCTGTGGGATTGGCCAGTGCCACGCGTGGTCACATGGTCACCCCCTCGGATTCGCCTCTGTTCCTCATTGCAGGTGTCCTGGAAAGCGCGGTCGGCTTTCCGGAACCCCAGGGCTTTTACAAGCTGGGCAGGCCACTGCTCTTTCAAAGGAGGAGGGAGGCAGAGGGCTGATGGATGAGTGAATTTGCAGCTGACACTAGGCCTTGAGACCTATGGGATCATTCTGGGCTGCAGCCAGGCCCTGCCGGCCTGACCAGATGCGGTGAGCCCATCCTGTCTCACTCGGAAAGGGCCAAAATCGGATCTCAACGGGAGTCCGGAGAACACAGCAGGCGTCCTGAAGCTCCCCCTCCTTCGGTGGAAGTGGGCTCATGCAGCTCCTGAGGACAGGTCCCCTGGGGTTTTGGGCCTGGGACAGGACGAGACACCCGCGGCCCCCTCTCCCACGCCGCCCCAAACAGGTCCCAGGATCCAGCCGCTGCCGTGGCAGCAGGAGGAGCATCATGGCCGCCGCGCGGCGGTGGCGATATTTAAAGGGGACACAGCCTATCTGTCAGGAGTGGAGCGCGAATCGGCTCAGCCAATGCGCATGCGCGAGTCGCGAACCGTTTCTCCCGTCACAGTGGTTCCCAAGATTGTCGTAGAAACCAGGCCCCGAGGCTTGGCAGAGCAGGAGCCCTCCGTGGCAGTGCTTGGGTATCGAGGCTCTGAGGCTAAGGCCTCACCTCACCACGGGGTGGAAGGGAACGTCTCCGGATGCCAGGAGTCGCAAAGGGCCGACCATGATGATGAAACCCCAGGCAGAGTCGGGGGAAGCAGCACGGGATCCCAGCCTCAGGCCTGCACGGACGGTGTTGGTTGGGGTGAGTCTCCCCAAAAGTCGTGCCGCCGTCCGTGATCTCAAGGACGGGTCTTCCTGCGTGCCCCTGGGCTGCTCTCCTCTGCTGTATGACTGTGAGTGTGTGTGTGTGTGTGTGTGTGTAGGTGTCTGTGTATGTGTCTCCCATTCTCTCTTCTCTGTCTGTCTCTCAGTCTCTGTGTGTTTCCTTCCCACTATCTGTGGGTTTGTGCCAGCCGAAGTTGCGTCAGGGCTACCGGGTCGGTGGAGGATTGGGGATGATGCGAATTTTGCAGAACCCTCTTTGCTCCTCTGGTAGGCATTTGAAAACGTGGCTTGGGCAGGCACAGGCGGCCCCCCCAACCCCCGGGTCCCAGGTGTTCTTTGATATTCCTTGGCATTGATGGAAACGTCAGCCGTTTCCCCCTTCCACTGGCACATACCTGGACATGATGCTTTGTTTGGCCGTCACCCCGTATGCCTCCAGTGACACATATTAACACCAACTGCTGTGGGATTGGCCAGTGCCACGCGTGGTCACATGGTCACCCCCTCGGATTCGCCTCTGTTCCTCATTGCAGGTGTCCTGGAAAGCGCGGTCGGCTTTCCGGAACCCCAGGGCTTTTACAAGCCGGGCAGGCCACTGCTCTTTCAAAGGAGGAGGGAGGCAGAGGGCTGATGGATGAGTGAATTTGCAGCTGACACTAGGCCTTGAGACCTATGGGATCATTCTGTGCTGCAGCCAGGCCCTGCCGGCATGACCAGATGCGGTGAGCCCATCCTGTCTCACTCGGAAAGGGCCAAAATCGGATGTCAACGGGAGTCCGGAGAACACAGCAGGCATCCTGAAGCTCCCCCTCCTTCGGTGGAAATGGGCTCATGCAGCTCCTGAGGACAGGTCCCCTGGGGTTTTGGGCCTTGGACAGGACGAGACACCCGCGGCCCCCTCTCCCACGCCGCCCAAAACAGGTCCCAGGATCCAGCCGCTGCCGTGGCAGCAGGAGGAGCATCATGGCCGCCGCGCGGCGGTGGCGATATTTAAAGGGGACACAGCCTATCTGTCAGGAGTGGAGCGCGAATCGGCTCAGCCAATGCGCATGCGCGAGTCGCGAACCGTTTCTCCCGTCACAGTGGTTCCCAAGATTGTCGTAGAAACCAGGCCCCGAGGCTTGGCAGAGCAGGAGCCCTCCGTGGCAGTGCTTGGGTATCGAGGCTCTGAGGCTAAGGCCTCACCTCGCCACGGGGTGGAAGGGAACGTCTCCGGATGCCAGGAGTCGCAATGGGCCGACCATGATGATGAAACCCCAGGCAGAGTCGGGGGAAGCAGCACGGGATCCCAGCCTCAGGCCTGCACGGACGGTGTTGGTTAGGGTGAGTCTCCCCAAAAGTCGTGCCGCCGTCCGTGATCTCAAGGACGGGTCTTCCTGCGTGCCCCTGGGCTGCTCTCCTCTGCTGTATGACTGTGAGTGTGTGTGTGTGTGTGTAGGTGTCTGTGTATGTGTCTCCCATTCTCTCTTCTCTGTCTGTCTCTCAGTCTCTGTGTGTTTCCTTCCCACTATCTGTGGATTTGTGCCAGCCGAAGTTGCGTCAGGGCTACCGGGTCGGTGGAGGATTGGGGATGATGCGAATTTTGCAGAACCCTCTTTGCTCCTCTGGTAGGCATTTGAAAACGTGGCTTGGGCAGGCACAGGCGGCCCCCCCAACCCCCGGGTCCCAGGTGTTCTTTGATATTCCTTGGCATTGATGGAAACGTCAGCCGTTTCCCCCTTCCACTGGCACATACCTGGACATGATGCTTTGTTTGGCCGTCACCCCGTATGCCTCCAGTGACACATATTAACACCAACTGCTGTGGGATTGGCCAGTGCCACGCGTGGTCACATGGTCACCCCCTCGGATTCGCCTGTGTTCCTCATTGCAGGTGTCCTGGAAAGCGCGGTCGGCTTTCCGGAACCCCAGGGCTTTTACAAGCCGGGCAGGCCACTGCTCTTTCAAAGGAGGAGGGAGGCAGAGGGCTGATGGATGAGTGAATTTGCAGCTGACACTAGGCCTTGAGACCTATGGGATCATTCTGTGCTGCAGCCAGGCCCTGCCGGCCTGACCAGATGCGGTGAGCCCATCCTGTCTCACTCGGAAAGGGCCAAAATCGGATCTCAACGGGAGTCCGGAGAACACAGCAGGCGTCCTGAAGCTCCCCCTCCTTCGGTGGAAGTGGGCTCATGCAGCTCCTGAGGACAGGTCCCCTGGGGTTTTGGGCCTGGGACAGGACAAGACACCCGCGGCCCCCTCTCCCACGCCGCCCCAAACAGGTCCCAGGATCCAGCCGCTGCCGTGGCAGCAGGAGGAGCATCATGGCCGCCGCGCGGCGGTGGCGATATTTAAAGGGGACACAGCCTATCTGTCAGGAGTGGAGCGCGAATTGGCTCAGCCAATGCGCATGCGCGAGTCGCGAACCGTTTCTCCCGTCACAGTGGTTCCCAAGATTGTCGTAGAAACCAGGCCCCGAGGCTTGGCAGAGCAGGAGCCCTCCGTGGCAGTGCTTGGGTATCGAGGCTCTGAGGCTAAGGCCTCACCTCACCACGGGGTGGAAGGGAACGTCTCCGGATGCCAGGAGTCGCAAAGGGCCGACCATGATGATGAAACCCCAGGCAGAGTCGGGGGAAGCAGCACGGGATCCCAGCCTCAGGCCTGCACGGACGGTGTTGGTTGGGGTGAGTCTCCCCAAAAGTCGTGCCGCCGTCCGTGATCTCAAGGACGGGTCTTCCTGCGTGCCCCTGGGCTGCTCTCCTCTGCTGTATGACTGTGAGTGTGTGTGTGTGTGTGTGTGTGTGTAGGTGTCTGTGTATGTGTCTCCCATTCTCTCTTCTCTGTCTGTCTCTCAGTCTCTGTGTGTTTCCTTCCCACTATCTGTGGGTTTGTGCCAGCCGAAGTTGCGTCAGGGCTACCGGGTCGGTGGAGGATTGGGGATGATGCGAATTTTGCAGAACCCTCTTTGCTCCTCTGGTAGGCATTTGAAAACGTGGCTTGGGCAGGCACAGGCGGCCCCCCCAACCCCCGGGTCCCAGGTGTTCTTTGATATTCCTTGGCATTGATGGAAACGTCAGCCGTTTCCCCCTTCCACTGGCACATACCTGGACATGATGCTTTGTTTGGCCGTCACCCCGTATGCCTCCAGTGACACATATTAACACCAACTGCTGTGGGATTGGCCAGTGCCACGCGTGGTCACATGGTCACCCCCTCGGATTCGCCTCTGTTCCTCATTGCAGGTGTCCTGGAAAGCGCGGTCGGCTTTCCGGAACCCCAGGGCTTTTACAAGCCGGGCAGGCCACTGCTCTTTCAAAGGAGGAGGGAGGCAGAGGGCTGATGGATGAGTGAATTTGCAGCTGACACTAGGCCTTGAGACCTATGGGATCATTCTGTGCTGCAGCCAGGCCCTGCCGGCATGACCAGATGCGGTGAGCCCATCCTGTCTCACTCGGAAAGGGCCAAAATCGGATGTCAACGGGAGTCCGGAGAACACAGCAGGCGTCCTGAAGCTCCCCCTCCTTCGGTGGAAATGGGCTCATGCAGCTCCTGAGGACAGGTCCCCTGGGGTTTTGGGCCTGGGACAGGACGAGACACCCGCGGCCCCCTCTCCCACGCCGCCCAAAACAGGTCCCAGGATCCAGCCGCTGCCGTGGCAGCAGGAGGAGCATCATGGCCGCCGCGCGGCGGTGGCGATATTTAAAGGGGACACAGCCTATCTGTCAGGAGTGGAACGCGAATCGGCTCAGCCAATGCGCATGCGCGAGTCGCGAACCGTTTCTCCCGTCACAGTGGTTCCCAAGATTGTCGTAGAAACCAGGCCCCGAGGCTTGGCAGAGCAGGAGCCCTCCGTGGCAGTGCTTGGGTATCGAGGCTCTGAGGCTAAGGCCTCACCTCGCCACGGGGTGGAAGGGAACGTCTCCGGATGCCAGGAGTCGCAATGGGCCGACCATGATGATGAAACCCCAGGCAGAGTCGGGGGAAGCAGCACGGGATCCCAGCCTCAGGCCTGCACGGACGGTGTTGGTTAGGGTGAGTCTCCCCAAAAGTCGTGCCGCCGTCCGTGATCTCAAGGACGGGTCTTCCTGCGTGCCCCTGGGCTGCTCTCCTCTGCTGTATGACTGTGAGTGTGTGTGTGTGTGTGTAGGTGTCTGTGTATGTGTCTCCCATTCTCTCTTCTCTGTCTGTCTCTCAGTCTCTGTGTGTTTCCTTCCCACTATCTGTGGGTTTGTGCCAGCCGAAGTTGCGTCAGGGCTACCGGGTCGGTGGAGGATTGGGGATGATGCGAATTTTGCAGAACCCTCTTTGCTCCTCTGGTAGGCATTTGAAAACGTGGCTTGGGCAGGCACAGGCGGCCCCCCCAACCCCCGGGTCCCAGGTGTTCTTTGATATTCCTTGGCATTGATGGAAACGTCAGCCGTTTCCCCCTTCCACTGGCACATACCTGGACATGATGCTTTGTTTGGCCGTCACCCCGTATGCCTCCAGTGACACATATTAACACCAACTGCTGTGGGATTGGCCAGTGCCACGCGTGGTCACATGGTCACCCCCTCGGATTCGCCTCTGTTCCTCATTGCAGGTGTCCTGGAAAGCGCGGTCGGCTTCCCGGAACCCCAGGGCTTTTACAAGCCGGGCAGGCCACTGCTCTTTCAAAGGAGGAGGGAGGCAGAGGGCTGATGGATGAGTGAATTTGCAGCTGACACTAGGCCTTGAGACCTATGGGATCATTCTGTGCTGCAGCCAGGCCCTGCCGGCCTGACCAGATGCGGTGAGCCCATCCTGTCTCACTCGGAAAGGGCCAAAATCGGATCTCAACGGGAGTCCGGAGAACACAGCAGGCGTCCTGAAGCTCCCCCTCCTTCGGTGGAAATGGGCTCATGCAGTTCCTGAGGACAGGTCCCCTGGGGTTTTGGGCCTGGGACAGGACGAGACACCCGCGGTCCCCTCTCCCACGCCGCCCCAAACAGGTCCCAGGATCCAGCCGCTGCCGTGGCAGCAGGAGGAGCATCATGGCCGCCGCGCGGCGGTGGCGATATTTAAAGGGGACACAGCCTATCTGTCAGGAGTGGAGCGCGAATCGGCTCAGCCAATGCGCATGCGCGAGTCGCGAACCGTTTCTCCCGTCACAGTGGTTCCCAAGATTGTCGTAGAAACCAGGCCCCGAGGCTTGGCAGAGCAGGAGCCCTCCGTGGCAGTGCTTGGGTATCGAGGCTCTGAGGCTAAGGCCTCACCTCGCCACTGGGTGGAAGGGAACGTCTCCGGATGCCAGGAGTCGCAAAGGGCCGACCATGATGATGAAACCCCAGGCAGAGTCGGGGGAAGCAGCACGGGATCCCAGCCTCAGGCCTGCATGGACGGTGTTGGTTGGGGTGAGTCTCCCCAAAAGTCGTGCCGCCGTCCGTGATCTCAAGTACGGGTCTTCCTGCGTGCCCCTGGGCTGCTCTCCTCTGCTGTATGACTGTGAGTGTGTGTGTGTGTGTGTGTGTGTAGGTGTCTGTGTATGTGTCTCCCATTCTCTCTTCTCTGTCTGTCTCTCAGTCTCTGTGTGTTTCCTTCCCACTATCTGTGGATTTGTGCCAGCCGAAGTTGCGTCAGGGCTACCGGGTCGGTGGAGGATTGGGGATGATGCGAATTTTGCAGAACCCTCTTTGCTCCTCTGGTAGGCATTTGAAAACGTGGCTTGGGCAGGCACAGGCGGCCCCCCCAACCCCCGGGTCCCAGGTGTTCTTTGATATTCCTTGGCATTGATGGAAATGTCAGCCGTTTCCCCCTTCCACTGGCACATACCTGGACATGATGCTTTGTTTGGCCGTCACCCCGTATGCCTCCAGTGACACATATTAACACCAACTGCTGTGGGATTGGCCAGTGCCACGCGTGGTCACATGGTCACCCCCTCGGATTCGCCTCTGTTCCTCATTGCAGGTGTCCTGGAAAGCGCGGTCGGCTTTCCGGAACCCCAGGGCTTTTACAAGCCGGGCAGGCCACTGCTCTTTCAAAGGAGGAGGGAGGCAGAGGGCTGATGGATGAGTGAATTTGCAGCTGACACTAGGCCTTGAGACCTATGGGATCATTCTGTGCTGCGGCCAGGCCCTGCCGGCCTGACCAGATGCGGTGAGCCCATCCTGTCTCACTCGGAAAGGGCCAAAATCGGATCTCAACGGGAGTCCGGAGAACACAGCAGGCGTCCTGAAGCTCCCCCTCCTTCGGTGGAAATGGGCTCATGCAGCTCCTGAGGACAGGTCCCCTGGGGTTTTGGGCCTGGGACAGGACGAGACACCCGCGGCCCCCTCTCCCACGCCGCCCCAAACAGGTCCCAGGATCCAGCCGCTGCCGTGGCAGCAGGAGGAGCATCATGGCCGCCGCGCGGCGGTGGCGATATTTAAAGGGGACACAGCCTATCTGTCAGGAGTGGAGCGCGAATCGGCTCAGCCAATGCGCATGCGCGAGTCGCGAACCGTTTCTCCCGTCACAGTGGTTCCCAAGATTGTCGTAGAAACCAGGCCCCGAGGCTTGGCAGAGCAGGAGCCCTCCGTGGCAGTGCTTGGGTATCGAGGCTCTGAGGCTAAGGCCTCACCTCGCCACGGGGTGGAAGGGAACGTCTCCGGATGCCAGGAGTCGCAAAGGGCCGACCATGATGATGAAACCCCAGGCAGAGTCGGGGGAAGCAGCACGGGATCCCAGCCTCAGGCCTGCACGGACGGTGTTGGTTGGGGTGAGTCTCCCCAAAAGTCGTGCCGCCGTCCGTGATCTCAAGGACGGGTCTTCCTGCGTGCCCCTGGGCTGCTCTCCTCTGCTGTATGACTGTGAGTGTGTGTGTGTGTGTGTGTGTGTGTGTAGGTGTCTGTGTATGTGTCTCCCATTCTCTCTTCTCTGTCTGTCTCTCAGTCTCTGTGTGTTTCCTTCCCACTATCTGTGGGTTTGTGCCAGCCGAAGTTGCGTCAGGGCTACCGGGTCGGTGGAGGATTGGGGATGATGCGAATTTTGCAGAACCCTCTTTGCTCCTCTGGTAGGCATTTGAAAACGTGGCTTGGGCAGGCACAGGCGGCCCCCCCAACCCCCGGGTCCCAGGTGTTCTTTGATATTCCTTGGCATTGATGGAAACGTCAGCCGTTTCCCCCTTCCACTGGCACATACCTGGACATGATGCTTTGTTTGGCCGTCACCCCGTATGCCTCCAGTGACACATATTAACACCAACTGCTGTGGGATTGGCCAGTGCCACGCGTGGTCACATGGTCACCCCCTCGGATTCGCCTCTGTTCCTCATTGCAGGTGTCCTGGAAAGTGCGGTCGGCTTTCCGGAACCCCAGGGCTTTTACAAGCCGGGCAGGCCACTGCTCTTTCAAAGGAGGAGGGAGGCAGAGGGCTGATGGATGAGTGAATTTGCAGCTGACACTAGGCCTTGAGACCTATGGGATCATTCTGTGCTGCAGCCAGGCCCTGCCGGCCTGACCAGATGCGGTGAGCCCATCCTGTCTCACTCGGAAAGGGCCAAAATCGGATCTCAACGGGAGTCCGGAGAACACAGCAGGCGTCCTGAAGCTCCCTCTCCTTCGGTGGAAATGGGCTCATTCAGCTCCTGAGGACAGGTCCTCTGGGGTTTTGGGCCTGGGACAGGACGAGACACCCGCGGCCCCCTCTCCCACGCCGCCCCAAACAGGTCCCAGGATCCAGCTGCTGCCGTGGCAGCAGGAGGAGCATCATGGCCGCCGCGCGGCGGTGGCGATATTTAAAGGGGACACAGCCTATCTGTCAGGAGTGGAGCGCGAATCGGCTCAGCCAATGCGCATGCGCGAGTCGCGAACCGTTTCTCCCGTCACAGTGGTTCCCAAGATTGTCGTAGAAACCAGGCCCCGAGGCTTGGCAGAGCAGGAGCCCTCCGTGGCAGTGCTTGGGTATCGAGGCTCTGAGGCTAAGGCCTCACCTCGCCACGGGGTGGAAGGGAACGTCTCCGGATGCCAGGAGTCGCAAAGGGCCGACCATGATGATGAAACCCCAGGCAGAGTCGGGGGAAGCAGCACGGGATCCCAGCCTCAGGCCTGCACGGACGGTGTTGGTTGGGGTGAGTCTCCCCAAAAGTCGTGCCGCCGTCCGTGATCTCAAGGACGGGTCTTCCTGCGTGCCCCTGGGCTGCTCTCCTCTGCTGTATGACTGTGAGTGTGTGTGTGTGTGTGTGTGTGTGTGTGTGTGTGTAGGTGTCTGTGTATGTGTCTCCCATTCTCTCTTCTCTGTCTGTCTCTCAGTCTCTGTGTGTTTCCTTCCCACTATCTGTGGGTTTGTGCCAGCCGAAGTTGCGTCAGGGCTACCGGGTCGGTGGAGGATTGGGGATGATGCGAATTTTGCAGAACCCTCTTTGCTCCTCTGGTAGGCATTTGAAAACGTGGCTTGGGCAGGCACAGGCGGCCCCCCCAACCCCCGGGTCCCAGGTGTTCTTTGATATTCCTTGGCATTGATGGAAACGTCAGCCGTTTCCCCCTTCCACTGGCACATACCTGGACATGATGCTTTGTTTGGCCGTCACCCCGTATGCCTCCAGTGACACATATTAACACCAACTGCTGTGGGATTGGCCAGTGCCACGCGTGGTCACATGGTCACCCCCTCGGATTCGCCTCTGTTCCTCATTGCAGGTGTCCTGGAAAGCGCGGTCGGCTTCCCGGAACCCCAGGGCTTTTACAAGCCGGGCAGGCCACTGCTCTTTCAAAGGAGGAGGGAGGCAGAGGGCTGATGGATGAGTGAATGTGCAGCTGACACTAGGCCTTGAGACCTATGGGATCATTCTGTGCTGCAGCCAGGCCCTGCCGGCCTGACCAGATGCGGTGAGCCCATCCTGTCTCACTCGGAAAGGGCCAAAATCGGATCTCAACGGGAGTCCGGAGAACACAGCAGGCGTCCTGAAGCTCCCCCTCCTTCGGTGGAAATGGGCTCATGCAGTTCCTGAGGACAGGTCCCCTGGGGTTTTGGGCCTGGGACAGGACGAGACACCCGCGGTCCCCTCTCCCACGCCGCCCCAAACAGGTCCCAGGATCCAGCCGCTGCCGTGGCAGCAGGAGGAGCATCATGGCCGCCGCGCGGCGGTGGCGATATTTAAAGGGGACACAGCCTATCTGTCAGGAGTGGAGCGCGAATCGGCTCAGCCAATGCGCATGCGCGAGTCGCGAACCGTTTCTCCCGTCACAGTGGTTCCCAAGATTGTCGTAGAAACCAGGCCCCGAGGCTTGGCAGAGCAGGAGCCCTCCGTGGCAGTGCTTGGGTATCGAGGCTCTGAGGCTAAGGCCTCACCTCGCCACGGGGTGGAAGGGAACGTCTCCGGATGCCAGGAGTCGCAAAGGGCCGACCATGATGATGAAACCCCAGGCAGAGTCGGGGGAAGCAGCACGGGATCCCAGCCTCAGGCCTGCACGGACGGTGTTGGTTGGGGTGAGTCTCCCCAAAAGTCGTGCCGCCGTCCGTGATCTCAAGGACGGGTCTTCCTGCGTGCCCCTGGGCTGCTCTCCTCTGCTGTATGACTGTGAGTGTGTGTGTGTGTGTGTGTGTGTGTGTGTGTGTGTAGGTGTCTGTGTATGTGTCTCCCATTCTCTCTTCTCTGTCTGTCTCTCAGTCTCTGTGTGTTTCCTTCCCACTATCTGTGGGTTTGTGCCAGCCGAAGTTGCGTCAGGGCTACCGGGTCGGTGGAGGATTGGGGATGATGCGAATTTTGCAGAACCCTCTTTGCTCCTCTGGTAGGCATTTGAAAACGTGGCTTGGGCAGGCACAGGCGGCCCCCCCAACCCCCGGGTCCCAGGTGTTCTTTGATATTCCTTGGCATTGATGGAAACGTCAGCCGTTTCCCCCTTCCACTGGCACATACCTGGACATGATGCTTTGTTTGGCCGTCACCCCGTATGCCTCCAGTGACACATATTAACACCAACTGCTGTGGGATTGGCCAGTGCCACGCGTGGTCACATGGTCACCCCCTCGGATTCGCCTCTGTTCCTCATTGCAGGTGTCCTGGAAAGCGCGGTCGGCTTCCCGGAACGCCAGGGCTTTTACAAGCCGGGCAGGCCACTGCTCTTTCAAAGGAGGAGGGAGGCAGAGGGCTGATGGATGAGTGAATTTGCAGCTGACACTAGGCCTTGAGACCTATGGGATCATTCTGTGCTGCAGCCAGGCCCTGCCGGCCTGACCAGATGCGGTGAGCCCATCCTGTCTCACTCGGAAAGGGCCAAAATCGGATCTCAACGGGAGTCCGGAGAACACAGCAGGCGTCCTGAAGCTCCCCCTCCTTCGGTGGAAATGGGCTCATGCAGTTCCTGAGGACAGGTCCCCTGGGGTTTTGGGCCTGGGACAGGACGAGACACCCGCGGTCCCCTCTCCCACGCCGCCCCAAACAGGTCCCAGGATCCAGCCGCTGCCGTGGCAGCAGGAGGAGCATCATGGCCGCCGCGCGGCGGTGGCGATATTTAAAGGGGACACAGCCTATCTGTCAGGAGTGGAGCGCGAATCGGCTCAGCCAATGCGCATGCGCGAGTCGCGAACCGTTTCTCCCGTCACAGTGGTTCCCAAGATTGTCGTAGAAACCAGGCCCCGAGGCTTGGCAGAGCAGGAGCCCTCCGTGGCAGTGCTTGGGTATCGAGGCTCTGAGGCTAAGGCCTCACCTCGCCACGGGGTGGAAGGGAACGTCTCCAGATGCCAGGAGTCGCAAAGGGCCGACCATGATGATGAAACCCCAGGCAGAGTCGGGGGAAGCAGCACGGGATCCCAGCCTCAGGCCTGCACGGACGGTGTTGGTTGGGGTGAGTCTCCCCAAAAGTCGTGCTGCCGTCCGTGATCTCAAGTACGGGTCTTCCTGCGTGCCCCTGGGCTGCTCTCCTCTGCTGTATGACTGTGAGTGTGTGTGTGTGTGTGTGTGTGTGTGTAGGTGTCTGTGTATGTGTCTCCCATTCTCTCTTCTCTGTCTGTCTCTCAGTCTCTGTGTGTTTCCTTCCCACTATCTGTGGGTTTGTGCCAGCCGAAGTTGCGTCAGGGCTACCGGGTCGGTGGAGGATTGGGGATGATGCGAATTTTGCAGAACCCTCTTTGCTCCTCTGGTAGGCATTTGAAAACGTGGCTTGGGCAGGCACAGGCGGCCCCCCCAACCCCCGGGTCCCAGGTGTTCTTTGATATTCCTTGGCATTGATGGAAACGTCAGCCGTTTCCCCCTTCCACTGGCACATACCTGGACATGATGCTTTGTTTGGCCGTCACCCCGTATGCCTCCAGTGACACATATTAACACCAACTGCTGTGGGATTGGCCAGTGCCACGCGTGGTCACATGGTCACCCCCTCGGATTCGCCTCTGTTCCTCATTGCAGGTGTCCTGGAAAGCGCGGTCGGCTTTCCGGAACCCCAGGGCTTTTACAAGCCGGGCAGGCCACTGCTCTTTCAAAGGAGGAGGGAGGCAGAGGGCTGATGGATGAGTGAATTTGCAGCTGACACTAGGCCTTGAGACCTATGGGATCATTCTGTGCTGCGGCCAGGCCCTGCCGGCCTGACCAGATGCGGTGAGCCCATCCTGTCTCACTCGGAAAGGGCCAAAATCGGATCTCAACGGGAGTCCGGAGAACACAGCAGGCGTCCTGAAGCTCCCCCTCCTTCGGTGGAAATGGGCTCATGCAGCTCCTGAGGACAGGTCCCCTGGGGTTTTGGGCCTGGGACAGGACGAGACACCCGCGGCCCCCTCTCCCACGCCGCCCCAAACAGGTCCCAGGATCCAGCCGCTGCCGTGGCAGCAGGAGGAGCATCATGGCCGCCGCGCGGCGGTGGCGATATTTACAGGGGACACAGCCTATCTGTCAGGAGTGGAGCGCGAATCGGCTCAGCCAATGCGCATGCGCGAGTCGCGAACCGTTTCTCCCGTCACAGTGGTTCCCAAGATTGTCGTAGAAACCAGGCCCCGAGGCTTGGCAGAGCAGGAGCCCTCCGTGGCAGTGCTTGGGTATCGAGGCTCTGAGGCTAAGGCCTCACCTCGCCACGGGGTGGAAGGGAACGTCTCCGGATGCCAGGAGTCGCAAAGGGCCGACCATGATGATGAAACCCCAGGCAGAGTCGGGGGAAGCAGCACGGGATCCCAGCCTCAGGCCTGCACGGACGGTGTTGGTTGGGGTGAGTCTCCCCAAAAGTCGTGCCGCCGTCCGTGATCTCAAGGACGGGTCTTCCTGCATGCCCCTGGGCTGCTCTCCTCTGCTGTATGACTGTGAGTGTGTGTGTGTGTGTGTGTGTGTGTAGGTGTCTGTGTATGTGTCTCCCATTCTCTCTTCTCTGTCTGTCTCTCAGTCTCTGTGTGTTTCCTTCCCACTATCTGTGGGTTTGTGCCAGCCGAAGTTGCGTCAGGGCTACCGGGTCGGTGGAGGATTGGGGATGATACGAATTTTGCAGAACCCTCTTTGCTCCTCTGGTAGGCATTTGAAAACGTGGCTTGGGCAGGCACAGGCGGCCCCCCCAACCCCCGGGTCCCAGGTGTTCTTTGATATTCCTTGGCATTGATGGAAACGTCAGCCGTTTCCCCCTTCCACTGGCACATACCTGGACATGATGCTTTGTTTGGCCGTCACCCCGTATGCCTCCAGTGACACATATTAACACCAACTGCTGTGGGATTGGCCAGTGCCACGCGTGGTCACATGGTCACCCCCTCGGATTCGCCTCTGTTCCTCATTGCAGGTGTCCTGGAAAGCGCGGTCGGCTTTCCGGAACCCCAGGGCTTTTACAAGCCGGGCAGGCCACTGCTCTTTCAAAGGAGGAGGGAGGCAGAGGGCTGATGGATGAGTGAATTTGCAGCTGACACTAGGCCTTGAGACCTATGGGATCATTCTGTGCTGCGGCCAGGCCCTGCCGGCCTGACCAGATGCGGTGAGCCCATCCTGTCTCACTCGGAAAGGGCCAAAATCGGATCTCAACGGGAGTCCGGAGAACACAGCAGGCGTCCTGAAGCTCCCCCTCCTTCGGTGGAAATGGGCTCATGCAGCTCCTGAGGACAGGTCCCCTGGGGTTTTGGGCCTGGGACAGGACGAGACACCCGCGGCCCCCTCTCCCACGCCGCCCCAAACAGGTCCCAGGATCCAGCCGCTGCCGTGGCAGCAGGAGGAGCATCATGGCCGCCGCGCGGCGGTGGCGATATTTAAAGGGGACACAGCCTATCTGTCAGGAGTGGAGCGCGAATCGGCTCAGCCAATGCGCATGCGCGAGTCGCGAACCGTTTCTCCCGTCACAGTGGTTCCCAAGATTGTTGTAGAAACCAGGCCCCGAGGCTTGGCAGAGCAGGAGCCCTCCGTGGCAGTGCTTGGGTATCGAGGCTCTGAGGCTAAGGCCTCACCTCGCCACGGGGTGGAAGGGAACGTCTCCGGATGCCAGGAGTCGCAAAGGGCCGACCATGATGATGAAACCCCAGGCAGAGTCGGGGGAAGCAGCACGGGATCCCAGCCTCAGGCCTGCACGGACGGTGTTGGTTGGGGTGAGTCTCCCCAAAAGTCGTGCCGCCGTCCGTGATCTCAAGGACGGGTCTTCCTGCGTGCCCCTGGGCTGCTCTCCTCTGCTGTATGACTGTGAGTGTGTGTGTGTGTTTGTGTGTGTGTGTGTGTGTGTGTAGGTGTCTGTGTATGTGTCTCCCATTCTCTCTTCTCTGTCTGTCTCTCAGTCTCTGTGTGTTTCCTTCCCACTATCTGTGGGTTTGTGCCAGCCGAAGTTGCGTCAGGGCTACCGGGTCGGTGGAGGATTGGGGATGATGCGAATTTTGCAGAACCCTCTTTGCTCCTCTGGTAGGCATTTGAAAACGTGGCTTGGGCAGGCACAGGCGGCCCCCCCAACCCCCGGGTCCCAGGTGTTCTTTGATATTCCTTGGCATTGATGGAAACGTCAGCCGTTTCCCCCTTCCACTGGCACATACCTGGACATGATGCTTTGTTTGGCCGTCACCCCGTATGCCTCCAGTGACACATATTAACACCAACTGCTGTGGGATTGGCCAGTGCCACGCGTGGTCACATGGTCACCCCCTCGGATTCGCCTGTGTTCCTCATTGCAGGTGTCCTGGAAAGCGCGGTCGGCTTTCCGGAACCCCAGGGCTTTTACAAGCCGGGCAGGCCACTGCTCTTTCAAAGGAGGAGGGAGGCAGAGGGCTGATGGATGAGTGAATTTGCAGCTGACACTAGGCCTTGAGACCTATGGGATCATTCTGTGCTGCAGCCAGGCCCTGCCGGCCTGACCAGATGCGGTGAGCCCATCCTGTCTCACTCGGAAATGGCCAAAATCGGATCTCAACGGGAGTCCGGAGAACACAGCAGGCGTCCTGAAGCTCCCCCTCCTTCGGTGGAAGTGGGCTCATGCAGCTCCTGAGGACAGGTCCCCTGGGGTTTTGGGCCTGGGACAGGACGAGACACCCGCGGTCCCCTCTCCCACGCCGCCCCAAACAGGTCCCAGGATCCAGCCGCTGCCGTGGCAGCAGGAGGAGCATCATGGCCGCCGCGCGGCGGTGGCGATATTTAAAGGGGACACAGCCTATCTGTCAGGAGTGGAGCGCGAATCGGCTCAGCCAATGCGCATGCGCGAGTCGCGAACCGTTTCTCCCGTCACAGTGGTTCCCAAGATTGTCGTAGAAACCAGGCCCCGAGGCTTGGCAGAGCAGGAGCCCTCCGTGGCAGTGCTTGGGTATCGAGGCTCTGAGGCTAAGGCCTCACCTCGCCACGGGGTGGAAGGGAACGTCTCCGGATGCCAGGAGTCGCAAAGGGCTGACCATGATGATGAAACCCCAGGCAGAGTCGGGGGAAGCAGCACGGGATCCCAGCCTCAGGCCTGCACGGACGGTGTTGGTTGGGGTGAGTCTCCCCAAAAGTCGTGCCGCCGTCCGTGATCTCAAGGACAGGTCTTCCTGCGTGCCCCTGGGCTGCTCTCCTCTGCTGTATGACTGTGAGTGTGTGTGTGTGTGTGTGTGTGTGTGTGTGTGTAGGTGTCTGTGTATGTGTCTCCCATTCTCTCTTCTCTGTCTGTCTCTCAGTCTCTGTGTGTTTCCTTCCCACTATCTGTGGGTTTGTGCCAGCCGAAGTTGCGTCAGGGCTACCGGGTCGGTGGAGGATTGGGGATGATGCGAATTTTGCAGAACCCTCTTTGCTCCTCTGGTAGGCATTTGAAAACGTGGCTTGGGCAGGCACAGGCGGCCCCCCCAACCCCCGGGTCCCAGGTGTTCTTTGATATTCCTTGGCATTGATGGAAACGTCAGCCGTTTCCCCCTTCCACTGGCACATACCTGGACATGATGCTTTGTTTGGCCGTCACCCCGTATGCCTCTAGTGACACATATTAACACCAACTGCTGTGGGATTGGCCAGTGCCACGCGTGGTCACATGGTCACCCCCTCGGATTCGCCTCTGTTCCTCATTGCAGGTGTCCTGGAAAGCGCGGTCGGCTTTCCGGAACCCCAGGGCTTTTACAAGCCGGGCAGGCCACTGCTCTTTCAAAGGAGGAGGGAGGCAGAGGGCTGATGGATGAGTGAATTTGCAGCTGACACTAGGCCTTGAGACCTATGGGATCATTCTGTGCTGCGGCCAGGCCCTGCCGGCCTGACCAGATGCGGTGAGCCCATCCTGTCTCACTCGGAAAGGGCCAAAATCGGATCTCAACGGGAGTCCGGAGAACACAGCAGGCGTCCTGAAGCTCCCCCTCCTTCGGTGGAAGTGGGCTCATGCAGCTCCTGAGGACAGGTCCCCTGGGGTTTTGGGCCTGGGACAGGACGAGACACCCGCGGCCCCCTCTCCCACGCCGCCCCAAACAGGTCCCAGGATCCAGCCGCTGCCGTGGCAGCAGGAGGAGCATCATGGCCGCCGCGCGGCGGTGGCAATATTTAAAGGGGACACAGCCTATCTGTCAGGAGTGGAGCGCGAATCGGCTCAGCCAATGCGCATGCGCGAGTCGCGAACCGTTTCTCCCGTCACAGTGGTTCCCAAGATTGTCGTAGAAACCAGGCCCCGAGGCTTGGCAGAGCAGGAGCCCTCCGTGGCAGTGCTTGGGTATCGAGGCTCTGAGGCTAAGGCCTCACCTCGCCACGGGGTGGAAGGGAACGTCTCCGGATGCCAGGAGTCGCAAAGGGCCGACCATGATGATGAAACCCCAGGCAGAGTCGGGGGAAGCAGCACGGGATCCCAGCCTCAGGCCTGCACGGACGGTGTTGGTTGGGGTGAGTCTCCCCAAAGTCGTGCTGCCGTCCGTGATCTCAAGGACGGGTCTTCCTGCGTGCCCCTGGGCTGCTCTCCTCTGCTGTATGACTGTGAGTGTGTGTGTGTGTGTGTGTGTGTGTGTGTGTAGGTGTCTGTGTATGTGTCTCCCATTCTCCCTTCTCTGTCTGTCTCTCAGTCTCTGTGTGTTTCCTTCCCACTATCTGTGGGTTTGTGCCAGCCGAAGTTGCGTCAGGGCTACCGGGTCGGTGGAGGATTGGGGATGATGCGAATTTTGCAGAACCCTCTTTGCTCCTCTGGTAGGCATTTGAAAACGTGGCTTGGGCAGGCACAGGCGGCCCCCCCAACCCCCGGGTCCCAGGTGTTCTTTGATATTCCTTGGCATTGATGGAAACGTCAGCCGTTTCCCCCTTCCACTGGCACATACCTGGACATGATGCTTTGTTTGGCCGTCACCCCGTATGCCTCCAGTGACACATATTAACACCAACTGCTGTGGGATTGGCCAGTGCCACGCGTGGTCACATGGTCACCCCCTCGGATTCGCCTCTGTTCCTCATTGCAGGTGTCCTGGAAAGCGCGGTCGGCTTTCCGGAAACCCAGGGCTTTTACAAGCCGGGCAGGCCACTGCTCTTTCAAAGGAGGAGGGAGGCAGAGGGCTGATGGATGAGTGAATTTGCAGCTGACACTAGGCCTTGAGACCTATGGGATCATTCTGTGCTGCAGCCAGGCCCTGCCGGCCTGACCAGATGCGGTGAGCCCATCCTGTCTCACTCGGAAAGGGCCAAAATCGGATCTCAACGGGAGTCCGGAGAACACAGCAGGCGTCCTGAAGCTCCCCCTCCTTCGGTGGAAGTGGGCTCATGCAGCTCCTGAGGACAGGTCCCCTGGGGTTTTGGGCCTGGGACAGGACGAGACACCCGCGGTCCCCTCTCCCACGCCGCCTCAAACAGGTCCCAGGATCCAGCCGCTGCCGTGGCAGCAGGAGGAGCATCATGGCCGCCGCGCGGCGGTGGCGATATTTAAAGGGGACACAGCCTATCTGTCAGGAGTGGAGCGCGAATCGGCTCAGCCAATGCGCATGCGCGATTCGCGAACCATTTCTCCCGTCACAGTGGTTCCCAAGATTGTCGTAAAAACCAGGCCCCGAGGCTTGGCAGAGCAGGAGCCCTCCGTGGCAGTGCTTGGGTATCGAGGCTCTGAGGCTAAGGCCTCACCTCGCCACTGGGTGGAAGGGAACGTCTCCGGATGCCAGGAGTCGCAAAGGGCCGACCATGATGATGAAACCCCAGGCAGAGTCGGGGGAAGCAGCACGGGATCCCAGCCTCAGGCCTGCACGGACGGTGTTGGTTGGGGTGAGTCTCCCCAAAGTCGTGCTGCCGTCCGTGATCTCAAGGACGGGTCTTCCTGCGTGCCCCTGGGCTGCTCTCCTCTGCTGTATGACTGTGAGTGTGTGTGTGTGTGTGTGTGTGTGTGTGTGTAGGTGTCTGTGTATGTGTCTCCCATTCTCCCTTCTCTGTCTGTCTCTCAGTCTCTGTGTGTTTCCTTCCCACTATCTGTGGGTTTGTGCCAGCCGAAGTTGCGTCAGGGCTACCGGGTCGGTGGAGGATTGGGGATGATGCGAATTTTGCAGAACCCTCTTTGCTCCTCTGGTAGGCATTTGAAAACGTGGCTTGGGCAGGCACAGGCGGCCCCCCCAACCCCCGGGTCCCAGGTGTTCTTTGATATTCCTTGGCATTGATGGAAACGTCAGCCGTTTCCCCCTTCCACTGGCACATACCTGGACATGATGCTTTGTTTGGCCGTCACCCCGTATGCCTCCAGTGACACATATTAACACCAACTGCTGTGGGATTGGCCAGTGCCACGCGTGGTCACATGGTCACCCCCTCGGATTCGCCTCTGTTCCTCATTGCAGGTGTCCTGGAAAGCGCGGTCGGCTTTCCGGAACCCCAGGGCTTTTACAAGCCGGGCAGGCCACTGCTCTTTCAAAGGAGGAGGGAGGCAGAGGGCTGATGGATGAGTGAATTTGCAGCTGACACTAGGCCTTGAGACCTATGGGATCATTCTGTGCTGCAGCCAGGCCCTGCCGGCCTGACCAGATGCGGTGAGCCCATCCTGTCTCACTCGGAAAGGGCCAAAATCGGATCTCAACGGGAGTCCGGAGAACACAGCAGGCGTCCTGAAGCTCCCCCTCCTTCGGTGGAAGTGGGCTCATGCAGCTCCTGAGGACAGGTCCCCTGGGGTTTTGGGCCTGGGACAGGACGAGACACCCGCGGTCCCCTCTCCCACGCCGCCCCAAACAGGTCCCAGGATCCAGCCGCTGCCGTGGCAGCAGGAGGAGCATCATGGCCGCCGCGCGGCGGTGGCGATATTTAAAGGGGATACAGCCTATCTGTCAGGAGTGGAGCGCGAATCGGCTCAGCCAATGCGCATGCGCGAGTCGCGAACCATTTCTCCCGTCACAGTGGTTACCAAGATTGTCGTAAAAACCAGGCCCCGAGGCTTGGCAGAGCAGGAGCCCTCCGTGGCAGTGCTTGGGTATCGAGGCTCTGAGGCTAAGGCCTCACCTCGCCACTGGGTGGAAGGGAACGTCTCCGGATGCCAGGAGTCGCAAAGGGCCGACCATGATGATGAAACCCCAGGCAGAGTCGGGGGAAGCAGCACGGGATCCCAGCCTCAGGCCTGCACGGACGGTGTTGGTTGGGGTGAGTCTCCCAAAAGTCGTGCTGCCGTCCGTGATCTCAAGGACGGGTCTTCCTGCGTGCCCCTGGGCTGCTCTCCTCTGCTGTATGACTGTGAGTGTGTGTGTGTGTGTGTGTGTGTGTGTGTGTGTGTGTGTAGGTGTCTGTGTATGTGTCTCCCATTCTCCCTTCTCTGTCTGTCTCTCAGTCTCTGTGTGTTTCCTTCCCACTATCTGTGGGTTTGTGCCAGCCGAAGTTGCGTCAGGGCTACCGGGTCGGTGGAGGATTGGGGATGATGCGAATTTTGCAGAGCCCTCTTTGCTCCTCTGGTAGGCATTTGAAAACGTGGCTTGGGCAGGCACAGGCGGCCCCCCCAACCCCCGGGTCCCAGGTGTTCTTTGATATTCCTTGGCATTGATGGAAACGTCAGCAGTTTCCCCCTTCCACTGGCACATACCTGGACATGATGCTTTGTTTGGCCGTCACCCCGTATGCCTCCAGTGACACATATTAACACCAACTGCTGTGGGATTGGCCAGTGCCACGCGTGGTCACATGGTCACCCCCTCGGATTCGCCTCTGTTCCTCATTGCAGGTGTCCTGGAAAGCGCGGTCGGCTTTCCGGAACCCCAGGGCTTTTACAAGCCGGGCAGGCCACTGCTCTTTCAAAGGAGGAGGGAGGCAGAGGGCTGATGGATGAGTGAATTTGCAGCTGACACTAGGCCTTGAGACCTATGGGATCATTCTGTGCTGCAGCCAGGCCCTGCCGGCCTGACCAGATGCGGTGAGCCCATCCTGTCTCACTCGGAAAGGGCCAAAATCGGATCTCAACGGGAGTCCGGAGAACACAGCAGGCGTCCTGAAGCTCCCCCTCCTTCGGTGGAAGTGGGTTCATGCAGCTCCTGAGGACAGGTCCCCTGGGGTTTTGGGCCTGGGACAGGACGAGACACCCGCGGTCCCCTCTCCCACGCCGCCCCAAACAGGTCCCAGGATCCAGCCGCTGCCGTGGCAGCAGGAGGAGCATCATGGCCGCTGCGCGGCGGTGGCGATATTTAAAGGGGACACAGCCTATCTGTCAGGAGTGGAGCGCGAATCGGCTCAGCCAATGCGCATGCGCGAGTCGCGAACCGTTTCTCCCGTCACAGTGGTTCCCAAGATTGTCGTAGAAACCAGGCCCCGAGGCTTGGCAGAGCAGGAGCCCTCCGTGGCAGTGCTTGGGTATCGAGGCTCTGAGGCTAAGGCCTCACCTCGCCACGGGGTGGAAGGGAACGTCTCCGGATGCCAGGAGTCGCAAAGGGCCGACCATGATGATGAAACCCCAGGCAGAGTCGGGGGAAGCAGCACGGGATCCCAGCCTCAGGCCTGCACGGACGGTGTTGGTTGGGGTGAGTCTCCCCAAAGTCGTGCTGCCGTCCGTGATCTCAAGGACGGGTCTTCCTGCGTGCCCCTGGGCTGCTCTCCTCTGCTGTATGACTGTGAGTGTGTGTGTGTGTGTGTGTGTGTGTGTGTGTGTAGGTGTCTGTGTATGTGTCTCCCATTCTCCCTTCTCTGTCTGTCTCTCAGTCTCTGTGTGTTTCCTTCCCACTATCTGTGGGTTTGTGCCAGCCGAAGTTGCGTCAGGGCTACCGGGTCGGTGGAGGATTGGGGATGATGCGAATTTTGCAGAACCCTCTTTGCTCCTCTGGTAGGCATTTGAAAACGTGGCTTGGGCAGGCACAGGCGGCCCCCCCAACCCCCGGGTCCCAGGTGTTCTTTGATATTCCTTGGCATTGATGGAAACGTCAGCCGTTTCCCCCTTCCACTGGCACATACCTGGACATGATGCTTTGTTTGGCCGTCACCCCGTATGCCTCCAGTGACACATATTAACACCAACTGCTGTGGGATTGGCCAGTGCCACGCGTGGTCACATGGTCACCCCCTCGGATTCGCCTCTGTTCCTCATTGCAGGTGTCCTGGAAAGCGCGGTCGGCTTTCCGGAACCCCAGGGCTTTTACAAGCCGGGCAGGCCACTGCTCTTTCAAAGGAGGAGGGAGGCAGAGGGCTGATGGATGAGTGAATTTGCAGCTGACACTAGGCCTTGAGACCTATGGGATCATTCTGTGCTGCAGCCAGGCCCTGCCGGCCTGACCAGATGCGGTGAGCCCATCCTGTCTCACTCGGAAAGGGCCAAAATCGGATCTCAACGGGAGTCCGGAGAACACAGCAGGCGTCCTGAAGCTCCCCCTCCTTCGGTGGACATGGGCTCATGCAGCTCCTGAGGACAGGTCCCCTGGGGTTTTGGGCCTGGGACAGGACGAGACACCCGCGGCCCCCTCTCCCACGCCGCCCCAAACAGGTCCCAGGATCCAGCCGCTGCCGTGGCAGCAGGAGGAGCATCATGGCTGCCGCGCGGCGGTGGCGATATTTAAAGGGGACACAGCCTATCTGTCAGGAGTGGAGCGCGAATCGGCTCAGCCAATGCGCATGCGCGAGTCGCGAACCGTTTCTCCCGTCACAGTGGTTCCCAAGATTGTCGTAGAAACCAGGCCCCGAGGCTTGGCAGAGCAGGAGCCCTCCGTGGCAGTGCTTGGGTATCGAGGCTCTGAGGCTAAGGCCTCACCTCGCCACTGGGTGGAAGGGAACGTCTCCGGATGCCAGGAGTCGCAAAGGGCCGACCATGATGATGAAACCCCAGGCAGAGTCGGGGGAAGCAGCACGGGATCCCAGCCTCAGGCCTGCACGGACGGTGTTGGTTGGGGTGAGTCTCCCAAAAGTCGTGCTGCCGTCCGTGATCTCAAGGACGGGTCTTCCTGCGTGCCCCTGGGCTGCTCTCCTCTGCTGTATGACTGTGAGTGTGTGTGTGTGTGTGTGTGTGTGTGTGTGTAGGTGTCTGTGTATGTGTCTCCCATTCTCCCTTCTCTGTCTGTCTCTCAGTCTCTGTGTGTTTCCTTCCCACTATCTGTGGGTTTGTGCCAGCCGAAGTTGCGTCAGGGCTACCGGGTCGGTGGAGGATTGGGGATGATGCGAATTTTGCAGAACCCTCTTTGCTCCTCTGGTAGGCATTTGAAAACGTGGCTTGGGCAGGCACAGGCGGCCCCCCCAACCCCCGGGTCCCAGGTGTTCTTTGATATTCCTTGGCATTGATGGAAACGTCAGCCGTTTCCCCCTTCCACTGGCACATACCTGGACATGATGCTTTGTTTGGCCGTCACCCCGTATGCCTCCAGTGACACATATTAACACCAACTGCTGTGGGATTGGCCAGTGCCACGCGTGGTCACAAGGTCACCCCCTCGGATTCGCCTGTGTTCCTCATTGCAGGTGTCCTGGAAAGCGCGGTCGGCTTTCCGGAACCCCAGGGCTTTTACAAGCCGGGCAGGCCACTGCTCTTTCAAAGGAGGAGGGAGGCAGAGGGCTGATGGATGAGTGAATTTGCAGCTGACACTAGGCCTTGAGACCTATGGGATCATTCTGGGCTGCAGCCAGGCCCTGCCGGCCTGACCAGATGCGGTGAGCCCATACTGTCTCACTCGGAAAGGGCCAAAATCGGATCTCAACGGGAGTCCGGAGAACACAGCAGGCGTCCTGAAGCTCCCCCTCGTTCGGTGGAAATGGGCTCATGCAGCTCCTGAGGACAGGTCCCCTGGGGTTTTGGGCCTGGGACAGGACGAGACACCCGCGGCCCCCTCTCCCACGCCGCCCCAAACAGGTCCCAGGATCCAGCCGCTGCCGTGGCAGCAGGAGGAGCATCATGGCCGCTGCGCGGCGGTGGCGATATTTAAAGGGGACACAGCCTATCTGTCAGGAGTGGAGCGCGAATCGGCTCAGCCAATGCGCATGCGCGAGTCGCGAACCGTTTCTCCCGTCACAGTGGTTCCCAAGATTGTGGTAGAAACCAGGCCCCGAGGCTTGGCAGAGCAGGAGCCCTCCGTGGCAGTGCTTGGGTATCGAGGCTCTGAGGCTAAGGCCTCACCTCGCCACGGGGTGGAAGGGAACGTCTCCGGATGCCAGGAGTCGCAAAGGGCCGACCATGATGATGAAACCCCAGGCAGAGTCGGGGGAAGCAGCACGGGATCCCAGCCTCAGGCCTGCACGGACGGTGTTGGTTGGGGTGAGTCTCCCCAAAAGTCGTGCCGCCGTCCGTGATCTCAAGGACGGGTCTTCCTGCGTGCCCCTGGGCTGCTCTCCTCTGCTGTATGACTGTGAGTGTGTGTGTGTGTGCGTGTGTGTGTGTGTGTGTGTGTGTGTAGGTGTCTGTGTATGTGTCTCCCATTCTCTCTTCTCTGTCTGTCTCTCAGTCTCTGTGTGTTTCCTTCCCACTATCTGTGGGTTTGTGCCAGCCGAAGTTGCGTCAGGGCTACCGGGTCGGTGGAGGATTGGGGATGATGCGAATTTTGCAGAACCCTCTTTGCTCCTCTGGTAGGCATTTGAAAACGTGGCTTGGGCAGGCACAGGCGGCCCCCCCAACCCCCGGGTCCCAGGTGTTCTTTGATATTCCTTGGCATTGATGGAAACGTCAGCCGTTTCCCCCTTCCACTGGCACATACCTGGACATAATGCTTTGTTTGGCCGTCACCCCGTATGCCTCCAGTGACACATATTAACACCAACTGCTGTGGGATTGGCCAGTGCCACGCGTGGTCACATGGTCACCCCCTCGGATTCGCCTCTGTTCCTCATTGCAGGTGTCCTGGAAAGCGCGGTCGGCTTTCCGGAACCCCAGGGCTTTTACAAGCCGGGCAGGCCACTGCTCTTTCAAAGGAGGAGGGAGGCAGAGGGCTGATGGATGAGTGAATTTGCAGCTGACACTAGGCCTTGAGACCTATGGGATCATTCTGGGCTGCAGCCAGGCCCTGCCGGCCTGACCAGATGCGGTGAGCCCATCCTGTCTCACTCGGAAAGGGCCAAAATCGGATCTCAACGGGAGTCCGGAGAACACAGCAGGCGTCCTGAAGCTCCCCCTCCTTCGGTGGAAGTGGGTTCATGCAGCTCCTGAGGACAGGTCCCCTGGGGTTTTGGGCCTGGGACAGGACGAGACACCCGCGGTCCCCTCTCCCACGCCGCCCCAAACAGGTCCCAGGATCCAGCCGCTGCCGTGGCAGCAGGAGGAGCATCATGGCCGCCGCGCGGCGGTGGCGATATTTAAAGGGGACACAGCCTATCTGTCAGGAGTGGAGCACGAATCGGCTCAGCCAATGCGCATGCGCGAGTCGCGAACCGTTTCTCCCGTCACAGTGGTTCCCAAGATTGTCGTAGAAACCAGGCCCCGAGGCTTGGCAGAGCAGGAGCCCTCCGTGGCAGTGCTTGGGTATCGAGGCTCTGAGGCTAAGGCCTCACCTCGCCACGGGGTGGAAGGGAACGTCTCCGGATGCCAGGAGTCGCAAAGGGCCGACCATGATGATGAAACCCCAGGCAGAGTCGGGGGAAGCAGCACGGGATCCCAGCCTCAGGCCTGCACGGACGGTGTTGGTTGGGGTGAGTCTCCCCAAAGTCGTGCTGCCGTCCGTGATCTCAAGGACGGGTCTTCCTGCGTGCCCCTGGGCTGCTCTCCTCTGCTGTATGACTGTGAGTGTGTGTGTGTGTGTGTGTGTGTGTGTGTGTAGGTGTCTATGTATGTGTCTCCCATTCTACCTTCTCTGTCTGTCTCTCAGTCTCTGTGTGTTTCCTTCCCACTATCTGTGGGTTTGTGCCAGCCGAAGTTGCGTCAGGGCTACCGGGTCGGTGGAGGATTGGGGATGATGCGAATTTTGCAGAACCCTCTTTGCTCCTCTGGTAGGCATTTGAAAACGTGGCTTGGGCAGGCACAGGCGGCCCCCCCAACCCCCGGGTCCCAGGTGTTCTTTGATATTCCTTGGCATTGATGGAAACGTCAGCCGTTTCCCCCTTCCACTGGCACATACCTGGACATGATGCTTTGTTTGGCCGTCACCCCGTATGCCTCCAGTGACACATATTAACACCAACTGCTGTGGGATTGGCCAGTGCCACGCGTGGTCACATGGTCACCCCCTCGGATTCGCCTCTGTTCCTCATTGCAGGTGTCCTGGAAAGCGCGGTCGGCTTTAGGGAACCCCAGGGCTTTTACAAGCCGGGCAGGCCACTGCTCTTTCAAAGGAGGAGGGAGGCAGAGGGCTGATGGATGAGTGAATTTGCAGCTGACACTAGGCCTTGAGACCTATGGGATCATTCTGTGCTGCAGCCAGGCCCTGCCGGCCTGACCAGATGCGGTGAGCCCATCCTGTCTCACTCGGAAAGGGCCAAAATTGGATCTCAACGGGAGTCCGGAGAACACAGCAGGCGTCCTGAAGCTCCCCCTCCTTCGGTGGAAATGGGCTCATGCAGCTCCTGAGGACAGGTCCCCTGGGGTTTTGGGCCTGGGACAGGACGAGACACCCGCGGCCCCCTCTCCCACGCCGCCCCAAACAGGTCCCAGGATCCAGCCGCTGCCGTGGCAGCAGGAGGAGCATCATGGCCGCCGCGCGGCGGTGGCGATATTTAAAGGGGACACAGCCTATCTGTCAGGAGTGGAGCGCGACTCGGCTCAGCCAATGCGCATGCGCGAGTCGCGAACCATTTCTCCCGTCACAGTGGTTCCCAAGATTGTCGTAGAAACCAGGCCCCGAGGCTTGGCAGAGCAGGAGCCCTCCGTGGCAGTGCATGGGTATCAAGGCTCTGAGGCTAAGGCCTCACCTCGCCACGGGGTGGAAGGGAACGTCTCCGGATGCCAGGAGTTGCAAAGGGCCGACCATGATGATGAAACCCCAGGCAGAGTCGGGGGAAGCAGCACGGGATCCCAGCCTCAGGCCTGCACGGACGGTGTTGGTTGGGGTGAGTCTCCCCGAAAGTCGTGCCGCCGTCCGTGATCTCAAGGACGGGTCTTCCTGCGTGCCCCTGGGCTGCTCTCCTCTGCTGTATGACTGTGAGTGTGTGTGTGTGTGTGTGTGTGTGTGTGTCTGTGTGTAGGTGTCTGTGTATGTGTCTCCCATTCTCCCTTCTCTGTCTGTCTCTCAGTCTCTGTGTGTTTCCTTCCCACTATCTGTGGGTTTGTGCCAGCCGAAGTTGCGTCAGGGCTACCGGGTCGGTGGAGGATTGGGGATGATGCGAATTTTGCAGAACCCTCTTTGCTCCTCTGGTAGGCATTTGAAAACGTGGCTTGGGCAGGCACAGGCGGCCCCCCCAACCCCCGGGTCCCAGGTGTTCTTTGATATTCCTTGGCATTGATGGAAACGTCAGCCGTTTCCCCCTTCCACTGGCACTTACCTGGACATGATGCTTTGTTTGGCCGTCACCCCGTATGCCTCCAGTGACACATATTAACACCAACTGCTGTGGGATTGGCCAGTGCCACGCGTGGTCACATGGTCACCCCCTCGGATTCGCCTCTGTTCCTCATTGCAGGTGTCCTGGAAAGCGCGGTCGGCTTTCCGGAACCCCAGGGCTTTTACAAGCCGGGCAGGCCACTGCTCTTTCAAAGGAGGAGGGAGGCAGAGGGCTGATGGATGAGTGAATTTGCAGCTGACACTAGGCCTTGAGACCTATGGGATCATTCTGGGCTGCAGCCAGGCCCTGCCGGCCTGACCAGATGCGGTGAGCCCATCCTGTCTCACTCGGAAAGGGCCAAAATCGGATCTCAACGGGAGTCCGGAGAACACAGCAGGCGTCCTGAAGCTCCCCCTCCTTCGGTGGAAGTGGGCTCATGCAGCTCCTGAGGACAGGTCCCCTGGGGTTTTGGGCCTGGGACAGGACGAGACACCCGCGGCCCCCTCTCCCACGCCGCCCCAAACAGGTCCCAGGATCCAGCCGCTGCCGTGGCAGCAGGAGGAGCATCATGGCCGCCGCGCGGCGGTGGCGATATTTAAAGGGGACACAGCCTATCTGTCAGGAGTGGAGCGCGAATCGGCTCAGCCAATGCGCATGCGCGAGTGGCGAACCGTTTCTCCCGTCACAGTGGTTCCCAAGATTGTCGTAGAAACCAGGCCCCGAGGCTTGGCAGAGCAGGAGCCCTCCGTGGCAGTGCTTGGGTATCGAGGCTCTGAGGCTAAGGCCTCACCTCGCCACGGGGTGGAAGGGAACGTCTCCGGATGCCAGGAGTCGCAAAGGGCCGACCATGATGATGAAACCCCAGGCAGAGTCGGGGGAAGCAGCACGGGATCCCAGCCTCAGGCCTGCACGGACGGTGTTGGTTGGGGTGAGTCTCCCCAAAGTCGTGCTGCCGTCCGTGATCTCAAGGACGGGTCTTCCTGCGTGCCCCTGGGCTGCTCTCCTCTGCTGTATGACTGTGAGTGTGTGTGTGTGTGTGTGTGTGTGTGTGTGTGTGTAGGTGTCTGTGTATGTGTCTCCCATTCTCTCTTCTCTGTCTGTCTCTCAGTCTCTGTGTGTTTCCTTCCCACTATCTGTGGATTTGTGCCAGCCGAAGTTGCGTCAGGGCTACCGGGTCGGTGGAGGATTGGGGATGATGCGAATTTTGCAGAACCCTCTTTGCTCCTCTGGTAGGCATTTGAAAACGTGGCTTGGGCAGGCACAGGCGGCCCCCCCAACCCCCGGGTCCCAGGTGTTCTTTGATATTCCTTGGCATTGATGGAAACGTCAGTCGTTTCCCCCTTCCACTGGCACATACCTGGACATGATGCTTTGTTTGGCCGTCACCCCGTATGCCTCCAGTGACACATATTAACACCAACTGCTGTGGGATTGGCCAGTGCCACGCGTGGTCACATGGTCACCCCCTCGGATTCGCCTCTGTTCCTCATTGCAGGTGTCCTGGAAAGCGCGGTCGGCTTTCCGGAACCCCAGGGCTTTTACAAGCCGGGCAGGCCACTGCTCTTTCAAAGGAGGAGGGAGGCAGAGGGCTGATGGATGAGTGAATTTGCAGCTGACACTAGGCCTTGAGACCTATGGGATCATTCTGGGCTGCAGCCAGGCCCTGTTGGCCTGACCAGATGCGGTGAGCCCATCCTGTCTCACTCGGAAAGGGCCAAAATTGGATCTCAACGGGAGTCCGGAGAACACAGCAGGCGTCCTGAAGCTCCCCCTCCTTCGGTGGAAATGGGCTCATGCAGCTCCTGAGGACAGGTCCCCTGGGGTTTTGGGCCTGGGACAGGACGAGACACCCGCGGCCCCCTCTCCCACGCCGCCCCAAACAGGTCCCAGGATCCAGCCGCTGCCGTGGCAGCAGGAGGAGCATCATGGCCGCCGCGCGGCGGTGGCGATATTTAAAGGGGACACAGCCTATCTGTCAGGAGTGGAGCGCGAATCGGCTCAGCCAATGCGCATGCGCGAGTCGCGAACCATTTCTCCCGTCACAGTGGTTCCCAAGATTGTCGTAGAAACCAGGCCCCGAGGCTTGGCAGAGCAGGAGCCCTCCGTGGCAGTGCATGGGTATCAAGGCTCTGAGGCTAAGGCCTCACCTCGCCACGGGGTGGAAGGGAACGTCTCCGGATGCCAGGAGTCGCAAAGGGCCGACCATGATGATGAAACCCCAGGCAGAGTCGGGGGAAGCAGCACGGGATCCCAGCCTCAGGCCTGCACGGACGGTGTTGGTTGGGGTGAGTCTCCCCAAAAGTCGTGCCGCCGTCCGTGATCTCAAGGACGGGTCTTCCTGCGTGCCCCTGGGCTGCTCTCCTCTGCTGTATGACTGTGAGTGTGTGTGTGTGTGTGTGTGTGTGTGTGTGTGTGTGTGTGTGTAGGTGTCTGTGTATGTGTCTCCCATTCTCCCTTCTCTGTCTGTCTCTCAGTCTCTGTGTGTTTCCTTCCCACTATCTGTGGGTTTGTGCCAGCCGAAGTTGCGTCAGGGCTACCGGGTCGGTGGAGGATTGGGGATGATGCGAATTTTGCAGAACCCTCTTTGCTCCTCTGGTAGGCATTTGAAAACGTGGCTTGGGCAGGCACAGGCGGCCCCCCCAACCCCCGGGTCCCAGGTGTTCTTTGATATTCCTTGGCATTGATGGAAACGTCAGCCGTTTCCCCCTTCCACTGGCACTTACCTGGACATGATGCTTTGTTTGGCCGTCACCCCGTATGCCTCCAGTGACACATATTAACACCAACTGCTGTGGGATTGGCCAGTGCCACGCGTGGTCACATGGTCACCCCCTCGGATTCGCCTCTGTTCCTCATTGCAGGTGTCCTGGAAAGCGCGGTCGGCTTTCCGGAACCCCAGGGCTTTTACAAGCCGGGCAGGCCACTGCTCTTTCAAAGGAGGAGGGAGGCAGAGGGCTGATGGATGAGTGAATTTGCAGCTGACACTAGGCCTTGAGACCTATGGGATCATTCTGTGCTGCAGCCAGGCCCTGCCGGCCTGACCAGATGCGGTGAGCCCATCCTGTCTCACTCGGAAAGGGCCAAAATCGGATCTCAACGGGAGTCCGGAGAACACAGCAGGCGTCCTGAAGCTCCCCCTCCTTCGGTGGAAGTGGGCTCATGCAGCTCCTGAGGACAGGTCCCCTGGGGTTTTGGGCCTGGGACAGGACGAGACACCCGCGGCCCCCTCTCCCACGCCGCCCCAAACAGGTCCCAGGATCCAGCCGCTGCCGTGGCAGCAGGAGGAGCATCATGGCCGCCGCGCGGCAGTGGCGATATTTAAAGGGGACACAGCCTATCTGTCAGGAGTGGAGCGCGAATCGGCTCAGCCAATGCGCATGCGCGAGTCGCGAACCGTTTCTCCCGTCACAGTGGTTCCCAAGATTGTCGTAGAAACCAGGCCCCGAGGCTTGGCAGAGCAGGAGCCCTCCGTGGCAGTGCTTGGGTATCGAGGCTCTGAGGCTAAGGCCTCACCTCGCCACGGGGTGGAAGGGAACGTCTCCGGATGCCAGGAGTCGCAAAGGGCCGACCATGATGATGAAACCCCAGGCAGAGTCGGGGGAAGCAGCACGGGATCCCAGCCTCAGGCCTGCACGGACGGTGTTGGTTGGGGTGAGTCTCCCCAAAAGTCGTGCCGCTGTCCGTGATCTCAAGGACGGGTCTTCCTGCGTGCCCCTGGGCTGCTCTCCTCTGCTGTATGACTGTGAGTGTGTGTGTGTGTGTGTGTGTGTGTGTGTGTGTGTGTGTGTAGGTGTCTGTGTATGTGTCTCCCAATCTCTCTTCTCTGTCTGTCTCTCAGTCTCTGTGTGTTTCCTTCCCACTATCTGTGGGTTTGTGCCAGCCGAAGTTGCGTCAGGGCTACCGGGTCGGTGGAGGATTGGGGATGATGCGAATTTTGCAGAACCCTCTTTGCTCCTCTGGTAGGCATTTGAAAACGTGGCTTGGGCAGGCACAGGCGGCCCCCCCAACCCCCGGGTCCCAGGTGTTCTTTGATATTCCTTGGCATTGATGGAAACGTCAGCCGTTTCCCCCTTCCACTGGCACATACCTGGACATGATGCTTTGTTTGGCCGTCACCCCGTATGCCTCCAGTGACACATATTAACACCAACTGCTGTGGGATTGGCCAGTGCCACGCGTGGTCACATGGTCACCCCCTCGGATTCGCCTCTGTTCCTCATTGCAGGTGTCCTGGAAAGCGCGGTCGGCTTTCCGGAACCCCAGGGCTTTTACAAGCCGGGCAGGCCACTGCTCTTTCAAAGGAGGAGGGAGGCAGAGGGCTGATGGATGAGTGAATTTGCAGCTGACACTAGGCCTTGAGACCTATGGGATCATTCTGGGCTGCAGCCAGGCCCTGCCGGCCTGACCAGATGCGGTGAGCCCATCCTGTCTCACTCGGAAAGGGCCAAAATCGGATCTCAACGGGAGTCCGGAGAACACAGCAGGCGTCCTGAAGCTCCCCCTCCTTCGGTGGAAGTGGGCTCATGCAGCTCCTGAGGACAGGTCCCCTGGGGTTTTGGGCCTGGGACAGGACGAGACACCCGCGGCCCCCTCTCCCACGCCGCCCCAAACAGGTCCCAGGATCCAGCCGCTGCCGTGGCAGCAGGAGGAGCATCATGGCTGCCGCGCGGCGGTCGCGATATTTAAAGGGGACACAACCTATCTGTCAGGAGTGGAGCGCGAATCGGCTCAGCCAATGCGCATGCGCGAGTCGCGAACCGTTTCTCCCGTCACAGTGGTTCCCAAGATTGTCGTAGAAACCAGGCCCCGAGGCTTGGCAGAGCAGGAGCCCTCCGTGGCAGTGCTTGGGTATCGAGGCTCTGAGGCTAAGGCCTCACCTCGCCACGGGGTGGAAGGGAACGTCTCCGGATGCCAGGAGTCGCAAAGGGCCGACCATGATGATGAAACCCCAGGCAGAGTCGGGGGAAGCAGCACGGGATCCCAGCCTCAGGCCTGCACGGACGGTGTTGGTTGGGGTGAGTCTCCCCAAAAGTCGTGCCGCCGTCCGTGATCTCAAGGACGGGTCTTCCTGCGTGCCCCTGGGCTGCTCTCCTCTGCTGTATGACTGTGAGTGTGTGTGTGTGTGTGTGTGTGTGTGTGTGTAGGTGTCTGTGTATGTGTCTCCCATTCTCTCTTCTCTGTCTGTCTCTCAGTCTCTGTGTGTTTCTTTCCCACTGTCTGGGGGTTTGTGCCAGCCGAAGTTGCGTCATGGCTACCAGGTCAGTGGAGGATTGGGGGTGTTGCGAATTTTGCAGAAACCTCTTTGCTCCTCTGGTAGGCATTTGAAAACGTGGCTTGGGTCAGGCACAGACGGCCCCCAAAACCCCCGGGTCCCAGGTGTTCTTTGATTTTCCTTGGCATTGATGGAAAGGTCAGCCATTTAACCCTTCCACCGGCACATACCTGGACACCACCCTTTGTTTCGCCGTCGCCCCGTATGCCTCTGGTGACACACATTAACACCAACTGCTGTGGGATTGGCCAGTGCCACGCCTGGTCACATGGTCTCCCCCTCGGATGCGCCTGTGTTCCTCATTGCAGGTGTCCTGGAAAGCGCTGTCGGCTTTCCGGAACCCTAGGGCTTTTACAAGTGGGGCAGGCCACTGCTCTTTCAAAGGAGGAGGGAGGCAGAGGGCTGATGGATGAGTGAATTTGCAGCTGACACTAGGCCTTGAGACCTATGGGATCATTCTGTCCTGCAGCCAGGCCCTGCCGGCCTGACCAGATATGGTGAGCCCATCCTGTCTCACTCGGAGAGGGCCAAAATCAGATCTCAACGGGAGTCCGCAGAACACAGCAGGCGTCCCGAAGCTCCCCCTCCCTCGGTGGAAGTGGGCTCAAGCAGCTCCTGAGGACAGGACCCCTGGGGGTTTGGGCCTGGGACAGGACGAGACACCCGCGGCCTCCTCTCCCACGCCGCCCCAAACAGGACCCAGAATCCAGCCGCCGCCGCGGCGGCAGCAGGAGCATCTCGGCCGCCGTGCGGCGGCGGGGATATTTAAAGGGGACGCAGCCTATCTGTCAGGAGTGGAGCGCGAATGAGCTCAGCCAACGCGCATGCGCGAGGCGCGAAGGGTTTCTCCCGTCACAGGGGTTCCCACGGTTGTCTTAGAAACCAGGCCCCGAGGCTTGGCAGAGCAGGAGCCCTCCGTGGCAGTGCTTGGGTGTCGAGGCTCTGAGGCTAAGGCCTCACCTCTCCACGGGGTCGAAGGGAAGGTCTCCGGATGCCAGGAGTCGCAAAGGGCCGACCATGATGATGAAACCCCAGGCAGAGACGGGGGAAGCAGCACGGGATACCAGCCTGAGGCCTGCACAGATGGTGTTGGGTGGAGTGCGTCACCCCCAAAGTCGTGCCGCCGTCCGTGATCTCGATGACGGGTCGGCCTGCGTGCCCCTGGGCTGCTCTCCTCTGCTGTATGACTCTGTGTGTGTGTGTGTGTGTGTGTGTGTGTGTGTGTGTGTGTGTGTATGTAGGTGTCTCTGTGAGTGTCTCCCATTCTCTCTTCTCTCTCTGCCTCTCAGTCTCTGTGTGTTTCTTTCCCACTATCTGTGGGTTTGTTCCAGCCAAAGTTGCGTCACGGCTGCCAGGTCAGTGGAGGATTGGGGGTGTTGCGAATTTTGCAGAAACCTCTATGCTCCTCTGGCAGGGATTCGAAAACGTGGCTTTGGTCAGGCACAGGCGGCTCCCCCAACCCCCGGGTCCCAGGTGTTCTTTGATTTTCCTTGGCATTGATGGAAACGTCAGCCGTTTAACCCTTCCACTGGCACATACCTGGACACCACCCTTTGATTCGCCAGCGCCCGCTATGCCTCCGGTGACACACATTAACACCAACTGCTGTGAGATTGGTCAGTGCCACGCGTGGTCACATGGTCTCCCCCTCGGATTCGCCTGTGTTCCTCATTGCAGGTGTCCTGGAAAACGCCGTCGGCTTTCCGGAACCCCAGGTCTTTTACAAACGGGGCAGGCCACTGCTCTTTCAAAGGAGGAGGGAGGCAGAGGGCTGATGGGTGAGTGAATTTGCAGCTGACACTAGGCCTTGAGACCTATGGGATCATTCTGTGCTGCAGCCAGGCCCTGCCGGCCTGACCAGATGCGGTGAGCCCATCCTGTCTCACTCGGAAAGGGCCAAAATCGGATCTCAACGGGAGTCCGGAGAACACAGCAGGCGTCCTGAAGCTCCCCCTCCTTCGGTGGAAATGGGCTCATGCAGCTCCTGAGGACAGGTCCCCTGGGGTTTTGGGCCTGGGACAGGACGAGACACCCGCGGCCCCCTCTCCCACGCCGCCCCAAACAGGTCCCAGGATCCAGCCGCTGCCGTGGCAGCAGGAGGAGCATCATGGCCGCCGCGCGGCGGTGGCGATATTTAAAGGGGACACAGCCTATCTGTCAGGAGTGGAGCGCGAATGGGCTCAGCCAACGCGCATTCGCGAGGCGCGAAGGGTTTCTCCCGTCACAGTGGTTCCCACGGTTGTCTTAGAAACCAGGCCCAGAGGCTCGGCAGAGCAGGAGCCCTCCGTGGCAGTGCTTGGGTGTCGAGGCTCTGAGGCTAAGGCCTCATCTCTCCAGGGGGTAGAAGGGAAGGTCTCCTGATGCCAGGAGTCGCAAAGGGCCGACCATGATGATGAAACCCCAGGCGGAGACGGGGGAAGCAGCACGGGATACCAGCCTCAGGCCTGCATGGACGGTGTTGGTTGGGGTGAGTCTCCCCAAAATTCGTGCCGCCGTCCGTGATCTCGATGACGGGTCGGCCTGCGTGCCCCTGGGCTGCTCTCCTCTGCTGTATGACTCTGTGTGTGTGTGTGTGTGTGTGTGTGTGAGTAGGTGTCTGTGTGAGTGTCTCCCATTCTCTCTTCTCTCTCTGCCTCTTAGTCTCTGTGTGTTTCTTTCCCACTGTCTGTGGGTTTGTGCCTTCCGAAGTTGCGTCAGGGCTACCAGGTCGATGGAAGATTGGGGGTGTTGCGAATTTTGCAGAAACCCCTTTGCTCCTCTTTTAGGCATTTGAAAACGTGGCTTGGGTCAGGCACAGGCGGCCCCCCCAACCCCCGGGTCCCAAGTGTTCTTTGATTTTCCTTGTCCTTGATGGAAAGTTCAGCCGTTTAACCCTTCCACCGGCACATACCTGGACACCACCCTTTGTTTCGCCATCGCCCCTTATGCCTCAGGTGACACACATTAACACCACCTGCTGTGGGATTGGCCAGTGCCACGCGTGGTCACATGGTCTCCCCCTCAGATTCGCCTGTGTTCCTCATTGCAGGTGTCCTGGAAAGTGCGGTCGGCTTTCCGGTACCCTAGGGCTTCTACAAGCCGGGCAGGCCACTGCTCTTTCAAAGGAGGAGGGAGGCAGAGGGCTGATGGATGAGTGAATTTGCAGCTGACACTAGGCCTTGAGACCTATGGGATCATTCTGTGCTGCAGCCAGGCCCTGCCGGCCTGACCAGATGTGGTGAGCCCATCCTGTCTCACTCGGAGAGGGCCAAAATCGGATCTCAACGGGAGTCCGGAGAACACAGCAGGCATCCTGAACCTCCCCCTCCCTCGGTGGAAGTGGGCTCAAGCAGCTCCTGAGGACAGGACCCCTGGGGGTTTGGGCCTGGGACAGGACGAGACACCCGCGGCCTCCTCTCCCACGCCGCCCCAAACAGGACCCAGGATCCAGCCGCCGCCGCGGCGGCAGCAGGAGCTTCTCGGCCGCTGTTCCGCGGTGGCGGTATTTAAAGGGGACGCAGCCTACCTGTCAGGAGTGGAGCGCGAATGGACTCAGCCAACGCGCATGCGCGAGGCGCGAAAGGTTTCTCCCGTCACAGTGGTTCCCACGGTTGTCTTAGAAACCAGGCCCCGAGGCTTGGCAGAGCAGGAGCCCTCCGTGGCACTGCTTGTGTGTTGAGGCTCTGAGGCTAAGGCTGACCTCTCCACGGGGTCGAAGGGAACGTCTCCGGATGCCAGGAGTCGCAAAGGGCCGATCATGATGATGAAACCCCAGGCGGAGACGGGGGAAGCAGCACGGGACACCAGCCTCAGGCCTGCACAGATGGTGTTGGTTGGAGTGAGTCCCCTCAAAGTCGTGCCGCCGTCCGTGATCTCGATGACGGGTCGGCTTGCGTGCCCCTGGGCTGCTCTCCTCTGCTGTATGACTCTGTGTGTGTGTGTGTGTGTGTGTGTGTGTCTGTGAGCGTCTCCCATTCTCTCTTCTCTCTCTGCCTCTCATTCTCTGTGTGTTTCTTTCCCACTGTCTGTGGGTTTGTGCCAGCCGAAGTTGCGTCATGGCTACCAGTTCAGTGGAGGATTGGGGGTGTTGCGAATTTTGCAGAAACCTCTTTGCTCCTCTGGTAGGCATTTGAAAACGTGGCTTGCGTCAGGCACAGGCGTCCCCCCAAACCCCCGGGTCTCAGGTGTTCTTTGATTTTCCTTGGCATTGATGGAAAGGTTAGCCATTTAACCCTTCCACCGGCACATACCTGGACACCACCCTTTGTTTCGCCGTCGCCCCGTATGCCTCTGGTGACACACATTAACACCAACTGCTGTGGGATTGGCCAGTGCCACGCCTGGTCACATGGTCTCCCCCTCGGATTCGCCTCTGTTCCTCATTGCAGGTGTCCTGGAAAGCGCGGTCGGCTTTCCGGAACCCCAGGGCTTTTACAAGCGGGGCAGGCCACTGCTCTTTCGAACATAGAGGGAGGCAGAGGGCTGATGGATGAGTGAATTTGCAGCTGACACTAGGCCTTGAGACCTATGGGATCATTCTGTGCTGCAGCCAGGCCCTGCCAGCCTGACCAGATGTGGTGAGCCCATCCTGTCTCACTCGGAGAGGGCCAAAATCGGATCTCAACGGGAGTCCGGAGAACACAGCAGGCGTCCTGAAGCTCCCCCTCCCTCGGTGGAAGTGGGCTCAAGCAGCTCCTGAGGACAGGACCCCTGGGGGTTTGGGCCTGCGACAGGACGAAACACCCGCGACCCCCTCTCCCACTCCGCCCCAAACAGGACCCAGGATCCAGCCGCCGCCGCGGCGGCAGCAGGAGCATCATGGCCGCCGCACAGTGGAGGTAATATTTAAAGGGGACGTAGTCTATCTGTCCAGAGTGGAGCGCGAATCGGCTCAGCCAATGCGCATGCGCGAGGCGCGAACGGTTTCTCCCGTCACAGTCGTTCCCACGGTTGTCTTAGAAACCAGGCCCCGAGGCTTGGCAGAGCAGGAGCCCTCCATGGCAGTGCTTGGGTGTTGAGGCTCTGAGGCTAAGGCCTCACCTCTCCACGGGGTCGAAGGGGACATCTCCGGATGCCAGGAGTCGCAAAGGGCCGACCATGATGATGAAACCCCAGGTGGAGACGGGGGAAGCAGCACGGGATACCAGCCTCAGGCCTGCACGGACGGTGTTGGTTGGGGTGAGTCTCCCCCAAAGTCGTGCCGCGGTCCGTGATCTCGATGACGGGTCGGCCTGCGTGCCCCTGGGCTGCTCTCCTCTGCTGTATGACTCTGTGTGTGTGTGTGTGTGTGCGTGTGTGTTTGTCTGTGTGTGTGTCTCCCATTCTCTCTTCTCTCTCTGTCTCTCTGTCTCTGTGTGTTTCTTTTTCTCTCTCTATGGCTTTGTGTGTGTATTCCCGTGTACGTGTGTGTCTTTGGCCGAATGTGCCCTTTGCACCACAAAGCATTTCGTGGCATGGCGGCCTGTCTTTGGCCAGCCTCTTTCTGAGTCTCTGCCTGGGTCGTGAGGCCGGCTGTCAATCGTTCTCACCGTGGAGGATCCGCTTGGGGTGTGTGAAAGCCTGGCCCACGTGAGGAGATGCGTCGCTCCCGGAGCAACTGAAATCTCATCCCCATCCTGTGCGTCCTCTTTTCTAGGATCAAGATGAACACACTGCAGCCAAGGACAAGAGCCCCAGAGGATCTCTTTGTCCCACAGGAGAGCAGTGAAACAAGAAAAGACGCTTTTATCTTTTCACGGCTCTTCTCTGAGGAATGAAGCCACTCCACGATACAGTCAGCAAGAGGAAACCGGGAATGGAAGATGGCAACAATCCCTGTCACTGGAATGCTGGCCTCTCTGGACAAGCCACCCTTTTGTAACCCCACCCTTACGCCCGTGGCAGTGGCACGGTGCTGTATCCTACCTGGGCTTTGGCCTCTGCTCTCTCCTCCCTCTGGCTCTGCCTCCCCTATTTCTCAGGGGCCTGGATGCCTTTCGCTCTGACCGAATGCCTTCAACAAAGATGACTTCCCAGTCCGTAAGGGAGACACTTCCTGGAGGTCCGTGTGATGATCGTTTCTCTCTCCAAACCTGTTTCTGCTTAATTGGGCAGGTATCATGACCCAGGAGCTGTTGGCTTCCATACGTGTCTCAGGCAGGGAAGCTTCCTTCTTCCCCACGTTTCCCCTCATGTGTGGGTGGATTGCCTAGAATGAGCGCTATGAGACCGTGACTGGCCTTGTCTTCCAGGACAGGTGGTGTCCCATTTCCTCTGCATTTCCTGTCTCATTCTTGAGGGACATCCTCTCCTCTGCTCCTGGGTGGCCTGACTCCCTTGATCTTCTGGAAGAGCTGATGTGGACTTGAAGCCCCATCTGCGACAATAAGAACACAGTGACTCGTGACTATGTCTTGACTGAAATGCAGGCCTTGAATCTAATCATTATGTTGAAAAGAGGTGTTGAGCCTACGAAATGAAGGCATGTCTGGAAAAAGAGACACAGCAGTATGTTACAGCCAAACTATAACCTAAATCCCACGAACGTATGTCATCCCACCTGCTATTCGTTTCTGTCAGAGCTGTCACCCAGTGATCTACAAACGAGAAAGGGGAGCAACAGCTTTGAAAAGAAATGCTACCTTTTGGGTAGTGAAGGCCGCTATGTGGCTGATACCTCATGCTCCTTGTGTTATTTCCACCCCTTCGGTGGTACTCCATGAATTTCACCCCACATCTGAGAAATGGCTGGTTCAGCAAGCTAACAGCATACAGATCCTACTCTTTTCTATTTTAACCAAAAAAATTCCTAAGTGGTATTCCTTAAATCTTGAGCAAGTACGATTCCTTAAATCTTGAGCAAATCTTGAGAAAACTGTGTCCTACTAAAATTAAAAGGTATTCTCCTGGGAAGTGGGCCCTATGTCTATTAAACATACTTAGCAAAATCTCTTGCTGTGTCGGTATTTCCAGAAGGTCCTTAGCACTCACCAGGAACAGTGGTTGCCTCTAGGAATGAAATGGGATGACGGAAGACCTGGGGAGCCGTAGCAGAAGGAGACACTCATGATGCACCTTTTGGCCATTGGTAGTTATTTTCCAAATGCATGGTGTGCCTTGTATTGAACCAGAACTAGTAATTATAATACCTTGCATTTATATAATGTTTTGCAGCTGTATTAATGTCTTCATATCAGTTCTCTCATTTGAGTCTCTGTTGTTTGCATGAGGTTGCATTACCAGCCCCATTTTGCCACTGAGGAAATTGAATTCAAAGAATTCAAAGGGCTTTAGAGATTTACTATGAGGAAATATTGGAGGCCAAGCTAAAACATAAGCTACCAAACACTCAGCAAATCTTTCTTCCACCACACCACATTACTCTCAAGGAGGAGGGAGAGAAGAAATGAGGAAAAAAAGCTAAATTTTTTCCTTCAAAGGTAAGTAGTTAGAATCATCAGTTTTGGAATGTATTATCAGTAAATGAACCAAGGTGATCTTCCTGAGGCCAATTTAAAATCTAATTCAAATTATTTTAATTATTAAACAGTAAGATGTCTTCCCTTTACGTTTAATTCAACAAGCATAAAGAACAGCATAAATTTTAATTATCTGAGAATAATTAGGAACACATTTCTTTCCTATCACTCTTAGGGCCAAATCACATTTCTAAAGTGAAACCTAATCTAAGAACTTTCCAATACAATATCATATAATTAGGTAATTTAAAAATATATTTTGAAAATGAAATCTCTAAGCATCATTCATTAACAGACTCTGATATTCCCTTCAGTCACTGTCATGGCTAAGAAAGCAACTGCAACCCACACACTGCAAATATGAAGGACCACGAAAGGCACGCAGGCTCTGGTTTGCATAGTGAAGATGAGCGTCCGTGTTCCTAAGCATGAAGGAGGACCACATGAGTATCCTGGACACCTACTGCATGAATGTCTTTGCCCTTTCAGGTCTAGGGACCTGGTAACCATTTATTATTTGTACTCTGATTTTCTTCCATTTCTTTCTCCAGTCCATAAATGTAACTTAAGTGACTTATTAACACTGATGGTTTGATCACCAATAGCAAGTTCCAGTTTCAGTCTTAGTGTAGGTGCCCTTATTACAGACTTGAGATAAAGTCCAGGGCTAACCACTCTTACAAATTTATACTTTGCTAAAGGGTACCTTGGGACAGAGGGAGTGCAGAGCAGAGAAAACCTACCTGTGCAACTGAGAAGGCCACTCAGGCCACGGGGACAGGGCAGGAATGCTCTCAGGAGTGTCCCCTGAACCTGAACTTGATTTCACGCCATCACCTTCCGCCTCTTAACCAGCATCTCCTGGACAGTCAGCCGAGTGTTTCCATGATACCAGCCATACCTGATGCCAGGAGACTCGCTACACTTGGAAGATCTTCAAGGTGGGACTTTCTGTCTTGTTCAGTTTTTCATTCTCAGTAGTCAACACAGGACCTTATACTTAAAGGAAATAAGTATAATGTCCTAACAAGTGCTTCTGGAATAAATGATCATGGCTGAAATGAGCATTTGAAATGACGATATATCTAGAAAGAACAGAAAATATACACTGGATGTATTTTAGGTGGCTGAGATTATCGAATGGGAAAATAGTGAGATCTTACAATTGAATGGGTATCATAAATGCTTCCTGTATAATATCTGATTTTGCCCTTATCACAAAGAATTCATATAACCAAAACTATCTCCCTAAAAATGTCTTCCTAAACATGAAAACAAATTATTTGACCACATAATGCCGCTTTTTACCCCAAAGTGTCTGACCCTTTCACTAAACATTACTCGGTATTAAATAGTATAGATATAATTTCTCTGAAATTCACTGAATATGATTTTCAAATGCTGTAATTCCTAAAAATAATATCTAGGCTGCCTTTAATTTCTCATGTCAGTAATAATTAATGTCCCTACGAAGCTTATGGGCAATCAGAAACATTTGTTTATAACATACTGAAGAATTTTTGAACAACCACAGAATATGAATATAATAAGATAAAATATTAAATATTTCCAGGCATGCTTATCTTTGTGAACTGAATCTTGGAGAAGCATGATTGAAAATAAGAGCTATCTTTGAGGCTCTAGCACCTACAAGAGACACCCTCCCTCTCCACCGTGGATCACCTGTCTCACCCGTGTGAGTCTCCACACAGAAACCAGTCACGGCCCTGCCTTTGCCCCCCTTGAAATCACCCAAGAGGATGCTTCAAACTCAGGCAAGCACAACTGATACTCACTATGCATGCGACAGCAGGGGAGTGACCTTACAAGAAACTAATGGGCCTCGCTTCCTGAGAATCACTGTCAGAGCCCATAACATAAGATAAATCACAGCCAAGGATTTTTGAAAAGTTTCCTGATGAGAGAACCATGACCTTTCCAAGGGTAGTGATGGATTGATCAGGGCAAGCAATAGGTAGATTTTTTAAAACAAGCCTGGCAAAAAAACAATTATATATATCTACCAAAGTTGGCTAGAATACCTGGCTGATGTCCCAGTCAGGAAACACAGGAAAAGGTTACATCTGTAGAAAAAAAAAACAGCTTGTTAAGCAAAACAATGCAGTCAAAAACCAAGCTCACTGTAAGAAATGCCGCGTGGGCCAGCGGGGACGGCCATGCCGAAAGCGCTCAGTGCTCTTGAAGCTGGGTGGCAGGTGTTTTCACACACAAAGGCCTTCCTTGCTCGGGCCATGGGATAAGCCTTTGAGTGGAGACCTAGCAAGGAGCTTTGAAGTTTGCGTTGGGGGTGGAACGTGGCAATCCCCTTAGACAGCTCTCCCTGGTGTGAATTTATGAAGCCCCATGCAGACTGTGACTTTTAAAATAATCACTTAGTTGGTTTTAGTACATATGGCAGGTTTCATTACAGGCTGCCCCTTAACGAGCATTGTAACCTGGAGGAAAGAATCCAAATTCTTTAGTCACCACCTAACTCCACATTCATTACCTTGTTGCCCAGGGTGGAGTCCAAAAGCGGCAACTATGTTTATTTCTCCATAGAAAATAAACGTTCACCAAGGCACGTCTGTTCTATTACTTTTTTATTCTTAACTAGACCGTTAATATAATTGTTGGTTGCATTGATTTCAACTTCCCCACACGATGCAATCGGCTTTCTGCCGTATTTCAATCACACTAACCAAGAGAGACATCAGACGTTCAAAAATAGACTCTGGACCAAAACCGAGGGCAGGGGAGAGGTGGGCGGGCCAGGCACAGCTGTGCTGAAGCACTGGTTTGACATGTCGAGTTGAAGTGTTTCTACTCAAAACACCTGTCTCCCTGCCAAGGTGAAGGCTAGATGGTAAAAAAGAAAGTTCCCTTTTTTCTGATAAACTAGGCTCTCTCCATAGGAAGTACCCTGAAGGTCCCCAGCTCCGACTCCGAGAGCAGAGCCCAGACTCTCCTACTTTGAACGGACATGAGCTCTATGCCTCTTGGGGTTTCTCTGCCTGCCCAGTCACCCTGGATAACGTGCTTGCCCTAGATTGTCTCCTAGGCCAAGTCCTCTCCAAGTTCTTGGCCCTTTGTCCTAAGGTTGGATCTCTTCCTCTCGCTTCCCTTGCTCCGAGCTGTGTCTCTGGATACACCCCCTGCAAACTACGCTTCCTGAGCTCGGCTGGCATCTGGCTGTGTTCAGCAAATGGGAAGCCCAGACAGGGGACTGGAGAGCAGGAAGACGGGAGAACAAGGAGATTTCTCCTCCTTCAGCAGCCACAGCAGCAATGGCGTGTCCTCCACAGTTAACTGGAAGAAAAAGCCTGAGTCCTGGTCTCCTCCTGGATTGCCAAAGGGTCTTCTTCTTAGACATGTAAATACACAAATATTTGCATTTTTTAGTAACCCTTTAAAGATTTAACTGCCGGAATTTAACACCAGTAAAAACAAATGTAGCAATATGAAATTGCAACTCACTGAGGGCATTACGATTCAGAAAGTGAATAAATGCGGGGCCAGCTCCAGCCGCAGCGCACCTGTCCACGAGTCCGGCCGCAGCGCACCTGTCCCCAAGTGTCCACCTCTAAGGCAGTGTTCTTCAACACGCACCACGCGCATCCTCGGCTGGGCATTTCCAGAGGGAGCAAGTCTCTGAGAGGCAGGTCTAGCGCTAAGCTTTCAACAAGTCGCAGGCTATACTTCCGAACACAAATAAATGAGAATGACTTCACATCTCAGCAGAGCCAAAAGCAGTAGACAAATAAGCAACTATGAGATTTGTTTTTTTTTTCTTCCCTCTTTCCGGACACTCACTCCTGCCTTCCATCGTACCGTCCTGGAAACAGGAAGAAGGTGTGTATCTTGGTACAAGCATCAACTATGCACAGGTCCACTTTAATGGGGGAAAGCACAGGGAGTGAGATAAATAAATAGGATGCGATGTCTCCAAAAGAGGAACATTACACTGAGAACATCCATACATGGTTCAAAATTGCATCCATATTTAGTTATTACTTAGAAATCATCAAGGAAATAAATGCTTTCTTTTTTTTTTTTTCTAGGACTTCTTTAAAGAGAGTTTAGGGAAAGCTTTCAGTTATATTTTCTGTCACCTTCCGCAATTTTAAATTGGATGAAATAGTGGGAGACTTTGTTTTTATGGCTTTCTCCTTTCAACTATTGTAACAAACAGCTACCTATGCTTAGCATGCTTAAAGGCTGGATGGGACCATCTCTATATTATGGCCCAAACAAAATTGGCTTCTGGAACAAGTGTGGCTGTTTTGAACTCGATCCACTTGAGTCGGAGATGAGGTTGACAGAGGGAGGACCAACTGTGTATAAAGCTCCTTTAGGGAATATCCTGCTAATGTGATCTACATTTCAAAGTGGAAACCAAATATTCACTGCCACTGGAGTCTTGATATTTCTGGGATTATCAAAAGTACTTTCCTCTGACACAGGAGATATCATAACTTGACTTGGGGTTGAATTCAAATGCTGCCACAAAATAGCTGTGCATGACACCTCATCTTTTTTTCATCTTTAAGATGAAGTCCTGAAATTTCAGGATACTTCCAACTTCAAAACGTTCATTCCATGCAACAGAAAGGCAACATGTTGATGACTCCTGTCCCGAATCATATTCTATCTTGTACCTTTCTATCAGTCGGTAAAACTGCAGATGCTGACTTAGACAACAAGCTTCATATCATTGACTACCAAACAATGTCAGGTTGAACTTTGTATGAAGGGGTAGGTTGGTAAACACCTGGCCAGTGCGGTGAAGTGTGGCTGGTGTTGGAGGGAAAGGAAGAGGAGATGACAGTCACATTAGGAAGCTGCTCTGCCCTGAGATGAGCTCAGTGATTCACAAAACGCCATCACCAAACCTGGCACCTACTGCCAGTCCCCAGTGACTCCCTGGGTAATAAAGAAATTCCGGGGCTCTTAAGAGTCGTCATCTGTTTGAGGGGTAGCTCTAATGTGCCTAGATCTAAACAGAACCACTTAAAATGCCGACAGAATAGAGAAACCTGTAGTGGAATCCCCTGACTTCCCAGCTTTCTAGGGCCTGCTCTGAAGATTCTGGTCCTGGTCCCCACCTACAGCTAAGAATAGATTTCAGAGGCCGAGGCAGGTGGATCACGAGGTCATGAGATCGAGACCATCCTGGCTAACACCGTGAAACCCCGTCTCTACTAAAAATACAAAAAATTAGCTGGCTTGGTGGCGGGCGCCTGTAGTCCCAGCTACTCGGGAGGCTGAGGCAGGAGAATGGTGTGAACCCAGGAGGCAGAGCTTGCAGTGAGCCCAGATCTCGCCACTGCACTCAAGACTGGGAGAGAGAGCAAGACTCCAACTCAAAAAAAGAATAGATGTCGGGTGGGCACAGGATCCAAACTCTGGACTAAAGTTGCCATTAGAAGCTTGCTCTGAAATTGCTTTACAATCCTGTACTCTTTCTATCCACCAATGGGATATGAAACTTTACGTTTAAACTCAGTATCACCCTTTCATGTGAATTCAGAAATTCCAAGTTGGTGATCATTTTTATGTGACGTTAGCAACAATTAAACTAACGTCTCTTTGCCTGGACTTCTTTTCCAGAAAGTGTCCTATGTGGTGGAGGGTGGAGGAGTGAAAGGGGGCTAGGAAGAGAGTGTCTAATTTAGTCTTGAAATATTACAGTGGCTTCAATACTGTTGTGTACAGGGATCTTTACTGTTTTACATATTATTTCATGTGTGCATGGGCTCAATTACTTTTGAAACAAATTAGCCAAAAAAGATAACTGATGCTTAAGCCTATCACTTAGCTAAATACATATAAGAATAGCTGTATTTCAATAGGCATGAAGACAAGAATAAGGATGAGATCATGTCCTTGGGTGAAGCAAATTTTGGCTTAGTTCTCTATTGAATATTTTATCAGAGGAATCAAAAAGTTGAGAAGATTCCGTTCTGCCATGTAAACTAAAAGCCACCCAGTAGATGAGAAATTGAAAACCACAAAGCTTGGGGAAAAAAATGAATGCTTTAGAGCATAAATTTTTCCATTAAATTATGCCAATAAACTTAGGACCTTGAAAGTTACTATGCTCAAATATATTTCAAAAGGAAGAAAATGCTCTTTTCAAAGTAGGGACTAGAAATTGAATGTATAGAGTAGCGAGATTTTTTAATTCCACTAGCATAAATAAACCAATTTATTACTTCCTATTAATTCAATATCAATCTGTTTGAATTGAATGTACATTTATTAATATAGAAGATACCTTTGCAAATTACTCAATTAAAATAAAAACAAGCCTAGGTATATGACTATCTCTATATTTTCTAAGCTTTCCAGATGCATACTTGTTTTCCCACTGGTTGTGTAAGAATACCAAACATTAATTGAGGGTTGTTATATCAAAAAGAGTAAGAACAACTCCTGAGATTCGAAAGCCATGGGAAGTTGCTGAGCTCAAGTATTCATCTCATACTAGTCAAAGTTAGGGATAGTAGAAGAGGAGGGGTTGGGTTAAAGTGTAGGAACCCATGTTGCTGCAATGATTGGAAGCTCCTAATTAACAGGAACTATGAAGTGGAATAAAGTGAACTTATCATGGGGACCCTGGTGTTCCCTGTAGTGCTTTCTCCTCCTCTCTACTGGACACTCTTTTTCTTCTTTGTCTTTTTCCATTCAATAAAAGCAAGCCATTTATATGATTCAATAGACTGTGGATTGAGAATCAGAATTTTGGAGTTGTTAGTAATTAACAAAGTAATTATCCAAGCATTTAATTTCACTGTACATGATAGCAGTTGAAATGATGATTTCTTGTTATTCCTTGATTCTACATTTAAAACACATTATTGTCCCATTTTATTTCAAGGAGGAATAAAATAGGAGAGAGAAATATAAAGCAAAGGGAAATGAAGAAAGAAGCTTAAAATGAAATGTGAGACATAATCCCAGGATTATCTTCAGAAAAATTCTTAAATCTTAGTTTGGTTGTGTACAGGTTAATCTATGTAGGCCCTCCTTCTGGGATTTTCTTATCTGTAATAGAAATATTGATTCCACTATGACCTCTGTCTCTCTTGGCTGTTAGAACTCCAGATGCCAATAATGCAGGAAAAGGCACAAAGTGAACATTTTTGTCAAGAGCCATGGATACAGCAACTGCTCACTATATGGTGAAGGGAATACCCTTCTCTGTAGCTAAAAGATGACTCAATTTCTAAGTTGTTATTTCCACAAAAATATCACATTCTTCCAACTTTCCATCATCATCCACTCCTACCCCAGTGCAACTTATGCAAATGTCAGCACCCTACACCACCCCTTTCCTACACCAAACCTTTCCTACACCAACCGTTTCCTACACCACCCCTTTCCTACACCAACCCCTTCGTACACCAAATCTTTCCTACATCAACCCTTTCCTACACCACCCCTTTCCTACAACACCTCTTTCCTACATCAAACCTTTCCTACACCAAGCCTTTCCTATACCAAACTTTTCCTATACCACCCCTTCCCTACACCACACCTTTCCTACACCACCCCTTTCCTACACCACCCCTTCCCTACACCAACCCTTCCCTACACCACCCTTTCCTACACCACCTCTTTCCTACACCACCCTTTCCTACACCACCTCTTTCCTACACCACCCCTTTCCTACACCACCCCTTTCCTACACCACCCTTTCCTACACCACCCCTTTCCTATACCACCCTTTCCTACACCACCCCTTTCCTGCACCAACCCTTTCCTACACCAACCCTCTCTTCCTGCCTGCTCATCATTCCCTCTTACACGTGTGTGGTCTCATTCACCCTGTGCTCCACTCCCTATCCCTATCCCTCACATGATCTAACTTACAAACCAGGACTCCTTCTCTTTCACATGCCCCAATCCTTCCACCATCCCCACCCAAATCACCTCCCTCAATAAATACACAGAAGTTGGCCAGGCGTGGCAACTCACCCATGTAATCCCAGCACATTGGGAGGCAGAGGCAGGCAGATCACTTGAGGTCAGGAGCTCAAGACCAGCCTGGCCAACACGGTGAAACCCTGTCTCTACTAAAAATACAAAAATTAGCTGGGCATGGTGGTGTGTGCCTGTAATCCCAGCTACTTGGGAGGCTGACATGAGAATCGTTTGAACCCAGGAGGTGGAGGTTGCAGTGAGCCGAGATCGCGCCACTTCACTTCAGCCTGGACAACAAAGCAAGAATCCATCTCAAAAAAATAAATAAATAAACAAATACACAGAAGTTATGCAGACAGCTGCACTATCATGAACAGATAACACATTAACTAACATTTTAGTAAGGACACACCGGGAGTGAGTGTTCAGTGGCTGGAGCAAAGGAAGTCATGGAAATAAGTCAGTAGAAACGTTCCAGTTTTGGAAACATGGCATCATGCATGAGATGGGATTTCCAAGACTAGGAATCAGATTTAGTTTTCTTAGGCATGCTGGGACTAAGCATCCTTTCATAACACCAGTGTTTGTGGTATTGGGAATCCCAGTGACCTCACATTGCAATCCTTCATTACCATCATGTGCAAAGCAGCTTTGAAGATGTCTCTGCTCTGAATTGCATTGTCTTCACAGAAAAGTGTGGGGAAGATCCCACTTCTGAGGCTGCAGGACACACAGAATGACCTTTCCTCTGCCATTCCCTGTACAGTGCCATTGGTTGCTTTAAACACATTTTTATTAGAATTGAAACTTTAAACATAGCCTTGCCAGTAGCTTCAAAAAGACACCAGCTAATCTACAAGCATATATGGCCCACCATTTTCTCAAATAGCAATGAGAGTAAAATAAATAGGGTAATATGGTTTATCATTGCCTCAAGCAATGTGCAGAATTGTTAATAGTAGTAATTCCTCTCCCAGAAGGAAATGAAAAATTTAAAATACGTGAAGCAGCCTTAACAACAACAACAACAAAAGCTAACAATGTATTTGTTTTTGAACATCTGCTAAATTCTTTCCCACTATTGCAGCCGGAAGCTATGCCACGCACAGCCAGATAATGTGGGCAGAGAGCACAGAGTCCAGGCACTGTTTAAATGCTGAGATAAGGGAACGTGAGGGCTTCTTTGCTTCAAATGTTCTAAATCAGCTTATTTTTAATTAGCAACAATCATCATACACACACACATTGACATTGAAGCTTCCATAATAGTGTTCTTACATTTTCAATCTGGTTAATTGAATGAGAAAACAAATTCTCCTACTAGATATGTGCTCCAAAGTGAAATTTGTGTTTTCTGTGGGATGAGGAATGCTTTCAAATGGAACATTTCTTGATTAAAGAGCCTGGACCATACAATTCATGTTGTGGGGAGGAAATGTGGCTTCAGAACATAATGAGAACTGGTTCGGTCTGCAGCTTTTCCCGTTCTCATTACGATCTTCACTATGAGAACAGATTCATATTATGGCATTTTCAACTCCTATTGTCAGCTTCTGACACAATATGAGGTATTAGGACAGTAACTGGGGTGATGCCCAGTAAGTTCTGGCCACAAATCCTACACCAATATTATGGTATGCTTCTGGAAAGAGAAAGTACTTGGACATATTGGCAAATCCCACCAGTCACAGAGCGATAAACAGGGAAGACTGGAATACCAGCCAATCAGATCAACAGATAGGATTTTAAAACACCAAGAGTGTATCACTTTGCATCTTGGAAAACAGTGACTATTTAAATTCTGATCTTGTATTCTCTAACAAATGAGAACAATGAATGTTGCACCCCAGGACATGCTCAGGACCAAAGCACAGTTCAAATTCTGGAAGGACATCACCATGATCCTAAAGTGGGAGGAAAAGCCTCCTCCCCAGTCCTCAGCAAGGACATCACCATGATCCTAAAGCGGGAAGAAAAGCCTTCTCCCCAGTCCTCAGCACTGGACATAGCCAACAGCACACTGGAGTAGGTAGAAGGCAGTAAAATAGCTACTGAAGAGCCACACATGTTTTGGAAAGCAGGTGTATAGTTTGCAACAGTTTTCTTTCCAGAGATACGATTTCTTTTTTATATCAGAGTTTACAAATTTCAGACCCAGTGTTGACTTCACTTGTTATTAGCTTCTGTGTGCCTTTTCCTCATTCATAAAGTGAAGATAACAGTACCTGCCTCGCATACCTAACAGAATCTTGGCAAGCATTAAATGAGATGGTATATATGCAAGCACTTCGATAAGTACAAAGCGTCTTTACAAACATGACACAGTCATTTAAAAATCATCCTTAAGTTAGGCACACACTGCAAAGTGAGGCCTTATTTGAGGATGTTGTTATAAAATTCATAACTGAGGCCTCCAATTTCAAGGCAAAGTGGTGACAGAAACCTGTGGTGTACAAAATCCCATCGAGGCAAGGGACAGGTATGGGACAGAAGGCTTCATGCACCCCTTCAGGCATGTCCTCTGCAAGCCTCCGGAGCAGGCCCAGAAGTCCTTCTTATGTGCTCTGTGATTTTTCCTTCCAACCGCTTCCCTGACATGGTTGAAAGATGTGCACACCAAGGAAGATAATGCAAATGCTACGATGTAGTCACTTTATAAATGCTGCAATGTTGTCACTCGCCACGCCAGCCAGCACTGGCTCTGGGAAAATGAAAAAGCCTCTGACACATTGAAACTTAGCAGCAACATTCTAATTGGGTTGAAGACAATATTCTTAATCCTCCCTAGAAAGATCAAATTAAATCAGCAGCAGGCTCTGCCTGACACAGCTCTGTGTCACTGACTGTTCCGAGGAAAAACCTAGAGAAGTCTGCAGCTCTTGACTTTGTAACTCGTGTCTTTCTATAGATATTCAGTGAGCAGTGATAAGACATCCCTGCATAAGGATTAGCTCAAGACAGGGAAACGCTGTTAGAGGAGAGAGGTGGAGAACAGACACACATTTTGCCTGCCATTTAATTCAGCTAAAAGCCATCAAATTTCATGGCTAAACTTCAAACAAGACTCAGTCTGAGCTTTGATTTTCCTTCCCTTTTCAGCAAGGCAACACATCTGTATATTTCAGCCCAAGCAGCTATGTATTTTAGTGAGTGTATAGTAAAAGCAGATTCTATTAATCATTAATAATTCAGAAATTAGGGGTGCATCCATTAAAAGTTCTACTTAATGTCAGTTAAAACTCGAGAGCAGTGGTTTGCAAACTTGACTGTGCATAAGAAACATCTGGAAAGCATAAAAAATGCAGATTCTAGGGGCCCACCTGCAGAGTCTCATTGAGTAGATCTGGAATGAAATCCCAGAAATTGTGTTTTTTAACAAGCACCCCAGGTGAAATGCATCCCACAGTCTTTCTATCTTAATGCGATTTTTATAATCCAAATTGCATTTAAATTTTTTGAAGAAAATGGAAGTAGGGAGACAATCCAAAATGCATCTTGACAGTTTTGTAGATAGTCTTTCTCTGGCTTTTAGAGATTTTAAATCAAAATTTTATGGCATATCAAGCCATAATATGAATGCTTTTTTTTTGAACCAAACAAATCAAACAAAGAAAAGATGTGTCCTCAGAAAATTATTCAGCTCCCCCAAAGCAAGCTTCTTTTTAGGTGGGCTATTTCAAGGAGCTGAGTTTCATATGCTCGTGTTAACAATCTTAGCCACATTATTTAATTTAAGCATAAAGTTTTAAGTTTTTGCATTCAGAATGGAAGTATAAAAGTCGTGCAACCAACTCAAGATGCTCACATATCCATGGCCTATTCAATCAACAGTGAAATATGACTTCAACTGTTCTGCAATATGAACCCCAATATTTGCCATCATAGTACCTACATTTTTTTTTATTTTAAAAGTCCGAGACCCTAACTACTAACTTTATGTAATAGTAACATTAAGCGCAGCAAATCTAACTAGACCAATGGTATATAACACTAGTCTGTATAGTAATTGCTCTTTTCAAATCATCTTCTTCTTGGTCTTGGGAGGAAATATTACATTGTCTTCAGCAACTTAGAAATCTGTGAGGTATTGTTTTGTTTTGTTTTGTTTTTTGTACTTGAAATTGGGTTTTACTTTCTACAGTTTTTAAATTTTTTTTTCTTTCTGCTTTTTCACTAGGCTTCATAGATCTCCCTTGCACATGTGCAATTTTGCTGTGAGCCAGAAATTTGCATAGTTCATTCTTTGAATTTGGGTCTCATGCTTTCTGAGGTTGGCTTGTTGCCAAAACTTTCCTTTTAAATTTTTAGCTGTTTTTAAGGTCTAAATTCTCATTTCTAGCACTTTTAATCAGGGACTTCATTTTTTTCTCCATTAATAAAAATTTTAATTTTCTACTGATACATAATGGATGTACATATTTTGGTAGTGCATGTGATAATTTAATGCATTCATATAATTTGTAAAAATGAAACTAATGTAATTGACTATCCAACACCTTAAATATTTGTCTGTTTTTTATGCTAGAAACACCTGAATGATTATCTTCTAACTATTCTGAACTGTACAGTAGCTTGTTGTAAACTATGATTTCTGGGCAAGACCAGCTCCACGGCTACATGATCAGTGTGGCTGCAGAGACAGGCACTTGGTTTTATGCTCTACTTCAAAGTCTTAGAATTCTTAATAATTTTTGAACAAGGTACCTCACATTTTCATCGAGCCTTGTAAAGAGTGTATCCAGTTAGTTTCCTTAATAATATCGAGGTGTGATATTTAATGTTTCTTTCAATAAACATTACCAGTGTGAATACGCTGCTCGGTGTGGCCATAATGCACTAACGCATTTTTTGCTTTGTACCTATGTTATTGCCAACTACTGAACTAAAGAAGGGAATAAAGATATAATCCTTGCCCCCAAAGCATTGCAAACATATTGGAGGAACTTAGTGTCTCTGTATCAGATGGCATGCATTAAATATTCCCCATGAATACCCTTCCTGAATGCATAGTCACAATTTTATATGAATTTATTCATGCACTAACAGACACATTGTACCTATTATTCTAAATGCGTGGAGGTTGGGATGATGTCTAAAACTCAGGTCATATCAGGCATTTTGTATCATGGAAAAGAACAGAATGATTCACTATCTAGTTGATGATGGTGGAGTTGGGTGGACATAGCTACAGCGGTTCACAGTGGCCCAACGACTCTCTGGAAGTATTTTTCAGTAACACCAGGAGATGACCCTGAAGACGCAAATAATTTTCTCTCCCTCTGTTTGATACGGACACAGGTTTATCCATTAACAGGATTCCGGAGCTAATCAGAATTACCTCTGATTTGGGTTTTACTCACACACGTGCTGGAAATCCATGCATGAGCTTTGTGAGAAACGGCACAAAGGAAACCAGCCTGAAGTCTGCAGGGGCCACACAGTGCGAGCCAACAGCAGAGCTGACACAGATGCCAGAATGGTCAAAAAGGAACATTTACAAAGCAATTATTGCTATATCCCACATCTTCAAAAGGTTAAGTAGAGGCATGAGAGATTAAAAAGGCCCAAACTGAACTTTTAGGGAAGAAAACTACAGTTTCCTGAGGTCAAAAAATACACAAAGTGGAAATTACAGCAGATTAGACATTGCAGGAAAAAAATTGTAAATTTGAAAGTGTGGCAATAAAAACTCCATAATGTAACATAGAAAAAATAATAGTTAAAAAAACTGAGAGCATTAGTGGGGCTAATCACAGAATGGGAGACTACTCCAAGTAGTCCAATATACATGGAATTAAAATCCTCAAAGATGGAAAAAGCAGAAGTATTAAACCCACAGATCCCAGAAGTTTAGCCCCAAACACAAGAACCAAGAAGAAAACGACACCAAGACATGTGAAAACCAAATTGCTCAAACCAGAAATAAAAAGAAGACGCTGAAAGCCAGGAGATGTGGGAGAGGAGAAGTCATGTGTGTGTATATATATATATATATATATATATATATATATATATATATATAATTATTTTTTTTTTGAGGAGTCTTGCTCTGTCGCCAAGATGGGAGTGCAGTGGTGCAATCTCCTCTCACTGCAACCTCTGCCTCCCAGGTTGAAGCAATTCTCCTGCCTCAGCCTCCCAAGTAGCTAGCACTACAGGCACCCGCCACCACGTCCAGCTGATTTTTTTTTTAATATATTTTTAGTAGAGATGGGGTTTCATCATGTTGGACAGGCTAGTCTTGAGCTCCTGACCTTGTGATCTGCCCGCCTCAGCCTCCCAAAGTATTGGGATTACAGGTGTGAGCCACAGCACCTGCCTAGTCAGATTCTACACAGAGGAATGAAGATAAGGATGGCCGTCTATCTCTCATCTCAAACAAGGGAAGGGAAGAGACAGAGGAGCAAAATCTCTCCAGGATTGAAAGGAAAAAAGTCAACCTAAAATTCTCTACCAGAGAAAATATCTTTCAAAGATCCAGGTAAAATCGAGTTTTTCAGACATATAAATGAAGAAATAATTCGTTACCAGCAGAACACACCACAAGAAATGCTGCAGATGGTGGATCCAGGAACATGGTTAGGACTGAATTGTCCTCAGGGATTATTGAACTAGTGTTTATCTTACTCCTAAATGAAGTGGTTCCAGTGGGCTGTTTTTCTTAATGTTTCAGTTTATGTTCCCAATGTTATAATTTTGTAGTTTTCACAAAACCACTAATAGCCTTTAGCCACCATTTCTCACACTTACCACTCTCATTTTCTGTAACAGTCCCTCTTTTCTGTCCTAATTTGCTGCTTCTAATCAGTGGCCCTAGAAACCAGATAAGAACATGTATTCGAAATGCGAATAAGTTAAAATAGCCCCATAAATTGTACCATAGATTTTGTGTGATATACTTAGTCACTCAGAAGCTTTTTCCCAATCTATACTCTGAAAAATATGATATAACAATTATTATAAGGAAAACTATTACATACTGAATGGCCACTGTGTGTTAGTCATTATTCTAAATATTTCATTTATTATTTGTAATCTTTTTTATGGACTTTAGATTCTACTTCCAGAGTATATAATGTGTATATAAAGAGACAGAATGATAAAGTGTTTTTTTTTTCTTTTTTTGTTTTTTGAGATGGAGTCTTGCTCTGCCACCAGGCTGGAGTGTAGCGGCATGATCTCAGCTCACTGCAACCTCCACCTTCCTGGTTCAAGCGATTCTCCTGCCTCAAACTCCCAAGTAGCTGGGACTACAGGTGAACACCACCATGCCCAGCTAATTTTTGTATTTTTAGTAGAGACGGGGTTTTACCATGTTGGCCAGGATGGTCTTGATCTCTTGACCTTGCGATCCACCTGCGTCGGCCTCCCAAAGTGCTGGGATTACAGGAGTGAGCCACCATGCCCAGCTGGTAAATTGTTTTAAAGTACCAGCTTTGAACACAGACATCTCTGATTAAAAATCACGGCTGTGTTGTTCCCGAGAACTAAACCTGTGAACAGGTTGCCCAGGCTCTGTTATTTATGTAGGCAACCCCAAGGCCAGTACATGACCCTGTGATTACTGGAAGCACAGTATATGACAGGGGATTCAAATGGTAAACTAAGGATGTTTAGAATTTATTTACCTAATGTCATAAAGTAAACACAGGAACACTAAAAATTACCACTGACTTAAAAGTTATCTCCCGACTGACTTGTCACTTTGATCTTATTTCACCAAATCCAGGAAATAGAAAATTTCAAGTACATAAATCAGATTTCTCTGAGATACCTAGATTGATAATCGGCCTCTAATAATCTCCCAAGTATAGCAAGTGCCACACAGTTTCCTTAAGGAATCCCCAAAGTCAGCCAAGGAAATCAGAAAAGAAAATTGGGCCTAGCTGCATGATGAATGGGTTGGATTCCACCTGCCACTCCAAAGCATGCTGCTGGAATAATCTCCAGTGGCAGGGGCTTAGCAAGGAGCCATGACTCAAGTTCCACAACCAGCAGACATGCTGCTAAAATAACCCCTATTTTGGGCTGATCCTCAAGACAGTGAGAGGTGCACTGTGCAAGTTTGAAGGCACATTAATTTTATCAGTGTTCACTCAGCATTTTACTGGCAGCAGTCTGCAGGAATACCATGTCATTTTTGCTTTTCAGATGTGTATTGAATTTGCAGAAGGCCTCTTTTCCAAATGATCAATGAATTTCAACACCAGAGTCTTGGAGTCAGACAAGGAAACTTTCAGTACATAGGTAGATCTAACCCTTTGTTTGATTTCATTTGGACCTGAAATTAATATTGCTCTCATCACTGACACTGCAGTTCATGGAGTAAGTTATACTCTGTGGGGTTATTATGACATCCCTTTTCAGTGCAGCATCTCTGAAAGCTAAAAATGAAGAAGAGTGAAATATCTCTGAATACAAGCCAAAGAGTTACTCATTTCAATGTGTGTTGGGAGGATTTGTACTGGACTGAAGGCCAGGGACCAAGTCAACCCAAGAGGCCATTTCCTAACACCTCATATTGACTACTCATCATCTTCTTATACCAATTCCCACATCTGTCTTGTACCTTCCTTTTTCTCTTCTTCTGTCTTTGTGTTTTGCTCTATTGATCTGTTATCACGCTCTATTCTTTTTTCTCTCTCCTTTTCTCTTTTCTTCCATTTCTTTGGCCCTTAGCACTTCTTTTTTTCTATCCTTCATTCTTTTTACTACTTTTCACATAATATAGAATTAAGTCTAGATGTTGTATTCATCATGTTTTAGTGTCCTACTCTTCTGAAAATTGGAGCAAACGAAAAGGTTTGCCCATGTCTGAAAAATTAAGCAGTTTTTCATGTGGCCCATGATGCTTTTCTTTACAGTCAATGGGCACTTTATGAGGAAGCACAAATACAAAGCTGCTTTTCATTCAGGGCCCCAAGAAAGTCAAGACTAGTTGTATTAGTCCATTCTCATGCTGCTAATAAACACGTACTAGAGACAGGGTAATTTAGAAAGAAAAGAGATTTAATAGACTCATAGTTCCTCAGGACTGGGGAGGATTCCGGAAACTTACTATCATGACAAAAGGGGAAGCAAACACTTCCTTCTTCACATGGTGGCAGGAAGGGGAAGTGCTGAGCAAAAGGGGAAAAGCCCCTTACAAAACCATCAGATCTCATGAAAACGTACTCACTGTCACAAGAAGAGTAGCATGGGGGTAACCACGCCCATGATTCAATTACCTCCAACCAGGTCACTTACACAACACCTGGGGATTGTGGGAACTACAATTCAAGATGAGATTTGGATGGGGACACAGAGCCAAACCATATCACTAATCTTAGTCTCAATTTTCCCGTCATCAGAATACTGTCAGCACTTACTCTAATACCCCATGCGTTCATGTCCCTTTTGTAATTCACTCTTTCAAAGGACATTCTTCTCTTTGGCTACACAGCCTATCTTTCCATCTTTTTTTTTTTAAGTATAACTTATGTAAAAACTTTAAGGCTTCTGTGTCTTTTCTACATTTTCACTGGCTCTCTGAGGGGTCATCTCAGGTGCCAATGAAGGCAGTCTTCAGTCTGGATTCCTTTCAAGGATATGAAAATTATCTCTTCAAAATACATTAGGTAATGTCTGCCTACTTTGGATTTTGTGACGGCTTGAAACAATGCAGTCCACATTTTAACTGACAAGTTTAGAGGTGTCAGTGGTATTTGAGCTTTCTGTGCCTCAAAAATTCACCATCTCACACTGTTCATTGTCACCAGATCTAATTGTGTCTCAGGTGACTTCATAATGTTCTCAAGGCCAGGTGCTGAGGCAGGAGGAAAGGACACACCCCAGAGGCAGGACTGTGAGTTTGAAGTCACCGCCAGCGTCTGCCCATTGCACTGTGCCCAGGACTCCTGTTTCCATGGCCTGGGCTGGACCATGCTGTAGCCCTGGGCACTGCCTGCACCTGAGAATTATCCAAAGCACTTGCAAAATGTGTGAATCCCTTGCCCTTAGCCTAAGGAATTTCAATTTATAAATTATTTCTGCCTGTGGGTCTCGAACATGGATAATTTTAAAATCTTCTTAAGAAATGCTGATGTGCAATCAGGGTTAAGGACCACAGAGCGAGAATGCCCAGAAGGCTTGGCGGAACTCAGATTCTTGGGCCCTGGGTTAAGGGCCACTGAGGGAGAATGCCCAGAAGGCTTGGTGGAACTCAGATCCCTGGACTCTGGACCATCATAGCAGTCACAGATCCAGGATGAGGCCACAGATGAATCCCCAGCTGAGGTGATGCTGCTGGCCTGGGACCACACGTCGAGGACCACTCAGCTAGAAGATGCTTAGCACTTCTCTGCCTCTTTTTAAAATTCCTTCTTCTGGGAAGAGAGACTAATCTTACCATTGAGTGTGGGAGAAGAAACAACATGATTAGCAGAATGCCATCCCCTCTCTCTTTTCAAATGTGTGAGCCTGGAGAGAGTTCTATTCAATGTGTGAGCCTGGAGAGAGGATGCTTTTTTATCCACTGTGAGGATGGCTTTTCAGGGCAAGCTCTGTCTGCATGTGCCGGGGGACAACCTCCAATTTTGTTCTGTTTTCCTTTGTTTTGTTTTGCTTTGTTCTTCTTTGCTTTGAGAAGCCTTAGCGTAGACCTAGGGGAAGTGTTAGACCATAGAGCTAAAGTCATCTTCTTTGGCATGATTAGAATTTTCAAAATACATAACAAATATTTTAAAATTTTGATCTCCATTTATCTTTCTTCTGGGTCCTCTCTTAATATATTGTGAATGCAAGATGGAAAAAATTAGTGTTACATGTCAGCTTTCTAAAACCCCAACATAATCCTATCTCTTTTCAAATGGTTTCACTTCTTGGCCCTTTGAAAGCAATATAAACAATTTCACTGACTTAGTAAGCAGGGCTCTAAGAACTGAAGAGAAAACACGCCAATGCTGGATGGCATCAATTCTTTGAAAGAGGAAGGAGGCAAATAGACATGACACATCCACAATAAACAGTCGCTAAAATGTATGGTAGTGCTCTGTGCTGCGCCTCTCTGCAGGCTTTCACCTTATTTAGCTCCAATTTTCTAAGACTACTACAAAAAAATGTACAAGAGAGGCCCCCTGGACACTAGCTAGTAAGAGCACCAAATCACACATATTTATGGAACCCTAATTAATAATAATAATAGTTGTCTCTTCAAACCCCTGCTGTGAGCCATGTATTGTCTTAACCACCTTCTGCTCCGTATCATTCTACTAAAGTACCTGCATAAGTAGGTATTACTTAGTAAGGAAACTGGGGCATAGCTAGCTGGATTAATACCTGGCAAGAAATAGGAAGTGAAGATGGGATTTGCTCCTTGTGTGTGTGGGTGGAAAGCAAAGGCTCTTTCCGCAGTGCACTGTGTACGTAAACTTGCAGCCAAACACCGTTATAAAGGCTGTGAAAGATGCAGAGAAATGCAACACTTCTTATTAGTTTCCTAATCTCAAAATGCAGGTAGCCTAGTTAAGGAGATAAAATTACATATAAGAAAAATTAAGTAACAACACAAGATCTGAAGATTAATATAGTATCTTTGACTCCAATCTAAAAATATTCCAAAAATGGTGAAATGATTGGGAGAATTCCAAATGCAAACAATTGGAGTACTATAAAATGTGGTTGATCCCACAGAATCCAGTCTGCTTCAGGAAATACTTTTCCTAATTGGAGCCTCTGAGAGACTGAAATCCATTCTGCGAAGTGTATTCTAGCTCTTCCATAGTCTCCCAGTGACTCTTGCCTCAGAAGGCTCTGTTAATTTGGTTGATCACTTCTGGTTTTTCTCTATATTTCATATATTGATCAAATTTTGTAATACAATCTTCAGATCCGCACTACCCAAAAGAAAAACACGCTTCCTGCTATCATTTTTTTTATTTCCCTCTAAATAAGTAGGAGCATGGTACTTTGATCGATAAGAATGAAAAAAATTATTAGGGAACTTGCCATCATATTCCAGGAGAAATGGAGTATGGCATGCACCCAGCACTGACCTTCAATCAGAATTAAAGCACGTCAGAGAAAAGGAATTGTATAGAATTGCTGGGATCAAATGTAACACAAAAACATCGGAACTATAATAGGATCACGAAGCACAATCACCACTAAAGTCCATCTCATGATTCAGCAGCAGGAGCAGGGGAGCACAGCAGAAAGAAGCGTGGGTGAAGGGATCCGAGAGTCAATCCTACCTGGCAAACAGGAGTGTGATCCTGGCATCCAGTTTATATCTCAGAGTCTTTGTTCCCAGGTAGAACTGGGAGATTGAGCTAGATCAGGGGTTCTTAGAAATCAGTTGAGGGGATCGTGAACTTAATGAAAGAATGAATCTTTATTTCCTATAATCTTTAACTAAAATGTATAGCACTTCCTCCAATTATGAATGTAAGTCATAAACCACAATACTACTAACCGTACATGTGATATTGTTCCAATACAAATTACAGATATTTTCACATTAGTATAATTTTTAGTTATCTCAAAATATCATTTATGATCACTAGCTCTTCAAATTTACAAAGATCATCTCAGTCACAGCTCTTTCCCTTTACTTAATGCATTGGGAAAGAAGCACATGCATAACTGTATCATAACATCCTTAAAAATGAATTGATTAGTGTTTGAGCATAATTGGCTTCCTCTATAATCAAACGTGTGCTAGCTGATGCTTTCTGAAATGTTTTTCTTAGATGTGACTTTATCAGACTGCCTATATGGTCCCCTTATACAGTGCCTAAGGGCCATTTCCTTGAACATGGTGGAATTCTCAGCCTCTTGTCTCAGAAGCAGAGATGCCTAACTGGCTGGGATGCATTTCAAGGATAAGCAAGAGCAGGAGACTGGAGTAACTGCCATATGGTGGGAGGTGACAACTGGAAACAACAGTGGTATTAAATTGATCCAAATGCAGCCTCAGGGCATGTTAGTAACTAGGAAATACTAAGAGGGAACAGAGTAAGATGGAACAACTCAGATCATCAGTAAGAAATGCCTGGCCAGGGCCAGGTGTGGTGGCTCATGCCTGTAATCCCAGCACTTTGGGACGTCGAGGTGTGTGGATCATTTGAGGTCAGGAGTTCAAGACCAGCCTGGCCAATATGGTCAAACTCCATCTCTACTAAACATACAAAAGTTGAACCCGGGAGGCAGAGGTTGCAGTGAGCTGAGATCATGCCACTGCACTCCAGCATGGGCCACAGAGTGAGACTCCATCTCAGAAACAAAAAAGAAAGAAAAAAAGAAAACAAAAACAGAAATGCTCGGCCAGCAAATGCACCAGGCAGCCAGACCGATACAGGTTCCAGAGCCGCCTACTCTGTCAAAAAGTACAACAGTGTGGTACTCCGAGCACTCATTGACAATCATTTCCTCACATGGGCTGTTAAGTAATAGAAAGTAACAGGTGAAAAAGCACAAGAAACGCTATGGTTACACAGATTACAACTTTGGTGGAAGCGTATGTATGATGAGAACTAGAACTGCACGCTCGGTTATGTTAAATCCGTGGCCATTGTGTAAGTGCTTATGGTAAAACCACAGTGTGCTAGAGGTATGAGCCTACTGAAATGAGACGTGTGAACTTCTGAGAAAATCTATCCCAGCTTCTGCTGGCAAAGAAAACAACTAAAAGAGTCATCTACAAAGAGATGCATGAGTTAGCTGAGGTGGCTCCTAGCAGTGAGACAGAGGTGTAGAAGGGAATGTGTGAGTGGTGTCTCCAGCATCAAGGTGTTAGGTGAAAATGCAGAGATTCTGAATCAGGGGATCTGGAGAATCAGGGGATCTGGAATGGGATCTTCAAAACCTGCATTCACTGGGCACCCTAGGCATATTAGGATGCAGGGGATCTGCAAACCACTTTGAAAGAAACCAGCTGCGGCTCCTGGCTGAGGTATTTTGAGTCTGAAAAGCAAAGCAAAACACCATTGTTGTGAGCCCCTACATACTGCAGCTCAGCCCCAGCAGGTGCAGGACGCTGTATGTGGGTAAAAGACTAGTTATGTGTTCAAAATACAGTGATGAAGAGGCCAATGAGAAGGTGGTTGTAAATGAAGAGATAAAGAGCATGGTGCAATAAAGGGTGATAGGATCCTCTCTCAGCCATCACACGATTTGCTTTCTTCAGCCAGCTCCGTCAAAAGTATCCCCTATTAGAAATGCTGTCCCCTTAGAGAGTAGGTTGTTGAAGGTTTCTAACAGAAAAAGACAAGGCTCGGACACTAGCAGCCCTGCAGGAAACAGTTGTATTCGAAGCAGACGTGAAAACCCTGTATCATGTGATGCACTGCCAATGCAACAGCACCTTCAAGTACTAACTTCGATAGACCCTCAGCCTCTGGGATGACCTGGCATTTCCCTCTATCTATGTGAACTCACTGAGGCCCCCTTTAACAATTTAGTAACTCCTTTTGGCATGGTGCACTGGCCCAATGGACTAAGTGTCCTATTGAAGAATGCAATAGAAGCAGACAGCGAGATTGGCCTCAACAGGGTTGCAGAAAGCCCTGTCTCAGCCTGGTCATGAATTCAGGTCAACCAGTGCCACTTTTATGAAAAGAACTGTAGAAGGGAAATCCTTGGAAACAAATACACTGGCAAATCAGTCCATTGTGTGACTTCTTCAGAACAAAACCTGCACTTGGAACTCAGAGAAAGGAGAAAATCACAACCTTTCACGTAAATTATATCTGAGAAATAAAACTTTTGAATTTGAAAGAAGGCTCACTAGATAATACCACTGGGAGGATACCAGGAATTAGTATTTTTTTGACCACATAAGTGCCAAGCTTCGAGCTATGTGCTTTGTATCCAACATCTCATCTCATCTGTTGGTAACACTACCAACAATTCAGCTCAAAGAATCACATTGTCAGAGCTGGAAGGGTCCTCAGAGATTATCAGGTCCAAACTGTTCATTTGCATGTGAAAAACCTGAGACCATGGCAGGACACAGTGGCTCACACCTGTAATCCCAGCACTTTGGGACGCCAGGAGGGTGGATCATGAGGTCAGGAGTTCGAGACCAGCCTGACCAATGTGGTGAGACCCCATCTTTCCTAAAAACACAAAAATTAGCTGGGCATCCCAGCTACTCAGGAGGCTGAGGCAGGAGAATCTTTTGAACCCGGGAGGCAGATGTTGCAGTGAGCCGAGATCACGTCACAGCACTCCAGCCTGGTGAAAGAGCAAGATTCCATCTCAAAAAAAAAAAAAAAAAAAAGGAAAAACCTGAGACTAAGAGAAGATAAGTAGCAGAACAGAACTCAATGTCTTCTTGTGCTTCTCTGACTTAACGTCTTTCCAATGCACCATGCAGCCTCCCACATGAGCAATCAGATATGTACGTCACTAGACCCTAAGAAAGTAAGCTCTTCATTTAGCTCTTTAAAGTTAAAATGCATTTGTGGATATAAGCCTCAGTCCAGAAATTAATGTGAATAAGTTGTGTTTATTTTTTTTTAAATAGTTAGCTTGTGATTCTATTGGAATAAAGAAAAATCAATGTCAGTATTTCCTCCCTACCTTTCTAGAAGTTGTATCTAAGTTCCAGGGCACCATGGTTTGGGGGAGCACCTGGTCCTAGATGTCATCTGTTCACTTCAGCATCCAATGAGATGCTGCCATCCTCTTCGGGTGCTCCCTCATCCACACACACACACATGCCACCTATGGCCACACACTTCTGTACATGCGTTCTCTTTCTGGTTGGTGGATCTCTTGACTGCTTCTATACCATAGATGGAGACACAGGATCTGGCCTTACATTTCTGTGCCACCCAACATTATGGGAGACTTCATGACTGTTTCTATGGCATTTATGCCCAGGCTCTCTGCAGCCCTCTCCCTCCACCTCCTCACCACTCTTTCCAGACAGAGGTCATCTCTGCTCTCAGATCTCACAAAGCTTTCTCAGGATTTGCAGACAACCCAGAGCTGTGGCTGATAGACAAAAAGCAGGCCTTTCCTCTCTAGGAACCCCTACCTAACACTAGCGTGCCCTGCTCCACACACAGGGGCTCTTCCAGTCTTGGAAATGGGAGAGAAGGAACCCTTTTCTTCTCTTTGCTTCCTGGACTCCTCTTCTGATTCCATAACAGCATTGATGTTTATAATAAACTCAAGGAAGCCAGACTTTTCTAGATTTTCCACACTGTCATATCTTGCCACTGAAGCAAGGACCACAGAATGGTCCACAGGCTTGGATTCAGCAGGCTTGGATTAGGAGGGAGCAGAAGGGCTACAAATAAATGATTCCATGTACTCACTTCTGCTGTGGTTTATCACAAAGACCAAAGCCAATGGAAAATGAGGAGAGAGCAACAGAGATCCCTGGGGGAGGGGGGCCATTTGAAATGTATCAGGCTGTAAGAAATGGTGCTTTTAAAAACATATTGAATAACATGATGGAGAGAAAGATTTTCTTGTTCTTGTTTTTGTTTTTGTTTGAGACAGAGACTGGCTCTGTCTCCCAGGCTGGAGTGCAGTGGCACAATCTCGGCTCACTGCAACCTAGGCCTCCTGGGTTCAAGTGATTATCCTGCCTCAGCCTCCCAAGTAGCTGGGATTACAGGTGCCCACCACCGTGCCTGGCTAATTTTTGTATTTTTAGTAGAGACAGGGTTTTGCCATGTTGGCCAGGCTGGTCTCAAACTCCTGACCTCAGGTGATCTGCCTGTGTCACCCTCCCAAAGTGCTGGGATTATAGGTGTGAGGAACTGTGCCCGGCCAAGATTTTAAACAAATATAAGCAGCTTACCTTTAATATCAGAGAATCATTTTATTTCTCCTTCTTCTTTGCTGACCTTCCACACCCCATTCCTGTGTCTGGTGTGCCTTCCCTGAGGGCTTAGCCATTCCTGCCAGCTCAACCTTTGAAAAGCCCAAGCTGAGCGGGAAGCACCTCAGTATTGATCTGCCCAGTTATGGCCTATGGAGGCGCTGGAGGTCCTGTTAGAACAGGATGGGCTTTCACTTAATTTAACTCTTACTCAATCTACAAGAGAGTTACATTCTCAACAACTGGAAAATATTATGAACAGACTTCTGAATCCTGTGGTTTATCTGAGAATTATTATAATTATTTTAAATAAATTTAAATTTTCCATTTGTTGCCATAACAGCATTTAGAGACCTGCTAGTTTTGGGGTGTTTACTAGATCTTTGTTGATAAGCTTAATGATGAAGGGGAGCATTAGGGCTTTCTAATGATGCTTTCTAGAAATTTTTGACATACTTTAAAATATGACATTCATTTCTGCCTGAAGACCAAAGTAGGTTTTGCAGAGGCAAATTGAGAGCACGTTTAAAAGATTCATCTTGTGCCTAGGTTTAACAGCCTCCCAGGATGTCAACTGGAAGATCATGCCACTCCTGACAATGAGAAGGTAATAACGAATTTTCAACCAACTCCACATTCATCCTGACACATCCCTTTGGCACATTTTTAAGGTGAAACTTGTGACTCCATAACGTTTTCTTTTTAGGCAAGGGCTTCTGTGGTGGTAATCATGACCTAAAGAGCCCAATTCTACAGTCTTCAGAGAGCCAGGATTCCTGCCCAAAGTTAGATAGGCAGCATTTGAAGCAAAGTTTACTTCACGCAGTTCCTACTTCTTCTGACTATTCGTTTTTTATTTATTACAGCAGATTTATCATGTGCTAGATAATTTCACATTCATGGCTTTTCTAGTGCTCAATTTATCAAGGACAGTGGTGCCACATATTCTTGTATTTTATCGCAAGTACCATCAGGATAAGAGAGACAGTTTCTCTCCTGCAGTGACTGCCACGAAATCATGATTCATAATGATAGATGCGTCTTCCCTGGGTTCAATTTTTAATGTTTCCCTTTTTGGAATGTTTACATAACAGAAAAAAGAGGGAATTATATATGAGTCACATTCCTATCACTCATGTGTTCTTTACTGAGAGAATGAAACTAGATACCTGAAAAATAATCAGTGATTTCAACTACTCATTTAGGACATTTTTTATAAAGTTGCCCACTTTTTCATTGTCAAAGACAGGAAAAATGAAAAGAAACTGAAGTGGTCTGAAACCATGACTTTCATTTTCCTTGTTCAGAGAGTGAGGTGGCTGGAGATACAGCACGTTGATTATCTGTGACACGATCAGTCAGAAGCAGGACCACATGAATTCTCCTTCAGCAAACAAAATGACTGGCTTTCTGTGTGATTCTTCACATTGTGAATGCAGCTACTAATAACACCGATTTTACTTCAGGCAAGAGAAACAGAGCCTCTCATTTTCCCTTGAGAATAATGATTGTTTCTTAATACTTTTCTTTTTCCCCATTTCCTTACAGAGGAGTTCCCTGTGCAAGGGAAGCACATGGTAGGGTTAATGCTACACGGAACATGAACTCTGAAGATCCTCATTTTGGTTTCCATTAAGGTGGTGAAGGTTCTCCAAATAAAAGCATTTCCAATAAGGGTGAAGAGTAGAGAGCAGTGATGTTCCCAAAAAGTTTAGAATTCCTCCTTCAAATGACTTCCTAATGACTATCAGAAGGCAATGTGTGGAGTCACAAGTCATTGGAATGGCACCCACTGTGTAATTTCAACAAAACACTTCATCCCTCTGAGCCTCTGGTGGCTCATCTGTAAATTAAGGCAAATTCTGTCTTCAAATTTCTTCACTCTTTGATCAACAACTTTTATTCAACTTTGTTGAAAAGAACAAAAAAATTGCATCTCCGGTTGAATTTGGTGGCTCTTTTTCTGGTTAATATAAAACGTGACTGTCAGAATCCCATCTCTAAATCTTTGTCAAATTCATGTGGCCTCCTTTGTGTGCAGTTTACTAGTACAGCCCCATAATACTGGATAAGATTTTCCCGAAACTTCTGTGATTTAAATGAGATGGCGGTTGCCTGCACTCAGACTGGTAAATGGGTTGGTCCCGAGAACACTTACAGAAGCACCTTGCCTTGTTATTTGGCTTTAGCATTGTATTAAAAAGTTAGTAGATATTTGGAAGCATTCTAGAGATCATTTAATACCTACTCACTCTTTAAGTTAAATTCTTGTCTATGTAACAGTGACCTAAATTGTTCATTGAAAGTAATTTCAGTCCTGAGGTAAAAATAATCTTAATATTACCATCTTAATTACAATAATAAGGGCTCAATGACTTTAGGATCATCCAATAAGCCATACGTTTATAAAACAGAAAGAGCTCAACAGATGACATTAAGGTAGGAAACAGCCTTTCAATAGGAGAAGAAACACCCAATCTGGAGCAATCCAATGCTTGTGGGCACCTTAGTGAACACATTTGCCCAACTCAATGCAGAAATTGCTGTTTGCAACATGGCCCCAAAATATGCTTTGCATAGGGGAATGCTGACTTTACATAATATCCACTAAATAAATGTTAGCTCTCACAGTACAACTTTCATTACACAGCCTGAGGCTCTGTTTTCCTGCTGGAGAAATTTCTACCACTGACATAGATTTGTAAATACTTCTAGTTCTTGTTTCTTGTCTGTTCTGCCTCAAGAAGAACTTACTTGTGAGAAAGATACTCAATTCTACTTCCTCACAAACACTTTAAATGAGGTGCATTGTTCTGGATTTTGTAGTGGTGGTGGTTGTTTCAGTTTAGTTTTAATTATTTCTTGTCATTTTTTGACAAGCATACTAGCCACTTAATACCAAAACCATTTTTTTCTTAGGACCTTTGATATCTCCCACTGAAAGATTCTTTCCATTTAAAATAAAAAACCATTAAAAGTCGTATGCTAGGTAGCTTAGTACATGAAAGTACGTCCCTGCTGCTCCTCTAAGTTTTCTATCTGTAGGCTGTTAAGGAGTGGAAGGCCTGATAAAGCATGTGCATGCATGCATGGATATAGATATGCATGGGTGTACAGCTGTCATCTATATGTGCATATCTCTACATGCAGGATGTCAATTCAGATTTTAGAGGCAGGTCACAGTGGCTCATGCCTGTAACCCCAGCAATTTGTGAGGCTGAGGTAGGAGAATCCCTTATGCAGGAGTTCAAGACCAGCCTGGGCAACATAGTAATAGTAAGACCTCGTCTCTACAAGAAATAAAAAATAAAAAATTTAGCCTGGTACAGTGGTGTGCACCTGCAGTCCTAGTGACTTGGGAGGCTGAGGAGGGAGGATCGCTTGAGCCCAAAAGTTGGAGGTTACAGTGAGCTATGATAATGCCAGTGCACTCTAGCCTGGGCAACAGAGCTACATCTTGTCTTAAAAAAAATTAAAAAGTGTTATTGTCTAAGAGATGGGATGAGATCATATATTCTTTTTATCATTAAAAACTTTTGTTTTCTAAATTCCCTATGAGGAATATTTATTTCTTTATAAACAGTATAAACAACTAGCTTTAAAAAATAGTGTGTCTAGCCTATGAAGAAAGAACAAGTAATAATCTTCATTCTACAGCAATGGTAATTTCCCCAAGATCGTTAACTCTTCCAAACCTGTTTTCCCTGGATCTCAAATTGGAGCCTAGAGAAGGCATTTTTGCTAAAGGTTAGTTTGCCGCAAGGGCTCAGATCAATGAAATTTTTATCAGCTTGAGTTTGGCTGAAAGGCTGGTTTTTGGGGTGTGTGGGTTGGTGAGAGGGCAAAGTCTTAGTCTATACTTATAAATAAATAAATATATATATTTACATAAATACATTACACACGTATATATTAACAAATATATATTATTTCTGTACAATATTTTACATATATATGTAACTTGATAAACTTTTGGTATGCATGGGAGTGGGTTACCTAAAAGCATATTATACAGAATTGTTCTCTATTAATATTGGAGTATTCTTTCTACCAGTGTGAGGTCATACTGTGCACACTGCTTTAGAGTCTCTCCTTTGTACTGTGAACACTTCCAATGACATCAAATATTTGTATAAATAACAATTCTAAAGTTGCCTAACAGATATATCAAATTACTTATTGCATCCTTAGGTTTAATCTTTTATATAATTTCAAATTTTTCTCCATTACAAATAGGACCACCATGAGCACCCTTACATGAATACGCTTTTGTAAATATCAAAGAGATTTCCCCTAAGATCAGTCTCTGAAGTGGCACTGGTGATGAAAGGATGTGAACATGGGATTGAAATGTACAAGCCGATGTTGGGTTTCAGTTTCTCACTAATGCTAAGCCCTGAGACATTCCTCTAACACAGCATAGTCATTTAGAGTCAGGCAGACCTGGGTTCAAATCCCATTTCCAACTCCCTAGCTTGATGGCCTTTATACAACGTGGTCTCTAAACTTTAGTTCCTTCATATGGAAAATGGGGTAACGACCACGTTTCACAGCTGTTGTGGGAACTACATGAGACCATGTGCAGAAGCTTCTGAGCACAGTTCCTTTACTATACCTCAAGAGTCAAGAGCTATTTCACCAAGAATTTGCTTGAGGTGAAGGCTATAAATCTAAATGATTCAAATTTTTAAAGTTGGGGTTCTTTCCTGACATTTTAGTAAAACTTACCACATGTGAGTACATGTCTTCCAGGAGTAGAACAGCTCACTTTGACCTGAGAGATTGTCAATGAGGTATTCAGGCTCTGCAGTTACAAGCATAATCTTCGGTGTGGCCAATGGAATGACTGACTCCAATTCATCCTGCCTTCCTCATCCTGACTCAGATTACCTATGGGTGAATGCACCTCCTCCCTCACTGACTCTGAGCTTAGCCTTCTGACTTGCTTTGGGCAATGACACATGAGCAGACTTCCAGTACACCGTGTCCAACCAGTGGCTCCCAAAGAGCTCATCAGGTGCAGCTTGCCTTCCATGCCATGAGAGGAACATGCCCCTGGGCCTGCTCTCCAATCTGGGTCTGGATATGAAAGGCACATGGAAGAGTCCTAACTCAACCACAGGCAGCCCGCACAGCAACCTGGGAGAACAGAACGTTTGTTATTGTAAGTCACAAGATGCGGAGCCCTAGCAGGCTGACACCCTGGCTGTTAAATTCCACCCACAGAGGCATGCTGGACTGCAGAACAGAACAGAGTCAGTGAAGGAAAGGAAAATGCCTTTGGAGGGGGCGTATTTGTCCAGAGACATTTATTAAAACTAGGTCCACTACAATGCCCCAGCCCTTCTTTCCCCATAATAAAGGCACGACACCACAGGGTGCCAGCCAGGACAATATACTTGAGAATCTAGAGCCGAGGTGGACAGGCTGGTAATGGAAGTCTGCCTTGTCACTGCGGTTATTTCTCTCCAGGGGTGATTTACAAGGTGATAAAAGACTTCAAGATGCAAAAAGTACTTAGGCTGTTAAAAACCAGCCTTTTATGATCCCTTGTTCCTTATAGTATATGTTTTTTCATTAATCAAGTGCTTATTCTATTAGAAGTCCCAAACCTTTAAGATGGTGGGACATTTCATTTATATTGTCCTGAAGTGGCATTAAAATCCACATGGTCCTCAGCAGGCCACTGGTGAATTCCTCATGTTCGAACTCATTCCACCCTCTGTCTTCTCTGATCCTATCTATTTTGTATTACTCTTTTAGAATAATTTTTTTCTTTTTGTGTTCATGCTGGGATAGATGCTGAACTGTTAGCCAAAAGCCTTTTTTTTCTTCTCCTGCCTGTATTTGAAGTCTGGAGCCAGTCGCTGATGTCATTCTCAAGCCCATGTTTTTGCACTGTGGATCTCATCTCTTTTGGCCTCTTCTGCTGGCTCTGTCTTACCGTCAGTGGGCAAAATTCCATGTTCCCATTTGGTTAGCCGAGAGCAAAGCCTGTCCTTGTCCTCTCCCTTGTCTATGGTGGGTTTCATCAAGGAATATCTTACTGTATATTTTAATGACCAAAATGATGAAAATTTGTCATTTAGATTGATATTTTCTAGTTTTTAAGACTATTCAGAGTAAATTAATGATTATTTGTAAATATCAATAGTACAATTTGTAATCATTATATAATAGCATCTCAAATCAAGTTTTAGAAATAAATGGAGTATGTATTCAGTAGATAGACAAACCGACAGAGCACAGATCAACTAATAGAGATAGCATTGCCATTAAATTATAATAGATCAACTAATAGAGATAACATTGCCATTAAATTATAACTCATAAATGCTTTTAGAAAAAGTTTCCAGACAACTGCCTAGCCTGTAAAAGCAAGGAATTACAGAATTTCTAAAGAAACGGCAGACTCCATGTCTGTTTTTAGAAGTAAAGTTTTCTTAGAGCCCAGCCACATCTATTCGATTATGTGTTTGTCTGTGGCTGCTTTCACAACACAAAAGCAGAGTGAAGTAGTTGCAACAACTTAACTATATGGCCTTCAAAGCCAAAAATGTGAGCAATAAATTATTTTTTAATTTTTCTACTGTTAATTTTATGTGTAGGAAATGGTCTGCTTTGCTTAAAACTTGTGGCTCCTCTACTCACTGATCATATCTTTAATTAGCTCACTTTTCCCAAAATGTTTTTCCATCTTTTGTTTTTTATGCTTTCTTATCCTGCCTAAGCCACACCCTATCTGTTTTTCTGAACAAGCTTAAGCCCTACTTGCTGGATGACAGCTGTAACCAACGGTGTGACTTCCTTTCAAATCTCTAACTGTGCTTCACTATCTGTCCCATGCACATGGGCTCTTGACTCCTCACTAAGTATTTGCACAGCACCTACTGAGTACTGAGCCTTATTCTAGATCCTAGGAATACGAAAGCAAGCATCTAGATGTGAGCCCTGCCCTCAGTGGGTGGATGTTTGTTGGAGGAAGAGGCACAACCACATCACCACAAGGTAGTGAATTCCAGATATTACAGAAGAGGAGTTGCTATGGAGGAACCAACAGCAGGGACATCTTCCCTCCTTGAGGAAATCAGATCTGCCCTCAGGGAGAAGTAGAAACTGAAGAATGAGGAGCAGTTAGCTGATGAATGAAAGAAGTGGGGGCTGGGGGTGCTGTGGGGAGGGCTGGACGAGGAAGGGGAGGTTGGTAGCATAGGAGAGAAGCATATTTCAAGGAAGGACACGATATGGGAGGGAGTATGGCATGTTTGAGAAGCTAAGTGATAGGTTACAGTGAGTGTCACGATCTTGGGGACAGAGTGTGAAACAATTTACGGAAGGCTATGCAATCCTTGTGGTTTTCATCTCTGGAGTACGCTGGAATGGCTCCTGAGCCAGGCAATGATGGGATCAGATATTTATTTATTTATTTATTCATTTATTTTTGAGACAGAGTCTCGGTATGTCACCCAGGCTGGAGTGCAGTGGCGCAATCTCAGCTCACTGCAACCTCTGCTTCGGAGTTCAAGTGATTCTCCTGCCTCAGTCTCCTGAGTAGCTGGGACTACAGGCACCCACCAACATGTCTGGCTAATTTTTGTATTTGTAGTAGAGACAGGGTTTCACCATATTTGCCAGGCTGGTCTTGAACTCCTGACCTCAAGTGATCCGCCTGCCTCAGCCTCCCAAAATGCTGGGATTACAGGCGTCAGCCACTGCGCCCAGTTGATATGATCAGATTTTATGTTAGAAAATGCACACTCGGGGCCGGGCGAGGTGTCTCATTCCTGTAATCCCAGCACTTTGGGAGGCCAAAGTGGGCAGATCACAAGGTCAGGAGATTGAGACCATCCTGGCCAATATGGTGAAACCCTTTCTCTACTAAAAATACAAAAATTAGTTGGGCATGATGGTGGGTGCCTGTAATCCCAGCTACTCAGGAGGCTGAGGCAGGAGAATCACTTGAACCAGGAAGTCAGAGATTGCAGTGAGTCGAGATCGGGCCACTGCATCCCAACCTGGTGACAGAGCGAGACTCTGTTTCAAAAAGAAAGAAAGAAAGAAAGAAAGAAAGAAAGAAAGAAAGAAAGAAAGAAAGAAAGAAGAAAGAAAGAAAGAAAGAAAGAAAGAAAGAAAGAAAGAAAGAAAGGAAAAAGAAAATGCATGCTCAGTTGCCTCCATAGAGAGAAGAGATGGGAGTGAGACTGAGGGAAGACCAGCCAGGAGGCTGCTGTGTCCAGTGAAGGCTGAGGAGAGCTGAGAGGGCCGGGCAGGGGAAATGGAGGGGAGGGAATAGGTTTGAGAGGTTTTGGAGAAAGAGCCCATAGCACATGAGATGGCTGTATGGAATGAGGGAGAGAGAAGAGTCTGGAAAGTCCCTGGTTTCTAGTTGGACAACTTGGTGATGATGCTACTTACTATGACAGGGACACAAAAGCGGAAGGTAGAGATGCGGGCAGGGGATGGGGAACTGCAATTAGACAAGATTGCTTTAAGCTTCATGCAGCTGTGAGATCTCCAAGCCACAGTGCCCAGGGCCAGTCAGAGCTGGCCCCTGACACTCAGGAACATGCAGTCCTGGGCATCACCCACTTCAGTAGAGCTGTGGAGTCTAGGTCCCCTCTGCCAAGCTGGCAGAAGCTATGACCATATACACCAAATTTGCATATAATTTCAAAGAACTCACAGGCCCAAAAGTTTATCCATGGACTCTGGGTTCATAATTTCTGCTGTGGATGATAATAGAAGCCGTACGACTGGATGAGATGATCCTGGGAGAGAATAGAAGAGGGAACGTAGGACTGAGCCCCAGGGAAGCCCAGGGCTAAAGGAACCAGCAGAGGGAAGAGGAGAGAAGAAGACTTCAAAGCAGACCAGGAAAGAAGAGCTGACGTGGTGAAAGAACAACTAAAAAAGGAAAAAAGGAGCCACGTCCTAGAGGGAAGGTGCGTTTGCATCAGTGGCATTCGGTCCATTATTTCCATATAATAAGTTGGCGAGCTCTTTAGAGGCAGGGCTCCTTCTTCTTTTGTATCCCTGTTATCTCAAAATTGATGCTCATATCACAAACACTCAGTTGACACAGTGTATTTAAATAAGATTGCAGATAATGAGGAATTAGTAGGTTAGGCCTGACATACCTTGAAAATAGTCAAACAACAATTAAGCTAGGAAATGAATATTGTGACTATATGGAGGCTTCGCTAACACAGCCTAGAACATAGTCTGCCTTCAATACATGTCTGTGGGATCAGCATGGAACGTTTCTATGGATTAACACAAGCCGTGTCAATTTAGCACGGGAGTACACTAACTCCACGGGACCCTCACGTGCAGCCGTGGGTTCACTGAGCCAGGAATCAGGAAAACTGGATTCCAGGCTCGATTCTGCCACTAAGCAATAGTGTTACTTTGGGCTAGTTTCTACATGCCCCTGAGTCTGAGGTTCAAGTTCCGAAGCTCGGTATTTTTCCCTCCATGCCTTCCTATTGACCATCAGGTCTCCTGCAGGTGCTAAGGTGGATGATGGGTGCTGGTAGCCAACAGCCTATAAATTTCAAGGCACCTCCTGTACATTGCAGCACAAAAGCTATTGTTATCAAGCATTGCAAATCTGCCAGAATGTTCTTAGGTTTACAAAAGATGGATCATTTCTTTTCTAAGTAGTGTTTGTACTGATTATTTTGGCCAATGAGCAATTTCTAAGAGTGGGTGACAGTGATTAATTGCCAAATGGTTCTAATCTATTATCTAACAACATTCTTCTAATGGAAAAGGGAAAATGAGTAAATTTGCCACTAATGTAAACCTAACATAAGTAGTAATTAATTTTCTTTATAAAAAGCTGAGCTCTTTGACTATATTGAAAGTATAAGCAGGAAAGTAAAACATGACCCTAACAACAAACAGATGGCATTCCCTTTCATGTGCCTGTGCACACTTTTGAAGTTTGAGAGAAACCACACAACACTCATGCTTTCAATTATGTTTCCAACAGAGACAGACCCCAAATGTATTTTTTCTTTATAACTGATTGCTCTTCCACGTCAGTCCATATGCCTGAGCTGGAAATTTACCTCAGCAAAGGAAAGAGAAAGAAACCTCAGCAACCTCCTGACTTGGCACCCTCAGAAATACTAGAATAAATTTAAATCATTATTTGGCTAAGTCCCTTCTCCTCCTTTATTTTCTTCAAGGGAAAATAAAGGTACTTAAAGAAACTGGATCCAATTAAACTAACTTTGTCTTTTCTTTTTCTACTGGAGAAATTTGCTACACTGATAAATATTAAACACATATGGACTGTTGTTTCTTTCTCTGTATCTTCCTGACTGTATCTTTTCTGCCCAGGCTGAAGGAACATCCACAGATACAGATGTGGCATGATTATTATCCTTGCCTGGAGCTTCTAAGTCATGCACAGTATCCACTGCGGTTTCTTTGGAAGTAGAGAAAAAGAGAAATAAGTAATTGGAAATGTGTAAAAATAATTCAAAGGATTAGTAACAAAAATGCATTTGGGTTCATTTACTTACTCATTCAAAAAGCATTTATGGAGTGCTTCATTTGTTCGGGTACTTTTCTAGGGCTTGGAAATATGGCAGTGAGGATGACAGATGGGCTGTTTGTTGCCTTCAATCACCTTTTATTCTACTACGAGTAGAGAGACAATGGACAGGCCAGCAAATACTCAGTCAAGATAATTGTAGATGGTGGGAAGTGTGGTGGAGAAAATAAAAAGGGTAATGTGATAGGGACTGCACATTTGGTAGGGCGGCTGGGAAACTCTCTGGGAAGCAGTGCTTGAGAGGGAATGAATGAGAGTCAGCCATGCAGACAGCAGGGCAGGCTGGCAATGGGGAGAGGGGTTCAGGCCCGGTGGGAACAACTACAAAGATCATATGGTGGGCAGAGCGCTGTGCATTTCTAGTAGGCACATCCAAAGATGACAACGACTGGTCAACTGTTTCCAGGTATCATTTGTTTTAGCTATGTAGTGATCTAGGAGTTAAGTAGAAATCACTTAGGCAGACAGAAAGGGTAGGGGAGTCCTTGGTAAGGCCTTTGTTTTCAATGAAAAGCAGCCCCACATCATATTCTATCAAAGAGCAGCCTGTGAAGTTGAGCTGCAGACATAGACTAGCCACCTGGGAGCTTGCATGGTGAATACTGGCAGGAACTAGGGACTAGACATGTTCAAGATGGGCTCCATCTTCCCTTCTCTTTACTAGACATGTTCAAGATGGGCTCCATCTTCCCTTCTCTTTGTCAACCACCTGTACTGTAAGGAGCAGACAAAATGGCACTGATCAACTGGAAAGGCCATTTGCATAATAAGATTGGGGTAGGGTGACCAGCCTTCCCGCTCACTATGTAAACGTCATACCTGATGGAACCAATCCCTGAGCCCTAAGGAAATCAGACCCCGCCTCCTCAAACCTGATGATAAAATTGGGTGCATCAGCCACCCGTCCCCTCAAAGGCCCCTTTCTCTGTGGAGAGAGCTGTTTTCTCTTTCTCTTCTCTTCTGCCTTTTAAACCTCCACTCCTAAACTCCTCATGTGTGTCCATGTCCCAAATTTTCCTGGCACGCAACAAGAAACCCCAGGGTATATACCCCAGACAATGTAGCCACTTCAGTCGCATATCTTAATCCCCTAAGAACTCCCAATATCCCCATTTTACAGGAGAGGAAACCAATGGCCAGAGAGATGCAGCTTTCCAAGATCACCCAGGAAATAAAGGATGGAGCTAAGAGTGGGTCACTTCCCGGCTCAATTTATGCTACCTTGTCTCAGAAGAGGATGCCTCTGAGGCAGGCATGTGGTTGCCCCTGCAGGACCAAGACAATGGGGCCAGCTGGATTCCACTTTATACAACCAATATGGTCTGTGTCTGTTTGGATTTCTATCTCAGAATGCAATAGACAGAGTGGCTTATAAGCAATGAAGGATTTATTTCTCAAAGTTGTGGAGGTGAAGGAGTCCAAGGTCAAGGTGCAGGGAGATTTGGCATCTGGTGAGGGCTACTGTCCTGGCTTCTGGATGGTGCCTTCTCACTGTGGCCTCTTGTGGCTGAAGGGGACAGGAACCCTCTCCTTTATAAGGGTAATAAGCCCTTCCTGGCCTAATCGCCTTCCAAAGGCCATGCCGCCTAATACTGTCTTCCTGGGGATTAGAGTTTTAACATGAATTTGGGAGGGACTTAAACATTCAGTCAAGAGCGGATATTATGTCCCAGAATCCTCTAGCTGCGATGGAGCCACACCGACCTGTGTGGTCTCCGCACCTCCACAGTGCAGGCCAGGCGTCTTCTGACTCAGCTCCAGCTGCAGAGCCCTGCTGCTCTCACAAACAGCCCTGCTGTCTGCGACCGTAAAAGCACAGCCTCCAACTGGGGAGAGTGCGAAGGATGTTTTCACAGGTACACCGTTTTAGTCATAATTTATTATGCTTTTGATTATGAAGACATTTGAATGGCTCAAACCATGATGCCAAGGAAGGAATAACATGTAAAATACATTTACTCGATATCATGCTCTGAAATCCCTCAAGCTCCTACACAGAAAAAATAAATTATACTTGTGAATAAAGCTTGTGGTAGGAGGAGGTACTGTTTCCAATCTGTCATGGTTCCAGCTCCTCAGGCCTTGCAGTCTCAACAGCACTGACCCCAGTAGCTGCCTCCTGTGGACTCTTGACTTGCCACAGAAGCTGATTTTTTTTCCCAATTAAATCTTCAAGGTTTGCTGATGATTTATTGATGTAACAATCATACATTGTGGTGCCTTATAAATACACAGTATCGTAATAGCAAACATAGGTGCCAAGTCAAATGAGACATGTCCCTGAGCTCAAGAAGCTCATGGGTGTGATGGTGGAAAAAAGAGGCTTATCGTGGCAGATGGTAGCATAAAAGGAAGCTCATAGGGGGTGATGGTGGTAGAAAAAGAGGCTCATGGGGTGAGCTTTAATGAGTGTCCTGACAACAGAAGCACCAGGAGTCATGAAGATCTAGGATTGCAGGAAGGCCCCTGCACTGCATGACCTCACTTTTCTCTTCTTTCTTTCTTTTTTTGTAGGTATGGGGTCTTGTTTTGCCGCCCAGGCTGGGGTGCAGTAGCGTGATGATGGCTCACTGCAGCCTGGGACTCCTGGGCTGAAATGATCCTCTCACCTCAGCCTCCCAAGTAGGTGGGACCACAGGCACGTACCACCACATCCAGCTAATCTTTTATTTATTTTTTGGAGTGACGACATCACACCGTGTTGCCCAGGCTGGTCTGCAATTCCTGGCCTCAAGTGATCCTCCTGCCTTGGCTTCCCAACATGCTGGAATTACAGGCGTGACCCACTGCATCCAGCATCACCTCGCTTCTCTATGTTAACCTGCGGCAGTCTGATACCTGCTCCCAGGCCACCCCCAGGTCTGTTCTTGGTGAGCCAAACTGCCTGAATGAGTGATCATTTGGGTCATCAGGAACTTGACCATATTGCCTGTCAGTTTTGTTTCAACGGCTCTTCATGTTTCAGTTCTTTTGCAGGCCCCCTCCTTTTCAAAGATCTTTCTTTCCATGCTTTTGCCTGACTTCATGGCTCCTCGCTCCCCGCATCACGCCGTGGTTGTGCCTGGATGCGTGATGATGTACTGACCACATTCTGCGGCAATCACTGTTCGTGAAGCTGCCTCCCCTCCTAGACTGAAAACTCTTTGAAGATGGGACCATATGGTTTCTATCACCAAAACCAACATAATAGCAAAGAGTAGGCATTTGATAAGTGTTTATAAAAGGAAAATACACAAATAATACTTGTCTACCCAAATAAGTGATTGTATTTTTCTGGATGCATATGATCAAAACCCACAGTGTCTGTGCTTTGTAACCCTGTCCCCAAGCCCTGGGCTCAACAATACAGCTAACACAACTTACTGCATTTGAGTGTAAAGGTTAGTGTATAGCCCTAGGAAAGCATTTTCACCCACAGTATGAGTGGTGCATATTCACATCCACTGTGACAGCTCCATGCATGTTATCACCCTGAAGACCTTCCAGTGGGACAAGATGTGGAGGTGGAAGGCAGTGCTATTGATGATCCCGACCCTGTGTAGGCCTAGGCTAATGTAGGTGTTTGTGACTTTGTTTATGATGAGCTAGTTTACAGAGTCAAAAAAAATTAAATACAAAAAGGCTGAAAGAATAAAGATATAAAGAAAGAAAATATTTTTGTACAGCTGTACAATGTGTTTGCATTTTAAGCTAAGTGTAATTACGAGTCATTTTTGTAATTGAAAAGTTTGACATTACAGTAAGCAAAGGTTAATCATTATTGAAGGAAGAAAAAGTATTTCTTATAAATTTAGTGTAGCATGAGTGTCTAGTGTTTATAAGGGGGTGCACAATAGCATCCCAGGCCTCCACATCCACTCGCCATTCACTCAGAGACTCACCCTAGCAACTTCCAGTCCTGCTAGCTCCATTCGTGTTAAGTGCCCTATAAAAGTGTACCATTTTCCACTTTTTATACCATGTTTTTACTGTACCTTTTCTCTGTTTATTATGTTTAGATACATAAATACGTACCATTATGTTCCAGCTGCCTGCAGTGTTCAGTAGCGTCCCCTGCTGGGCAGGTGTGTATCCCAGGAGCAACAGGCTGTACCATGTGGCCCGGGTGTGGAGGAGGCTGTGCCGTCTGGGTTTGTATGAGTGCACTCTATGATGTTCACACAACGGCAAAATCACCTAAGGATGCATTTCTCAGAACGTATTCCCTTCATTAAGTGACACGTGATTATTCTAGAGGTGACTAAAATTACTATTTGGAAATGTTAATTAAGCAACACATGTGACAAATATATACCAAAATTTCTGTGAAATTCAGCCCTCCGTGGCTGAAGTCCGCAATACACAGCCATCTCTAAGTACCTGGCTTGAGAGTTCCCGCAAGGCAGTAGCCTTGGCTTTGGCCTCTGTGTACCCTATCACCCTGCACAGTTTCTGATACGTTGAAGGCTTCCAGTAAAGGAAACACTAACACTTAATAGTATGTATGAGGAATCCAGAGTTCTTTGTTTATTTACAGTTTTAAACAATGAAGTCCACAAAAACTAAAAGAGTAAGAGGTTGCCTGTTTATTAAAAGCAGCATTCTATTAGGAAAGCATGTATGTACTGCTGCTGGTGCCTTTGCCGACTTTGAGTGTGTGTGTGCGTGTGTGTGTCAAACTGTGGGAGTGAACTGCAGCACACAAATCACCACCCAGAGGGGGCTTCTCCAAGTGCGCAAGCTCAGCAGAGGAAGCCTCAGCCCTGCGAAAGCTCAGGGAGGGTGAGGGCGCGAGCTCAGCAGAGGAGGCCTCAGCCCCGCCGAAGCTCAGGGAGGGTGAGGGCGCGAGCTCAGCAGAGGAGGCCTCAGCCCTGCGGAAGCTCAGGGAAGGTGAGGGTGCGAGCTCAGCAGAGGAAGCCGCAGCCCTGGGGAAGCGGCAGCTCAGGGAGGGTGAGGGCGCGAGCTCAGCAGAGGAAGCCTCAGCCCTGCGGAAGCTCGGGGAGGGTGAGGGTGGAGGCTGGGAGATATTTCCTCACAGCTCCTCTTGTGCCTTCTCTCTCTTCCCTCCCTACTTGACCCTGCCCACTCCTTCAGTCCCTCATTGTAACCCACTGTCTTTTCAAAGGTACATCATTCTTACATTTGGATTTTAAAATGTGTGATGAAATCTAGAATGCAACCCAGGAGCAGGAGCTCTGCACTAACAGGAGAGGGCTCCTTCTGGTTTCCATGTTCCACACACCTTTTTCATTAGGCCAAAAGTCATCAAGGATGCAATGGGAACTGGACTATGCTGTTCCCTTTGACAACATGATTTCACAGAGTGATTCCTGCGTCATTGCAGAGAACTGTCGCCAGATTCGTGAGCAATAATGGTATGAACAGCCATTAATTAGAGAGGGAGATAGCTTAAACAAAAGGGGATTAAATTTAGACCCACTCATTATCTTTTCCACTGTTAGCTCTATTGAACTCCATTGTGGGTGGGATAAGAACAAGAGAAATGGGGATTGTGTGCAGTATGAATCAGTTAACACATATATGCCTGCTGTGTGCACACATTGCCCTTTAAGAGATAAAGAAAAATGAGACGTGATGGTATAGAACATACACACACAGAGGTAAAGACGAAAAAGACAGACTCAGATTCCACCTTTTTCTTTCTTGATTATGGAACCTTGTTTTTTCTCTATACTTAGCTGTAGCCCCTCTCCTCCTCTCAAACATAGAGTTCTACATAGAAACTTTTTCTTCTGCCCTAAAATCAGTAAGCTCTCTTGGGACAGTTTGCAAAGTATTAGATTTTACCCAATTAGAATTGTTCGCATAGGGCATGGCAGAGTGGTTCTCATTCCTATCAGACCCAGGCCCTCTTTAAGACATAAAACTGTTTGTGTTTTACCTTGAAATGAAATCATTAGATAATGTAATTTACCTGAACACCAACTTTAATAACAACATAAGAAAACTCTCAAGCATTGTTTATATAATAGTGAACATAGCCGCTTTCCAAATTACAAAAAGAAAACAAAAATCAATATAATGCCGCAACAGTGAATATAGAAGAGAAATAAAAGGAAGAAAAATAACATTTAAGGAATAGTAAGTGTATATTTAATTTCTCTGATTCTTTTCTTTGTTTCATACAAGATGGGTAATTTTTAGATTATCTCTTATTGAAATGATGAGTAGTAGATTGTCTTTAAAATACTTTAACGTACTATTAACCAGAAAATCAAATGATAATAATTTCTGCACCTTTGCCGGGACACACACTTTTTTGATCATCAGATGGACTTTTCCCCATGAAAAATGTGCAAATGCACACAACACTTACACACAAACGTTTCTGTATGTTCTGTGACCTAGATCCCCCTGGCATCCCAATGACGAGGACTTCAGCATCACTTTCAAATGCAAGCTGACTATGCTTACTACACCCTTCCTTCCATTGTCCATCATCCAAACTGACTATGCTCACTACACCCTTCCTTCCATTGTCCATCATTCAAACTGCTCACTACACCCCTTCCCTCCATTGTCCATCATTCAAACTGACTATGCTCACTACACCCTTCCTATCATTGTCTATCATTCAAACTGACTATGCTCACTACACCCTTCCTTCCATTGTCTATCATTCAAACTGACTATGCTCGCTACAGCCTTCCTATCATTGTCCATCATTCAAACTGACTATGCTTACTACACCCTTCCTTCCATTGTCTATCATTCCAACTGACTATGCTCACTACACCCCTTCCTTCCATTGTCCATCATTCAAACTATGCTCACTACAACCTTTCCTCCATTGTCCCATCATTCAACTAGACATGTATTCAGATATTTAAGGTTATCTATAAAGGTTTAATTTGTTTTTCCTAATGTCTGTCTACCCCTTCCCTCAATTGTCCCATCATTCAACTCCATACATATTCAGATATTTAAGGTTACCTATAAAGGTTTAATTTGTTTCTCAAATGTCTCTGTACAGGTACAATATTAAGAAATTGTCATCTAAAGTCCATATTTTAAAAAATCATTATAAATATATAATAATTTTATGAGCACACCAAAGTACAGTAATTCCTTCTCATCATGGTTCTCTTTATGCAAAATTCGAATGGGTACAGATTTCTGTTTGAATCCCTTTTTTTCTTAAATGTGGGAATTATATTTATATATATATACACACATATATATGTGTGTATATATATATACACATATATATGTGTGTATATATATACACATATACATATATATGTGTGTGTATATATATATATATACACATATACATATTAATCCACTCAAGTTGCCACCATGTCGTATAATGGAATATCTCTCCAGGTTGAAGAGATCTCTGATTATTCATCTCTGTCTTCATTCTCTCTGTTGCCATCTACCCAACTGGTAATATATTATCTTTAATTTTATTTTCTTTTATTACATTTCATTGTGTGTTTAACTAGTCATTTAACTAGCATTTATATAGCATATATGTGGGGCTTATTATATGCCAGGAATTGTTCCAATCACTTTACTGATACTAATTCATTAACTCCTTCCAATAATTTTATGAGATAATCGCAATTGTTATCTCGGTTTTACAGATGAAGCAACTGAGGGACAAGAGGTTAAATAATGTGCCCAAGATCGTAAAGCTAGTTACCACCAGAGCTGTAATCATAGCTGTAATCAGAGCCCAGTTAGTCTGGCTCCAGAGTTAGTCCTTAAAATCGATTATCACTCACTTTTCTGTTGTGTGTGTGGTGTGTGTGTGTGTGTGTGTGTGTGTGCTCACATGCTGCTTAAGTAGTCCCCACGATATTGACCAGGAAGTGAATTCTGGATTTTAGTTGTTTTACGCAGGAAATGTCATGCTGTCCTTTAGAGAGATCCATTACATCTTGGACCTAAACATGAAACTCTCTTTCTGCCAAACAGGATTTAAAATGCCGATCCAATGACCATAGAATAGAATGTGCTCATGGTGGCTGAGGAAATGCAGAACCAGGAGAGTATTGGAAAGAGTCCTCTAATTAGATAGACAGAAAACTGCAGCATCAAAAAACACGGTATGATCCTTAAGACATGTGTTTAAAAAAAGCTTCATGAAAATAAACTGGTAAAAAACACTAAACACTTTAAGGAACTACTTTGAATGTGTACAGAAACAATAGGCCTTCCAATAAAGTTTGGTTGATTTGCTACAAGTTTGTAAAGATATGAAAAGGTTCCAATACGATGTTACTAGCATCCTTTCTTGGAAAGAACCTAGAAAGCATGTTCAGGAGCATGGGATCCCCTTGCAATGCTGTGTGCTTAGATTCTATGGATCTTGAGTATAAGACCCTGCATGTGCGTGAAACTCCAACACTGCACCCCAGCCAGCCTAGGGAGTGAGATCCATGTGCTGCCGGAGGAAGAGGTTACAGAGAGTTAACTTTCCCAGTAATAGTCCACAAATTTCCCTTCCTGCTCCCTCAACACTCATACAACCTCTGATCATTATCATAAAGTCACCTTGAGAATAAAAGTAAATGCGAATCAAACTTAAGGATTTGTAACAGGAAAAAATGTGGCAATAGCCTGATTTTCACTATCCCTCCCAAGAACAAATAATAAAATCCACGAGAAGGGCAACCATATTCGTAATCCACACCCTCCACATAACTAAGAAACCAAGGGCTGTGATCTTCATATTACCTTTAATTCCACTGGAGCTCCCACTGCCCACCCAATGCCACAAGATTCCATGAAAAAAAAATAGAGTGAAGTGATGCACTCAGACAAAGCACAGACAATCTCACCTCAGAAGGAGGTGCAGGGTACAGATACTTCAAGGGACTGGAGGCAGGGAAGAGGCTTGTAAATGTGCAGGACCAAAAGCGGTAAGCCCCATGTTTCACCTACGGGAGAGTCAGACATAAGGAAAAGAGGGGCACCCCTGGGAAGGGAGACCCTGAGGGACAGAATAAAAAAGTGAAACCTGAGTATCCTGCAGAGACAGAAGCAAAACAAAAGCACTAATCCTTCTCCACAATGGTCCAATAAGAAAACAGTGCATTCAGGGGGCAGAACCAATAGAAAAGTTCATACTGAAATCCATGCAAAATGGATACAAAGAGGAAAAACAAACCACACCCAAATGGAACTACCCTAAAACAATTAAGGTAAAGCAAACCATTTTTGCTGTTACCCAATTTAAAAAATACACGCACACAAACCATAAATCTGTAACACAACACTCCAAAGTGAATTAAATATCCTCAAAGAAGCATTTGGAAAGACAAAGGCCACTGTGAGCCATAAATACAAAAATAAGAACAGAAAAAAGATAAATATTTATATATATGTAGTATATTTGTATTTAATTTTGTTGATTAAACTCAGAATAAAAATAGGAGAAAAGGAGACGTTTTGAATAGAAACTAGATTTTGCCTCATTAAAATACACTGTAAAGCCTGTAAAACTAAATTAGTGTGGAATTAGTGTATGAAAAGGCCAATGGGATAGAATAGAAAATCAAGAAATAGATCCATCTCCAATGGAAATCTGATATACTCTAATGGTTGTACTCAAATTACTGCAGCAAAGATGGTCTTTTCACTAAATAAAGTTGAGGCAACTGAATAGTAATTTAGAAAAATACATAATTAGATCAGTTCCTTACACCACTCAAAAGAATATCATCCCAAGTGTCAAAGGTCTAAATGTAACAAAATTATACAAGTACCGAAAAAAGTTGAATTTAACCTTTTAAAAAATGCATATAACATAAACTTTACCATTTTAATCATTTTTAAGTGTGCAATTCAGTGTCATTAAGTACATTCACAGTGTTTACAACTGCCACCACTACCTGTTTCCAGAACTTTATCATCATCCCAGACAGAAACTCTGTACCTGTTAACCTGGGTCTAGGGGAGGTCTTCTGACTCTTACTCAACTCCAGATGTGATAAAGCACTGGTAACTGATTATTTAACAATAAAATGTTGTACAGGGCAAAGTTGAAAGACAAATAAACTATAACAAAACATTGGTAACCTAAATTCACGAAATGTTAATCCTCCTTTTAAAAAATATTTTTAAAAATAGAGGGAAATGAACAGCACTTCTATATGAATGAACAAAAGATAGGAAAAGGCAATTTACAACCAGACATATAAAAGAACCTGAAAGTATATGGAAAGATTTTTCAAGTTCCCTCATAATAAGATAACTGAACATTAAAGCTACACTGCGATACAGGCTCTTACCCATCAGATGAGCAAAAAAATCAAGTTTGACAGTGCATACAACTAGTGAAACTGTAGGGGGAAAAGTCCACTCACGCACTCTTGGTGGGAATGCAAAACGATACAGTCCCTATGAAGGAAAGCATACACACACACACACACACACACAAATACATATATACACACATACATATATACATACATATATACACACATATATGCATATATACACATATACATATATACTTATGTATACATATATACACGTGTATATATGTACGTATATATACACGTGTATATATGTACGTATATATACACATATATATGTATATACATGTGTATATATACACATATATATATTATAAATATATGTATTTTATTTTTTTACATGGAGTTTTGCTCTTGTTGCCTGCGCTGGAGTGCAGTGGCACGATCTCAGCTCCCTTCTGCCTCTTGGATTCAAGCCATTCTGCTGTCTCAGCCTTGTGAGTAACTGGGATTACAGGAGCCCGCCACTGCGCCTGGCTAAATTTTTTTGTATTTTTAGTAGAGACGGGGTTTCACCATGTTGGCCACGTTGGTCTCGAACTCCTAACCTCAAGTGATTAGCCCGCCTTGGCCCTCCAAAGTGGTGGGATTACAGGCATGAGCCATTGTGCCTGGCTAGAAAGCAATATTGCATTTCCATTTACCCTCATTCTAGCAACCCCACTTCTGGGAAATTCCCTGGAAAAACCTCTTCCAACCACGCTAAAGTACACATGCATGAGGGCGTAACTTGTAACATGACTTTTACTGCAATCGTTTGGAATTACTGAAGTGTCCAAGCATAGACGATCGGCTGAATAAACTACAGTACATACACACAATGGAGTATTTCGAAACTATAAAAATGAATGAGGTTGATCTCTGCAAAAGGAAGTAGAGCAGTTTCCAAGAGCTATTATTAAAGGATAAAAGGAAAATGCATGAAAGCATATGCTACCTTCATGTAAGAAAAATATATGTAAGATAAAAACACACAGGTGTATAGTTTTGCAAAAAGAAACATAAGATTAAAAAAACAGGAAACAATCTAGTTGGTTATCTAGGAGGGTAGAGAGAACAGAGTAGAAGTAATGCAGGAGGGGGACACTTCTCTCACTATACCTATAAGCAAAGATACCCCAACAGCAGTAAGCACATCTGGGACCCAGATCGTCAATACTCTTCCCCACTAAAAGGAACCAGGGCTTCTGAGAGAAATAGCCAATTCCAGGGCTGGGACAGGAAAACTGCAAGATGAGCCTGGAATACCTTTCTATGCCATATATTAAGGAAGTGTTCAAAGGATTGATGGGGCATTTTGTAAAACTACGGGGAGAAATTTGAAGGGACTTATGCTGGCTAAATTTGGGACAGTTTGAGCACCAAGAGAACTTAAAAAGCATACTAAATTACCCATTGAACAATTAAGAATCCATGTGCTTTTACGGATAATAAAGAGCATTAAACGAAGACATACCTTAGTAGGAGGAAGGAGGGGGGCTCTTGCTCACACTGGAGCACCAGGTGTTGACCTGCTAAACATGGAGAAAGTAGGAGGAAGGAGGGGGGCTCTTGTTCACACTGTAGCACCAGGTGTTGACCTGCTAAACATGGAGAAAGTAGGAGGAAGGAGGGGGGCTCTTGCTCACACTGGAGCAGCAGGTGTTGACCTGCTAAACATGGAGAAAAGATGGGAGTGAGAGAATCATGGTTTTTCACTCATCACAGTAAGCCTTAGTTCAGGTAAGAAGCATCAGTGGATGCCAAATTTCAGGGGAAATCTTGATGAAGCATGGGATATTTTTATAGTTTTCAGAACTTAGGATGTTTCCCACAGATTATTGATTGCAAGAGAAAACACGTAATTTTATCATGGAGAAACTGGACACCAAGTTGACATCTTAACAACATCAGCAGCACTGATGAGGGACATTGTGCGTCCCCAGCTGCGAGGCCCTGAAAACAACCCAGCATCATGTCGGTACTACCGCGGCGTCACGTTGGTACTATCGCATTCAGGAACACAGCCTGTTTCTGGTCACGGGAAAACTGCAGACAAATCCAAAATGAGGAATCATCTTCTAAAAAGGGAGGGTTATATTGTTCACAAGGTTAATATAACAGTAAGAAGAAATGCTGTGAAAAAGTTTCAGAATAAAGGACACTAAAGAGGCATGACAGCTAACTGCAATCCTCATCTTAACTGAAGCCCGTCCTGAAGGGAAACAAATCCTAGTAAAGATATTATTGGGTCATTTGATGAATTAGATCTCAGACAGCAGGTTATATATGAGTATATGAGAATGTGTATATATTATATGTTGTAAACATACAAATATGTAAAAAGAAATGCATATACAAATAAGTGTAGAGGTATATAAGTATACATATAAATCCATGTGTGAGAAAAAATAATTAAAGAATTGGTATAATATTAACACATGTAGTGAATCTGGGTAAAGTGTATAAATGTTCTTTGTATTTTCATTGCAACTTTTCTGTAAGTATTGTTCTCAAATAAAAAGTTTAAAAAAATAAATATGTAGAAATGTATTATTATATGGTCTCCAGTATTTGTAATTTACAACCTGTTTCATTTTATTTTACCAAATGTAAATTTAAAAAAAATAATCCCACACACTCCCTATGCTAATTTTTCCTTGAATTTTTGTCATTCTGCTCTTATCTTTCCACTCCATTCTACTTGTCCCCAAAAAGACTTAGTTCCTCATTATGATAGTTACATCCTAAAGATTTTTAGGAACCTATAGTTACGTTGCTACAAATGGATTACCATATATTCTGGTTCTTTGGTTATTGTTTCTCAGCTTTGAATTTGTCACGGTCAGATGCTGAAATTAGGACTTGACAAGCTTCCCTCCTTGTCAACGGCATCCAGGTTGGTCCTGCCAGGGTCAGGAGCACCGGAGGGAGCCTGGGAGGCAGGTGGTGGGAGAAGGGACCAGTTCCTACTGGCGTTGTCATCTACCCAGGCTGCTCAGCAATGCCCTTCACCCTGGCAGCAGCGGTCAGTAGCCATAACATCAGTTCCCATGCCTGGCTTCTTTTTGTGCTCCCGGAGACACCCTCCCCATGAGCCTCTCAAAGGCCTGAGCACCAGCTGGGCAGTGCCCCTTCTTGGGGGACTGAGCCCCAGCTCTGGGGACCCCTCCTCCAGCTTCTGGATTCTAGTAACCCCAACTTCTTTCCTTTGTTCCTCAGCCCTAGACAGCTGGTGGCTGCCCCTGCAGTTTCACTCTCTGCAATACCTCAGTTCCCCCTTTTTATTCTATTTAGTCAATTTCCCACATTTAAATCTCTGTGTACTAAAATAATTAGTGTTGTTTCTGTTTTCTTGGCTGGACCCTGAATACTGCTTTACCATATACAGTAGATTCTTTATGCTTTTAGGAGACCAAAACAAGTTTTTGAAAGGTGCTAACAATGACCTCTATGGATACATTTATATTTTCCTCAAATTGTCTATTTTTGTCTCAGCCCCCTAAAATGAAAAAAACCTTTATTTTCATATCTGTCTTCATAGCTTTAAAGTGTCCAGAAATTGATATAAATATCCAGCATAATCCTCCCTAACAGTTCATTTTTGAAGACTTGGAAAATCATCTTTTTGGTAGCAACTCTGATAGACACCTTGGACTGATACTAACAAGGCAACCTAGGACCCACCTGAGCCCTGAGCCCACCATCCTGAGTGATCCATAAACTTCAGAGCAGACCCCCAGTGATGGCTTCAAGGAACATGTCCAATCAGTTAATAGGGAAAAAGATTTATCTATTGGTCAGACATCATTACATTAGTAAGTTATCAAATGTGAAGCGTACATTCATTCATTCAACAGATATTTGTGTAAGTCCCTGTGTGTCCACTGTTCCAAAGAGAATGAGGCAAAACGTCCGCCCTCATGGGCCTTACGTTCTAGTAGGAAACATTTGCAAGATAAATAAGTGTAGTTTACAACATGTCAGGGAATAAACAGTGAGAAGGAAAATAAAGCAGGAAGAAGGGATGAGACGGGGCAGCATTTTAGATCGGTAGTTTTTAAACAAACAGATCATTGTTTTCTATAAATATTTATTCCAAAATACCACATAACAGATATCTTTCTTCTGTTTTCTGGTCTTCTCCTTTCTCTTCAACATAGCTAATTTAAAAGGACATTTTGATCCCTAATTAACATTTCGCCCTGATATCCAGACAATATCTATCCTGTGAATCCCTATGCGTTCGCAAGTTACTCTTCGACGCAGCCGTTCCCAGTGGCCTCGATTTCCATTCCACATTCACACTTTAGAGTCCTCTGTCTTCTACTAAGCACTCCAGAAAGCTTTGGGAGGGAGAGGTAAAGTTGCTGATACTGTAGACCTTGCTGGCACATTTCCTAGGGTGCTGAAGCACCACTCTTGGGCTCCTGAATGACAGGAGAAAGAAAACAGTTAACTCACTGTGAGCCTTGGATGGTGGAATAATAATCACGGCATTTGGGGATAGCTGCGGATGCTGAATCTGAGCCCCTCACTTCTACGCTGGGTAAGCTGAGGTGTGTCACTGCAGGACAGCTCTCCAGGTGGCCTTGGAAGATGTCCTGGGAATGCAACACTCTGAGATAAGGGTGAGCAGGCTGGAATTCTCAGGCTCTGTTCCCACCCTCCCCTAGAAACGGGACGTCCTTCAATTCTGGAGCTCCTTGCATCATGTTCCCCCGTGGTGTAAAACCCAGGGTGGGCTGCTTTTCAGGGTCCCTCATCTACAGCACAACGGGGGCACACACAGTCAAAGCTCCATCCACCCCAGCAGCTTTCTGAGTTTCGAGGAAGCAGCTCCCACAAACTCCTGTTGTTCCTTGCTGCCTATCCACAAGTATCAAATCTGCGTCATGTGAGTTGATGCCTGGGAGTGTGCTCTCCCTCCACAGACTCAGGCACGCCAGTCACCGCTCACAGTGAGCCTGTCTCACAGGTCATTCTTTTAATTTGTAAAATGAAAATGCTTTTATCTTCCCTTCAGGATACTGTGAGGGTTACATAGAATAATTTACACAATGTCATTAAAACACATATGAACGCTTCAACAAATGTTGATTCCGTTCACCCCTACTCACCCCCGCCAGCTCATGCAAACTTTTCTGCTTTGTCAGCAAAAAGAAAAAATAAATAAATACACACTGTGAACTGACAGAGAGATTCCAGGTGGCTGGTGTTGGGTGCCTAAAAGGTCACCAAATTAATGGTTCTACTGTTTAAAACTCGTTTTTGAATCGCTGTGAATGGGCAGATGAGACATTCATAGACTGGATTTGCAGCCTGGGCAACACATTGAGCAAATAGGTGAGATTAATTATTTCCATCCCGTTCAAACCCTTAATGAATGCTTTTCGGGAGACGAGAATGGTGGGGAGGGTTTTTCTGCACAAACACGGAATCAAGTTAGAACAGCCAGATCACATCAAGTTTTGTGTCTTTCAACTTTTGAAAGACAACCTTTAAGACTGCAACAGGGGTACCTGGACAAAAAAGAGATAGTCTTATGACAGTATAGATGAGGAAGAGGCAGGCTAGTCGGCAATACTCTTTGACCAGGCCCAAGGATGGAGGCTGAGTAAACAAGGTCAGCCAGCATCAGCAAGAAGGAGGACCCCAAACAAAATCAATCGACTCATCTTTGCAGCTCTCACAACTATGTCCTGGAACATTTAGATTCCATATCTCCTTTTTTACAAAGCTAATTGTGGTCTGCTTTGTAGATGTGGTGAAGAAATATAAAATAAATATGTAAACAGGCTTGCATATTTTTTAAATTAGAATGCAGGTCCTCCTAGACTTCCAGTGGGGTTACAGCCTGATAAACTAATCATAAGTCTAAAATATCATAAATCAAAATGCATTTAATACCTTGATAAACCCATGATAAACTCAAAATATCCTAAGGTAAACCATTGTAAGTCCAGATGCTCCTTGACCTACGATGGGGTTACGTCCCAATAAACCTATTGTAAGTCAAAAAATTCTAAATTCAAGTTAGTCAGGGTTTGTGTTTCTTTCTCTTAGTTCTCCAAACATTCATGTTGAAGGACCTAGAGAGGAATGCAGGGGAGATTTTAGAGAGACATAAAGGAAGTTTGCAAAAACGTATCCTTTATGTCCCATGGTTTCTTATTTGAACGTAAACTTTTTACTTAGTATAATATGCATCCAGAGATGTGGATGGATTATAAGTGGTACAGCTCAACAAACTTGCACAAAACAAACACAGCCATCTAGTCAGCACCTGGATCAAGAAACAGAGAGCATTACTGCACCCCCAAAACCTTCCTGGTGCCCTTCCCGTCACTACCCCAAACAGGGGTAGCTACTACTCTGAGCCTCTAAGACCATAGTATTGTTTTACCAGTTCCTTTTTTTTTTTTTTTAAGATGGAGTCTCACTCTGTCAACAGGATGGAGTTCAGTGGCGTGATCTCGGCTCACTGCAAACTCTGCCTCCCGAGTTCAAGCAATTCCCACCTCAGCCTCCCGAGTAGTTGGGACTACAGGCACGTACCACCACACTCGGTTAATTTTTTTGTAGTTTCATTAGAGACAGGGTTTCACTATGTTGGCCAGGCTGGTCTCGAGCTCCTGACTTCGTGATCTGCCCACCTCGGCCTCCCAAAGTGCGGGGATTACAGGCATGAGCCACCACACCCAGCCAGTTTTACCATTTCTTAAACTTAAGTCAATGTAATTGTACAGTATGTACTGTTGTATGTGCTTCTTGTCTACAACATGGCATCTGTGAGATGCACCTGTGCTGCAGCGTGTGGTCGTTTGTTCATGCTCATTGCTGCATTGTATCCCAGCTTCAAAAAAAGTCCACTCTGCTGTTGATGGGCACCTAGTAGTTTCCAGTTGGGAGCTATTGCAAAGAGTGCTGCTATAAACATTTTAATAATATCTATCTTTTGGTGATCACATGCACACATTTCCATTGGGAATATGCCTAGGATTGGAATTCTTGGGTTCAGTTATGCCCAGCTTTAGTAAATACAGCAGTGCACACCCCCAGGAGCAGAGTAGGAGAGTCCCAACTGCTCCACATCCTAGCCAACAATTAATACTGTCTGTATTTTCCATCTTAGCCATTCTAGTTGGTGTCACATATATTTTAAAAGAATATAATCAAGAAAAATGGATTATAAGAGATAAAAGTTATATAACTGACCACTGTGTGGTGGGCCTGGATACCCACATTTTAAACAAACTCCAATTGCTTTTGGTGCAGATTGTAATGGTACAACAATTACAGAAGCACTGTACCAGGGGAGGAAAACTACAGTTTTTGAAAATTGGTATGTGGTAGGCACTAGATTGAGTGATTTTACTATGTATTTCAAAATAACCTAGATTGATTAATGTTATTTGCCTCCATTTACAGAGGTGCAATGAAGATTCAGAAAGTCAGGCATTTTTCCCATGTTACACATCTTGTTAATTGTAGGGCCAGTGATTCAAACCCAGATCTTTCCTCCCCTGAGCCTATAACAACCAAGAGGCAATCAATCTCTTCAGCACAATTGTTTCTGAGCAGCCATGTCTTGGGTGTGGAATCCCAGATTTGGGTAAAAACTATATCTTTTCAAGATGTGAAATTGTCTCTCCACAAAAAACGGTCATAGCCAATCTTTATGCAGCAATAGCACAATTTTTGTGCAGTTCTAGTGAGTATTGAAAAGTTCATAAAGGGCCTGGAAACAGCTATTTACTGACATGCCACCTGGTCACGTCCTGGGCCTCGCATAGTTTGTTGTTTGAATCAGTGTGCGGGTGAGTGTGTGTGCCAAAGGGCAGGCTTGTTAAAATTGAAGGTTCATTAGTTATTCAGTACTGCCAGACAAGGTACCCCAAATCGGACTGACTTACATTTCTCACAACTCTCTGGGTGGGCCAAGAGGTGCTTTTGCTGATCTTGCATGGGTTCAGCTGTGTTGGATTAGGCTGAGCTCAGCTGGGTGAACCGCAAGAGCTCCTCCTTTCCAGGTCGTCTTTCAATCTCAAAGAGGATCATTGTCTTCCTCTCATGAAGGCAGCGACGTCCCAGGAAAGTGAAGGCAGAAGAGGCAAGGCCTCTTGGGGGTCTTTCGCCGCATTCTGTTAGTCACCGCGAATCACAAGTTCAGCCCAGAGTGAAGGGGTGGAGAAATAGATCATGCCCTGATAGGAAAGCTACAAAATAGCATGGCCATGCTTTTCAGTCAGCCACAGTGGATGAAAACCTGGATATGCCAGCACAAAGGAGAGCTAAATAAACATTAATATTTTACTGGTATCATAACTACTACTAAAATCATTAAATATAAAGAAAAGAGTGGTTTTTTAAATTATGTTTCTTAGCATCAATTAAGGCCCTTGAATAAATATCAGCCCAGTGCCAAGTGCACATGTATTCATTAAAATCCAGGTACTGATATTACCATGAAAGCCAAACTGAAATTCCAAGCAGCGCATCTCTAAGCTGCCTTGATGCCATTTCTCTCCCTGACCACGGTCAAGGCCCCAGTAACCTCTTAATGCGACTGCCGGCACTTGTTTTCGCATACCTGGACATTTCTGGGTTTCTTCTTCTATTTTCCTTCCAACGCTTCTCTCCCCACTCAGCTATCTGTAGTTATAACTGGCAATAAATACTCATTGCTTCAAGTTGGCTTTCTTTCTGGTACCCCGACCCTTGAGAGATGATGATACTTGATTTTCTCTTTTTCTTTGATTTCTGACCCCCTGTCCGTCTTCAACCACATCTTGTTGCCTATGTCTCATCTCCTCCTCCATGAGATGGGCCACCCCACTCCATTCCTGCATGGAACCTTAGTCCCCGGACTCTGCCTGGCTCAGGGTTAAGGGTCAGACACTTGCTGAGAATGGCAGTTCAGACTCCAACACACTCTCTCAGGACCCATTGGATAACTGCAAGGAAAACACACACAAAATAAAACATGACCCAGCAATTCCATACGTGTGCAAGCTATGACTGCATTCAAGAAGGCCAAACTTACTAGAAGGCATTCACATGAGCATAAATAATAGAATCTAAATCGAAATAGTCATAGTAAAAACTGTGTTCCAAGTTTTTGAACTTTTTATGTTTATTACTTCGAAAGTACTTGGTTTAGATGGTGCCTAATGAAACAAGAGGATGTAATGATGGTGGATATTAAAGTTCATAAGTTGAGGTTAATTTGACCCAAATGGAAGCTAATGTGCTGTTATGGAGGATAGTACAGAGGAAGAATTTAGAAAGATAACCTCAGTGCTCTGTGCAGAAGCCACTACTGGCCCCATTTCTAGGGCACTTCGATGAGAGAGCAAGTAAATGGAAATATCTGAACATAAGAAAGAAGAAGAAACAGACTTGAAGACAAGCCAGCCATAAGTGGAAAAGTGCAGATAAAGGATAAAAATGACCAGAGTTTGCATTTTATGTCACGACTTACATATATGAAAAAGCTGGGAAAAGGACAGGGTAACACAATTCTGCTTTTATGATGAAGTGGAGATATGTGTAGCAGATGCACCTGTGGAAATCACTTAAGCAAAGCCTGAGAATGTACCTGCACCAGATCTGTGTAAACTGCATGCTTTTGACAAATGACAGTGGTCCTCTTGTCCAGCCTGCCACTGCTCAGTGGCCCTGTATGAAAGTTTCCTTAATAAACCCCGTATCCTGTTCACTGGCTCCAGGTCTTTTCTTCAGCCTGTTGAACCTGGTGCCATCCCTACCAAAGCCAATAAGGATCCGGCACAACTGGTGAGGAAGCCAGTAAGTCAGAGCAAACCCCGTGAATACCAAGATGATAGCATCAGGGAAGGCAGATCCACGGGGGAGACCCTGGGCCAGCTGTCCATGCCTATGATCAGGGAAGGGGAGATCCGCAGGGGAGACCCTGGGCTGGCTGTCCATGTCTATGATCAGGGAAGGGGAGATCCATGGGGGAGACCCTGGGCTGGCTGTCCATGCCTATGATCAGGGAAGGGGAGATCCGCGGGGGAGACCTTGGGCTGGCTGTCCATGCCTATGATCAGGGAATGGGAGATCCATGGGGGAGACCCTGGGCCGGCTGTCCATGCCTATGATCAGGGAAGGGGAGATCCGCGGGGGAGACCCTGGGCTGGCTGTCCATGCCTGTGATCAGGGAAGGGAGATCCACGGAGGAAACCCTGGGCCAGCTGTCCATGCCTATGATCAGGGAAGGGGACATCCAAGGGAGAGACCCTGGGCTGGCTGTCCATGTCTATGTGGGCCTTATAGCCACTATCCTTAATGGATGAGGCCAAATGAGTGAGTATGATAACCCCCTGAAAATGCTGAGAGGTCTGGAAGAGCTGTGGCAGGGGGCATATCTATCTAAGCAAGGTTAGATGCCCAAGTTTTGGCAGCCACAACGGGCGGCTGCTCCTGACTACACTCCAAACAGACACTGAGGCTCAGCTCACAGCACAGGCAAAGGTGCATCAAGTACAAGACAATTTATGACCAGAAAGAGATACAAGATTATCTCAGGTTGAAACATCAGAGACTTACTGTCCTGCCTGTGAGAACAGGGTGGCAAAATGGAGACCCTGGATCATTGGGTAGCCCATTTGAAGGGTCGCTGACTGCCACATCTACTAGTCAGGGCTATCATGACCCAATCATCCTGGGGCCCTAAGTCCTAGGGCCCCATGGAGAGCCCCGCTGGGAGGAGAGTGAGGACAAGGACTGAGATAAGTCCATAGAGGTTCCCAGCCCCCGATGCACATCTAGTGGTCACCACCAAGATAAAGGCAGGCCAATCACTCCCTCAGGGAGTAGACCCACAAAACTCTCCCTTGCCTGAAAGAAGACAGCACGACAGCGCAAGGCAGCACCACTGTGGAACTGTCTCCCCTGCCTGAAAGATGGCAGCACGACACAGCACAGGGCGGCACCACTATGGAACTCTCTCCCCTGCCTGAAAGATGGCAGCATGACACAGCACAAGGCAGCACCACTGTGGAACTGTCTCCCCTGCCTGAAAGATGGCAGCATGACACAGCGCAGGGCGGCACCACTGTGGAACTGGTGGAGCTGGGAAATAGTTTCAGGAGGAAGGGGGAGAGCTGATCACGGGTGGCTTCTACCACTAGGGGACATGAGGTGCTGTATCTCTGCATTTGAGGTGAGTGGAATGGTGTCCACCACAAGCCACCCGGTCCTGAGGCAGCACCGCTGCAGCTCCAGTAATGAGGATTGAGCCATCCCTATGGTAGCTGGGTGGTTGTGGCTGCAAGGGGAACTGGCCAAATGAGTGAGACACCACCCCCACCCCGTCTCCTCTGCAATGCCAGCCCACGACGAAAATGCCAGACATCCTCTGGGAATTAACAATGAAGTATACTGTCTATGCTGAGCAGACATCCCCACATCTCCTCTGCAATGCCAGACTATGACGAAAGTGCCAGACATCCTCTGGGAATTAAGAAGGAAGCATGCTGTCTATGCTGAGCACTATCTAGTTTCCAAAAATCAGCTTTTGTTCACTGGCGGCATGAAAGATGTCATCTTAGAGCCAGCATCCAGTCAGTGGTATGGTGTGCTAGTGTCTCTCCTGAACCCTTAGGCAGGACAGCCAGTGTCTCCAGTGGCCCGAGCAGCCACTGACTTAGGAGACATGAAGAAACTGCATGGGCAAGGGGTACATGCTACAAGGATGAAAGTCAAGGGCGCCAAAGGAAAGGGGGCAACCAAAGGGCCAGCAGGGTGACCCACTGGGTGTGACACTAGTCACTTGGTAATATGCAAAATATTTTCGCTCCCTCAAACATAAGAACAACGGGCCTTTACCATCTTCCCCTGGAAATATCATCCCAGAGCGGGAGGGTACATGTTTTCCATTAACTTCGAGTGTTTTTCCAGCTTACAAACTGCAACAATCACCTTGCTGTCTCACTTGGAGAACAGAGGATGGGTGGTCAACACAAAGTCCAGGGGCCAGGCTTATCAATCAAATACCTCGGTGTCATCTTGTTGGATGGTGTGCAGCAAACCTCTTTGCCGACTGGGTGCAGACGGTAGCATCTCTCCAGAAAAAATCCAGACTGTTGGGTGTGCGAAGAGCTGTCCTCTCCACCGCAGGCCTGCCACTGAGCATGTAAGGTCAACTCCCAAGCACTTGGGAAAACGTTATGACTGTTATTGTATTTATTATTCTGTTTTGTTGTAATTTGTGTTGCTGCTGTGAGATCTGGCTGCAATGTTCCTCCCCATACCTGGCCCAGGGAAATCGTGGAGGAATGACACGGTGAGAATGTGAGCGGCATTCCAGGGTCTGTTGGGGAGGAGGGTACGGTAGACAAACCTGACAGGAATAACTTAATTTAAGCATACCCTGAGCATGCAGACTCACCTAGTCTGTATAAACTGCATGCTTTTTATAAATGGTAGCACTTCTGCTGTCCAGCCTCCTACCAGTGGACTGCCCTGTATGTAAGTCCCCTCAGTAAACTCTATGTCTCATTCACTGGCTCCAGGTCTCTTCTTCAGTCTCTTGAACTTGGTGCCATCCTTACTGAAGACAACAGGGATGCAGCATGGTAAGACGTCCTTTAGACAACAGAAGAAAAAAAAATTGAGGACTGAAAAAAATGAGAAGCCTGAGTAAATAAAAATTATATCTAGGAATCTGTTGTTTTGTTGGTAAAACAAGATTGTTCCAATATTTTTCATGTTTAAAAGAATATCTAAAAATGCTATGACTAAAAGAAATACAAACTTCAAGGTATATTGTTAATATTCTTCTTCCTCTTGATAATTAGTTCCTAGAAATTTCCAATCAGCTTTGTATTTGAAGAAAAGAGCTATGCATATTTATATTAACAGAAAGAGAAACCAGTAAAATAGAATTAATTGAAAATGGTAGCATTTCTTCTAATATATATTTTTAAATGTTTGAAGTGATATTAAGAGAAAGTTTAATGTAGCAATGGCCATTTAACCTACCACTCATGGTGACTTCCTTATGGCAATCTGAACTTGCTAGACAAGGGCAACAAGTTCTGCGTTCAGTATCCAGTTTGGGATTCTTCTGTCATACCTCTCCTTCACCTGTGCTTTTCCAGATATTGTTTCTAGAGAAGTTTGGCATGGAAGGAACTTTGTCTTATGTAAATGAGAGGAAATGGCTCTCACATCAATGTCATTTTGCATATGACATGTGGGCATATTTTACCTTCAACAGAACAAATGCTTTCTTTTTTTTTACTTCTTTATCTACAATTATGAACTATAGGCAGAGTTTCAGACACTTGCAAATATAGCAACAAAACTGAAAATGCATTTAGTATACCTTTTAGCACTTAATTTAGAGGTTACAAGAGAGCAGGCCTCAGAGTCCGAGAGATTTCAGTTCCACCTGAAATGCTGAAAATCGTTCTGGAGAGTGAACAGTTGAGTGTGTTGCATCCCTGTCCTGGTTTCAGTTCTCTTGGAAGTTATGTGAGGATCTGGTCTCACGCCTTACCCCGAGAGAGCCCTGAAGGGCCCAGGATGTCCACAAAGAAGCTGAGGGGGCTGGACATGCACCTGGCAGAGGCCTCCACAGCCCCTGTGAAGCCTGCTGTGGACTCACTTCAATCAAGCATCCTCACCACCTTCTCCAATTTTCATCACCTCCCTTGAAAGAAACACAGTTTATTACTCTCATAGCAGCCTTCACGGTGCATGAGCTGGAAACAGACTGTGCAAGACTCTCCAGGGTGTAAACAGTCTATTCTTGTGCTTCTCTGAGTATTTGGAGGAAAAGAACCAGATTTGGAGGAGGTTGGTTGGTTTCTTGTTTGGTTTTGTTTTTCCCAATCTATTGTAGACCAACACGATTAAAAACTACAAAATAAATGAATTGCTAAAACAGACCACATTTTTACTTCACATGGCAACATCAAATTTCTTTACAAGTTTCTAAATGCTCAGTTTCTGGACTTATCATTCCTAATGTTAGGTCCCCAGGTCCACAAAGGACTCCTGGTCACTGTCTCCAGATCATTCTTTGAATAGCACTGGTCTAGTCCAAAGCTGCCTGGTTAGAGGGTCCCCGCCCTACTAGAGGAAGAAGGGGCAGGCCACAGCAGCAGGGCACAGCCAGGGCCTGCTCACTGCCAGGTGTGCTTCGTCTGAGAGACGTGGCGTGCGTCCACACTGCACACCACAGAGGTGGCTTCAGTGCCATAAATGTAGAGAGAGTCAAGTCTCCATGGCACAATCCATCATAGCAAATTTTTCCATCAGAGCCTGTCTTCTAACCAAGGCTACAAAGTCAATATTCCTACAGGGGTAACAGTTTCTTGCATTTTTCCCTATCATAACATTTTCATATCATAACACAGTCATAAAAATAATTAATTCCACAAGGCATTCATCTCATTTATATCTTGATTGACATTTGAAACCCCTAACCAAGATCCATAAAGAATTTTGTCCTCACCTTTCTCAAATTTTAACATTTAGTTCTCATCCAGAAAATAATATAAGGGTTCTACTATATTTGTAGGCTTAATCAGCCAATTGCTTTGCACACCTGAAGTTAAAAAGAATTGATCAATTCCTAATTTCTACTGGAGCAAAAACTATTATGAAAAATCAATAGTTTAAAATGTTTAAATCACTGTTAAAAATACTACCTTATAGAGCAAATAGAATGTAGGGATTCTACACCTGACACACACCAGCTAGAAAAAAATGTATAAATCCACATTCAGACATATGTGAAATCACTGCCTTTGCATAGACCATTCTTTGACGGGCATTTATCAAGCCCAAGCCCACAGCAAATGTCAGGCCTTCTCTTTGCCTTCAAATGTTAGCAGGACCTCAAAACAAATACACAGCTTCCATACTGAGCCAACTCACCCTTCTTCTAGGCCAGTGGTTCTCCAACAGGCACAATTTTGCCCACAGGGGACATTTGACAAAGCTTGAAGATATTTTAGTTGTCACAACTGGGAGAATACTACTGGCCCATGGTGGGTAAAGGCCAGGGATGCTGCTAAACATCTTACCATGGACAGTGAGGCCTCAAAACAGAGGATGTGCCAGCCCAAAAGGCCTGTAGAAGTGAGGCTGAGAAATCCTGTTCTAGGCTGTGTACAGCCACGTTCTCAATAAAAACCAGATATTCTCACTATTTCAAGTGGAAACCAGTGGTGTGCTGGAGCCAGCTCATGCCGGCTCATAAGAGCCCGCTGTGCAAAGCTTCCCATCGCCATTTTTAGGGACATTGTGTTGGGAACAAAAAGTGGGTCAATATTTAGACCACGGAAATTGACAAATGCTACAAAGCACAGCCTTTTTCAGGGAGTGACGTGTTACAGGTTTTTCAGTGTATCACTGGGTGCAGCCCTCCCCAGTGGGAGTAATATGGCCTGGTGGACTCTAATTTCTGCTCCACCTGTTGTCTCTCACTTCTTGGATCATTAGCAAAGTGCCACTGATCACACAGGATGATAAGAGTGTGCTCTCACTCAGATAGTTGTTCAGTTTCTCCAAAGTGAAAGTTCACCTCTGCACAGAAGAGAATGGATTGTCCAAAGCCCCCATATCACATTACACACACACACACACACACACATGTGAGTACACACATGCACACTTTCTCACTGAGGCTGCAGGACCCAGGAGAATTTACATGGAAAATATCCGCAACTTTCCCCAGGTAAGAGAGTTGGCTAATCCCCTGGATTAGCTAGTCCAGGCCATGCCCACTTCTAGATTTCCTTACATGCAGCAAACCCATTTCCCTTAGTGTTTAATCTTATTCTCATTGGGCTTTCTATTACATGAAGCCAAAATCTCCCTGCTACATCTTCTAGAATAAAACTGCAATGTTCTTGTGAAACATTTTTTAAAAGGCATGCTCTTTATTTCATTTCTCAGATTTTTTATCAGAATTCTAAAGTATAATTTTTTCTGAATAGAAGCAAAAAAAAAAAAAAAAAAAAGCAAAACCTATGACCCAAGATCATTCCGTTCCCATTATGCCAATCCTCAACATGGATTGGAGCCTCCAGGAACCAACGTTCTGTGTGGTGTCTGCGGAGGGAGGATGAGCTGGTTAGCAAAGCCTGCTCTATTTTCCTATTACATCAGATGCTCTTTTATTTGATTACACTCAAGAGACGGTAGAATGTAACAAACACATCAGTTCAATATGTATGAATGGTCAAGATGAAACAAGTTCCTGCAGCTTCTTTCTCGCTGATTGCAACTGAAAGCTCTGGGCAAAATCAGAAAGCAACTGCTCAAGAGCTCCAGACATCCACAAAAGCAGACAGACTGGGAAGAGAATAAAAACTCGGGGAGGCAACCCTTAGATGGGTATATTAACGTGCTAGAGTCATTGCAGATGGCCACAGACTGGCTGGCAATGGAAATTTACTCTCTCACGGTGTTGAAAACTGGAGTCCAAGATTCAGGTGTGCAGGTGCTTCTTCCAAGGCTTCTGGCCCTGGCTTGCAGGTGGCGTCTTCGCTCTGTGCCTCCTGCATTATGTGTGTCCTGTTCCAGTCTCCTCTTCCTATCAGGGCACAGGCCAGATTGCGGCCCCTGATGGCCTCATGTTACCTCAATCACGTCTTTAAAGCTGCTGTTTCCAAATACAGTCACACTCT